>NC_133337.1:76000589-76333922 GCF_030506205.2 Paramisgurnus dabryanus | reverse complement strand
TTGTTTATTTGGCCACGCTAATCTGTGCTTTTGCTGCCCAGGATTTACTCTGAGACTCTGTGTTTTCTGACGGCTCCCTGGACTTTTGTCATCTGTTCAGGCTGCTGCTCTTTCTGCCGGCTATTTAGGACTGCCATTATTATCTGCAGCAGCGGACGCTCTCTGCGGCATTGCCGCTGTCCAGTAGGAGGGTCCTTCCCCACTGGAGCTGTCCAGCCTCTCCCGTCAGCACCACTAACACTCTGTCTCTCTCTCTCTGCCCGTCGCAGGATCTTTCCTCCTCGTCTGCCACGGGTGCCGGTTTGCCGGACTGTCTACGGATTTCCCTGTTGTGTCATTGTGGTCATAGACTTATTGTTGTACAGAATCTCTCCCACCGTTCGTCTGTCTGGCCGGAGCCCGAACGTGTGTGGTTCGTCGCCCCCAGTGTCTGTGTGTGTGCTCCTCGCCCCAGCCGTCTGTCTCGGAGTGGCCTTTGCGCCCAGACGTGCTTTTGTCTGTTTACATTCATTATCATTTAAATAAACATTTTCTGTTACTCTGCTCTGGGATCTCTCCGTGTGTTTATTCCTGACATACGGTATGTCACTTGTGTGTTTTGGGAACATAGCCTTGTACTTTCCCTCTCCTGCTTTTGTTACGGCTTGGTGACATTGTAATGGATGGCTGCAAGGTACAAATACCTGTAAAATATAAACAAGCAATTAATTTATTGTAAAAGTAAATACTACTTTATTTAACAAAGTTACTAAAATACTTAAATACCTGCACAGCATTCCAATAAATGAGAAAATCAATTTTTTTTTGCTGCAAATCTGAAATCTCAGGCTACGGACAGCAAAGGCATCCACTGATGATGGTGATGGAAACATTATGAAACGATGATACTGCCTGGGTTCCTATTATTATGCAGAGAAAAAAAACTTTGTCATCATCAGTTATACATTTAAGACTGGTAGTGGTTTCACTAGCTAAATACATCATATGTGTTACACATCTTTGCTCCTCATATGCCAGTCTGACTCCTTGTACTGTGTGTTATGATGTTGCATGTTTGCATACAGTGTAGAAGGATGTGTCCAGCTGCGAATCTAGGATATAGACAAATAAAACAAACATGTATTCAGTCAAAAAGACATATTATAACAATAGAGTACAACGACTATAAATCGTTAGACTATTCATTAAAACGTAAATGTATTACATATTACATGGCCCAACATTAGCAACACACATTATGTGTTTACTTCGTTTCAAAATCTAAGAAAGCTTCAAGTAAATACAACAGTAAAATACATATAACTTTAAAAAAATCATCTGTACTTAGAGTTTCTTGAGTTTGATCATGAGAACACATTTTACTGGTAACAGTTTAGCTGGCATTTGTATTTGTATTTAGCTTAGCAACTTAGCAAGTTTGTAAACATGTCTAAACCAACATCGATAAAAAAAAACGATAGTCTGCATAATTCAACATACACGTGTGTAAATATGGTACATTGTTTATGAAATACAGTATTACAAAACAAGACAATTAGCTTGCAAGCTTAGCTCTACACGCACATTATGTTAATCTCCGGTTACCGGTTACGTAACGTACAGTAAAAGGCAAATAATAAACGTGAATACTTACAGCCTGTGATCCAGAAGTGCACAGTAATCCAACTTTCAAGAGGAGACGTCGCGCAAATCCAGCTTCGGTTCATGAGAAGCAGTTTTTGTGAAAACTCCGTGAACAACTTCTGACTGGATTTTTCCGGAACCGTATTAAACATGATGTCCTCTGTGGAAGTCCATAAAGTGCTATTTTGCCCTCGCATCTAAAGAGACAGCGTCTACTCAAGAGATTTAATCGCTTAAACAATGAAACAAGAGTTTGCAAACAGAGTCAAAGCAGGGACTCACAACCTCCGCCATTTTAGCTCTCTTGTGACTCGGCGCTCCCCACCCCCGTCTTTGAGGGCGTACCCAAGCAAAGCAGAGAGGGCTGAACTATGATAATGTTGGTCTTATCTACGTCACTAATCCCAGGAAGTAAACTGTTGCCTACAATCCGAGTGTTTTTTGTAGTCCTCGAACGTTAGAGACGATAACTCGCGTCATCGTTTTCTTTGAGGTATGTACTTTTTGAATATCGTTAGCATGTACTAATGCACACTTACACACAAAAGGATGTTTAAAAACGTGTATCCCATAATAGGTGCTCTTTAAGGAATTAACTTTAGTGTTTAGAATTCAGTTAAAAACCAAAAAAAGAATTCTGTGTGCTTTTTGTTAAAGTGCTTGTTTTTATTTAATGTATTTATTTATTCACTGGTGGTAGGGTTGGGGGATAATGAAGGGGAGGGGAGGTGAGGGGAGGGGGGGGGTTCGGCACATATGCTTGAACCACTACTGATTTGATGTAACGGGTGGAATAATTTTAACATGTCACCTGCAGTCCGGGTTAGGGTGGATTGCAGACTGCGGGTCTAAAAGCCAAGACTGTTTTGACTCGATTTGAGTGCCTAGCTCGATTTGAGTGTCTAGCTGGGTATGCGGTTTTACCTACTTCGTTTTTCTTATTTTACACTGTAAAAAATGTTTTGTGGCTTAGTAAATTTAACTAAATAAAATTAGTCAATTATATAAAAAAATAGGTTAAAACAAAAACTATTTTTGAGTACAAATAATGCAAAAATGTGAGTAATTCTAGATTAACACATTATTTAGTTAATTCCTAAATTTTATCATGTAAAATTTGTGAGAAGGAAATTAAATAATTATAAAAAAATAATAGGCTGTATTAACTTAAAAATATAGTGCATCATTTTTGCATCCACTTTTTAAAGTAAATTTTACATGGAATTTTTAGTAGGCCTAATTGCTTCTCCATGTAAAACTTACTAAAACATTGCAATTGCTTAAATTGCACAGGCTTAAATTCAATGTAAAACTTACTTTAAAAAAGTGTATGGAAAAATGATGCACTGTATTTTTTTTTAGTAAATCCAGCGTATAATTTTTTTCATATTATTTTTATCAATGTACTTAGTTTGTTTAAAACGGTCATATTTGTTATTAAAAATCATCAATATATGCTACGTAATAATAGCAAAAGAACTTATTTATTTTTCACTAAAATAGGAAAGTTTCTTCATGCCACAGTCATAATTTTGGCTAAATGCAGAATATGCGTGCCTATTCTACTTTTTGTAAAAAGCAAAAAGGATTAAGTGAAAATAATGAATCGATACTTGATAAATGGGTGACTTGTTCATTATTGTAATATAAAGAAATGCATTACATTTTTTAAAAACAAAGCCCGCCTTTTAATTTTTCTGACTAGAGCTGTGCGCCAGGCAAATTCCAAACGAGCAGGGCCGGGTTTCCCAAAAGCATCGCTAAGTAGATCGTAAAAACAATCTTAAAATTCATCTTAGAATTATGGGCCGTTTCCCAAAAGCTTTGTAGCTTAAGTAGCACTCGAAAATCATCGTAGAACTACGAGTGCTCTGGAGTAATCGTTAATTTATAAGTGCATCGTAAGACAGCAGTGTTACAAGGTCACCTGCAGGACAACCAGCAAATTGCACTCCTGCAATAACAATAATGTAATGTTTTAAATGTAGGCTATATTTATTTATTGGTTTTTTTTTTCTTTGTTTGTTTGTTTAAATTACTTTAATATAATATATTTAAAATTCAAACGAGAAATGAAATTTAAATGACTAAACATAAATTAATTAAGTAGGAAAACGTATTTGGTACAATTTTGGTCAAAGTTGGTACTAGCAAATTGATAAATGGTTCCTACCAATTGCTGCTATAATTCATCTAGGCTACAGTATAAAAATATTTTTTTGAAGGGTATGGCATCTGATTAAAGAAACCAAATAAATATTTACGGTACAATGCAATAATCCTTAATAATAAATAAACATAGATAATAAACAACAAATAAAAAGAAAAACTATATTATAAAATGCAGAAGGCATTGCGCAGTGGGACGAGTCCTAACTAAATATGAAAAAAGAATATTTCATGATGCACAAATGATTAAAACATTTAATAAGTCATTGAAAAATAATTAATAATATTTTTAAAAATATTAGCGCACATCGGCTGAAGATCATTAGCCTAAACAAGCTTCTGCTACAATTATGAGTCATTCAGTAAGTGACATTTCAGCACTTGACAAAGGGATAGCAACTCGTTAGTAGCACTTAAAACCCAGCTGCGAGCGATCGTTTTACCTTGTAGAAAGCGCTCTTGAGTGCTAAGTTCAATAGTTATAGGAAAACCCAGCCCAGGACCATTTCCGACAATAAAAAGCTCTGCAAAGTTAACTAAAACAACTGCAAAATTTACCTGTAGCCTACATTGGACTCGAAAGCTACGGCGAGCAGAACCTGGCATAAAATAAACAAAATTTCTAAAAGGAGTAGCGAAAAAATCATCTACCATATGCCTTACAATAACACATGAACAGAATGTTGGAAAATGACAAACGAGGTATCATTGCGATCGGCATAAACCAGTGAATCCAATTTCACAAAGAAAATGTATATCAGACAAAGTATTCAGAAGTTATAAGCAGTTCGATAAGAACTGTTATAGTTTACAACCCCTAGGTTCGGTCAATCCCGGCATAATACACATCGACAGATGCGGCATGAGCCAAGGAATCCGAAGACACCAAGATCATAATTTTCTGACAAACGATTCAGAAGTTATGCGCAAAAATAGCCTTTTTTCATATCTCATTACCCATAGGTGGCGCTGTCACCAAATTTGGCATGGACCCCCAGTTCATGGTCGACATGAAGTGTACCAAATTTCATCTCGATTGATCAAAGAATGATCGAGATACAGCTTCAGAACCAATTTGCGTCAATCTCGTTAAGTTCACGCATTAATTACTTTTGAATAAAGAAAAATATCAAAATTCTGTTCGGTCATTTCTATGCGGCTCACTCCAAAGATCACCTGTGCCAAATCTCATAAGAATTGAACAAAATTTGAAGGAGGAGTAGCGAAAAAACGAAATACTGTATATTTCAAAATGGCCGCTACTGTAATGGGTGGAGTCTTACTGTAAAGTATCAAATTCAATAAGCGGGATGAGAGCAATCACGTGTACTAAGTAGAATTTTCATAGATCTAATGGATCACGAGTTATAACCATTTGAATATTGAATTTTTGAGATGATGGTGGCGCTATAGAGTTAATGCTAGAGACCCCATTTTTGGCCACATGACTATTTATGACCAACACTATAACTGTGCCAATTTTCATCATTTTCCTACATACGGTTCATAGGGCTGCCATAGACTCCCATTGGGGAAGAAGAAGATTAAGAAGAAGAAGAAGAAGAAAAATAATAATAAATATAGCTGCAAGCAGCAACACGGGGTCAAGCACCTTCGGCGCAATGCACACACAGCACAGCAAGCACACAAAGCACAGCAAGCTCACAAAGCACAACCAGCACACAAAGCACAGCAAACTCCCAAAGCACAGCAAGCACACAAAGCACAGCAAGCACACAAAGCACAGCAAGAACCACCACAATGCAGAGCAACAACAGCAAACATGGAAAAATAGAACACATGTGAACTACAGACAGGTTGAGAAGAATTGATGAGGAAGAACAAAACGTCATGACTCGGGTGGGATTCGAACCCAGGAACTCAGAATCTCAATGCATGTGGTTAACCAGATGAGCCACTCAGTTGACACAGTACATGAGGCAGCAGACAAAAGATTAGAGAGCTGAAAGGATTAACATATGTCAATCACCAAAGATGCAGGAAAGACACAGCAGAAGCAGAAATAACAGAAATACAATGTACATGAGCTCAAGTGAGATTGAAGACAAGCAGATCATTCTGTATATTGATGCTATACAACGTAATATACAGTCACATTAATTTATTACTATGACAAATAGACAACGTCACAGGCACGCTAAACTTTAGAGTGGTATTTCTAAGAAAGAGAACAGAATATCAAAAATCTGTTCGGTCACATCTGTGCGGATTGCTCCATACATTATACGAGCAGAACCTGACATAAAATACACAAAATTTGTAAAAGGAGTAGCGAAAAAATCATTTACCATATGCCTTACAATAACACATGAACATAATGTGGAAAATGACAAACCAGGTATCGTTGCAATCGGCATAAACCAGTGAATCCAATTTCACAAAGAAAATGTATATCAGACAAAGTATTCAGAAGTTATAAGCAGTTCCATAAGAACTGTTATAGTTTATTACCCCTAGGTGGCGCTGTGCTCTGGCTACCCACGTACCTTTAGGACATCATGTCGAAGCTCCTTACCAATTTTTGCGCAGATATGTCCAATAGTTCAAAAAATATAACAATTTATGTGAAATTTCAAAATGGCGGACAAGAGGTTCGGTCAAACCCGGCATAATACACATCGACAGATGCGGCATGAGGTAAGCAATCCATAGACATCAAGATCATAATTTTCTGACAAACAGTTCAGAAGTTATGGGCAAAAAAAGCCTATTTTATTATCTCATGACCCATAGGTGGCGCTGTCACCAAATTTGGCATCGACCCCAAGTTCATGGTCCACATGAAGTGTACCAAATTTCATTTTTATTGATCAAGGAATGACCGAGCTACAGCTTCAGAACCATTTTTGCGTCAACCTCGTTAAGTTTGCGCATTTATTACTTTTGAACAAAGATAAATATCAAAATTCTGTTCGGTCATTTCTATGCGGCTCACTCCAAAGATCATCTGTGCCAAATCTCATCAGAATTGAACCACATTTGAAGGAGGAGTAGCGAAAAAACGAAATACTGTACATTTCAAAATGGCCGCTACTGTAATGGGTGGAGTCTTACTGTAAAGTATCAAATTCAATAAGCGCGATGAGAGCAATCACGTGTACTAAGTAGAATTTTCATAGATCAAATGGTTCACCAATTATGGGCAAAAATAGCCTATTTTATTATCTCATGACCCATAGGTGGCGCTGTCACCAAATTTGGCATGGACCCCAAGTTCATGGTCCACATGAAGTGTACCAAATTTCATTTCAATTGATCAAAGAATGACTGAGCTACAGCTTCAGAACCATTTTTGCGTCAACCTCGTTAAGTTTGCGCATTTATTACTTTTGAACAAAGATAAATATCAAAATTCTGTTCAGTCATTTCTATGCGGCTTACTCCAAAGATCATCTGTGCCAAATCTCATAAGAATTGAACCACATTTGAAGGAGGAGTAGCGAAAAAATGGAATACTGTACATTTCAAAATGGCCGCTACTGTAATGGGTGGAGTTTTACTGTAAGGTATTAAAAGCAACAAGCATGAGGAGAGCAATCACGTGTACTAAATAGAATTGATCAAGCGGATCAGAAGTTATAACCCTTTGAACATTGAATTTTTGCACTGCTGGTGGCGCTATAGAGTTAGTACTAGAGACCCCATTTTTGGTCACATGACTTTTTAAGACCACCACTACAACTGTGCCAAATTTCATCATTTTCCTATGTACGGTTCATAGGGCTGCCATAGACGCCTATGGCTAAGAAGAAGAAGAAGCAGAATAATAATAATAATAAATATAGCTGCAAGCAGCAACACGGGGTCAAGCACCTTCGGCGCAATGCACACACAGCACAGCATGCACACCAATCACAGCAAGCTCACAATGCACAGCAAGCACACAAAGCACAGCAAGCACACAAAGCACAGCAATCTCACAAAGAACAGCAAGAACCACCACAATGCAGAGCAACAACAGCAAACATGGAAAAATAGAACACATGTGAACTACAGACAGGTTGAGAAGAATGGATGAGGAGAAACAAAACGTCATGATTCAGGTGGGTTTTGAACCCAGGAACTCAGAATCTCAATGCATATGATTAACTTGATGCGCCACTCAATTGACACAGTTCATTGGGCAGCAGAAAAGAGATAACAGTATAATATCAATAAGAATTGTTATAGTTTATAACCCATAGGTGGCGCTGTACTCTGACTTCCCAGGTAACTTCAGGACATCATGTTGAAGCTCCTTACTAATTTTTGCGCGGATATGTCCAATATTTCCAAAAATATAACAAATTATGTGAAATTTCAAAATGGCGGACAGGCGGTTCGGTCAAACCCGGCATAATACACATCGACAGATGCGGCATGAGGTAAGCAATCCATAGACATCAAGATCATAATTTTCTGACAAACAGTTCAGAAGTTATGGGCAAAAATAGCCTATTTTATTATCTCATGACCCATAGGTGGCGCTGTCACCAAATTTGGCATGGACCCCAAGTTCATGGTCCACATGAAGTGTACCAAATTTCATTTCAATTGATCAAAGAATGACTGAGCTACAGCTTCAGAACCATTTTTGCGTCAACCTCGTTAAGTTTGCGCATTTATTACTTTTGAACAAAGATAAATATCAAAATTCTGTTCAGTCATTTCTATGCGGCTTACTCCAAAGATCATCTGTGCCAAATCTCATAAGAATTGAACAACATTTGAAGGAGGAGTAGCGAAAAAATGGAATACTGTACATTTCAAAATGGCCACTACTGTAATAGGTGGAATTTTACTGTAAGGTATTAAAAGCAACAAGCATGAGGAGAGCAATCACGTGTACTAAGTAGAATTTTCATAGATCAAGCGGATCAGAAGTTATAACCCTTTGAACATTGAATTTTTGCACTGCTGGTGGCGCTATAGAGTTAGTACTAGAGACCCCATTTTTGGTCACATGACTTTTTAAGACCACCACTACAACTGTGCCAAATTTAATCATTTTCCTATGTACGGTTCATAGGGCTGCCATAGACGCCTATGGCTAAGAAGAAGAAGCAGAATAATAATAATAATAATAATACTAACAATTACAATAGGTGTCTCAGCACCTTCGGTGCTTGACCCCTAATAATAATAATACTAACAATTACAATAGGTGTCTCAGCACCTTCGGTGCTTGACCCCTAAATATAGCTGCAAGCAGCAACACGGGGTCAAGCACCTTCGGCGCAATGCACACACAGCACAGCAAGCACACAAAGCACGGCAAGCTCACAATGCACAGCAAGCACACAAAGCACAGCAAGCTCACAATGCACAGCAAGCACACAAAGCACAGCAAGCACACAAAGCACAGCAAGCACACAAATCACAGCAGGCACACAAAGCACAGCAAGCTCACAAAGCACAGCAAGCATACAAAGCACAGCAAGCACACAAAGCACAGCAAGCACACAAAGCACACAAAGCACAGCAAGAACCACCACAATGCAGAGCAACAACAGCAAACATGGAAACATAGAACACATGTGAACTACAGACAGGTTGAGAAGAATTGATGAGGAAGAACAAAACATCATGACTCAGCTGGGATTCGAACCCAGGAACTCAGAATCTCAATGCATGTGGTTTAACTAGATGCGCCACTCAGTTGACACAGTTCATGAGGCAGCAGACAAGAGATTAGAGAGCTGAAAGGATTAACATATTTCAATCACCAAAGATGCAGAAAAGACACAGCAGAAGCAGAAATAACAGAAATACAATGTACATGAGCTCAAGTGAGATTGAAGACAAGCAGATCATTCTGTATAGTGGTGTTATACAATGTAATATACAGTCACATTCATTTATTACTATGACAAATAGACAACGTCACAGGCACTGTCAACTTTAGAGTGGTATTCCTAAGAAAGAGAACAGAATATCAAAAATCTGTGCGGTCACATCTGTGCGGATTGCTCCAAACATTATACGAGCAGAGCCTGACATAAAATACACAAAATTTGTAAAAGGAGTAGCGAAAAAATAATTTACCATATGCCTTACAATAACACATGAACATAATGTTGGAAAATGACAAACGAGGTATCGTTGCAATCGGCATAAAACAGTGAATCCAATTTCACAAAGAAAATGTATATCAGACAAAGTATTCAGAAGTTATAAGCAGTTCAATAAGAACTGTTATAGTTTATAACCCCTAGGTGGCGCTGTACTCCAGAGATGGGCACTCGAGTCAGTGACTCGGACTCGAGTCGCACTCGAGTCGCATTTTTAAGGACTTCAGACTCGACTTCAGACTCGAACTGAAAGGACTTCAGACTTGACTCGACTCGACATAAAAGACTCGTGAATATTTTAAAATCAACTCGAGTCTTTTATCCTTAACTACTGATTTCATTAAAAGGATTATGTGTGTTTTTTTGTGTATGCTGTACTGCAGTAAACGGGATCGGACCGGACCCTTATTATAGAATTCAATGACGTGCGGCGCGTAAAATCTGAAATGAGTCTCATAAAGATGGCGGGACCGGCGGCAGTGCCATATGTTCTATCGTTCGGTTTTTTAAATGTTTTAGACGGCATTTCTGGAAGGACAGCCACATGCAAAGAATGTGGAAAAACCATAAAGGATACTGGGACAACAACTTCGAACTTTATTAGACACCTGAGAACACACCCACAAAGGTTAGTCACGTTAACTCTGCTCGCCCCATTTGGTTTCCATCACCATAATTTTATGCTCATTTTTAAGTATTGCATCAAAAACGATTGATGGAAATGCCAAATTTCGAATAAAAATCCCTTAATGCGCAAAAAAGTTTATACGCTCGCTTGAGGTGGTTTTTGATTTATGACAAAAAGAGTAAATGCGAGAAAAAGGGAGATGGAAACGCATTTGTTGAATTAACTCTGATGTAGCGAACATTAAATGTGACTGACCATCTAGCTGTTTCCGCTGGAGTTGTCTTTACCATATATGGGTCTTGGCGTCGTCGTAATATCCTTGTTGCTAGTGCCTTCGTCAAAAAAATGCGCATTCCTTCTTCTGTGTACTGTACAGGCAAGCATTAAGTTTAGGTAATTACAAGCTGCACGGCTAATACATTAATAACTTGCTCCATTGTGATTACATGCAGTTATGTCTCAATTTACCACACGAACCTTGTTTTGTTTACTGCTGGTTACTAGGTTACCAATACCACCATCATTCGCTCGCTCGCGAGAGAGAGAGAGAGAGAGAGAGAGAGAGAGAGAGAGAGAGAGAGAGATTACAACCCGCACGAGGATGTAGGCGTCCTAAAGCATTCTTTATTTACATTAATTCAGTTACTGTTAGTTTAAAATGTATTTACCTCAAACAACTATTCATCATTAAATGGGGTCAAGAGATTTAGTTTTGACCATTATTTTATTATGAAAATCCTATAGTGAAAATAATGTCTTCATTCTTGTCAGGAGTTATAAAAATGTAAAACAGAGTACATACCTATAATCTGAAATAAGACTCTCATCGCAGTCATTGAGAAAAATACTATGGTCGTCATGAAAGCACTCGACAAAACAACGTCCATCAGGGGTTTTAATTCATGTCAAAGTGTGCATATTTGGAGTATTAATTCAATTATGTTTACTTCAAATTTCTGAGGCCAGTTTTATTTAGTTTTTATACAAATATGTCATGTATGTTTTGTGGAGTTATTAAAAATGTATTATTTAAGCTCTTTATAACAACTACTGTCATTATGACAGCAATTAATTTTGACTTCTTAATAAAGTTCCATGAGATTGCTTTCAAATTAGACCAAACTTATGCTTTAAGTGCCAAGGCTTCATAAACGGTATCTATTTTATTTTGGCAATGTGATTTCTTGGGGAGGTTAGGTTAACAGGTTTTAACATAATGAACTGGATAGACATTATCGATCAATCGTGCATTGTTATATTGAATTATGTTTGAGCCTTGTTAAAACTGTGGAACTATTAATATAAACAAAACAGTATAAGAAGTTAATGATAATAATATATAAAAATAAATTAATAATAATATTATTCTTCAAAATATTAAAAACTTGGATTTGGTTTATTAAATATATCCACATTTATTTCCAGGTTCAAAGAGTACACTGAAACCAAAGGAAGAACAGTTAGTCTCAGCTCAGGACAGAGCAGCATTGACAGTTTTCTTAGACAGACAAGAGGAGTGCAGTACAACCATGCTCATCCAAGGCAAAAATCCATTACTGAGTCAATAATTATGGATCTTATAATTTCCTGCAACCTTCCCCTAACTTTGGTGGAGAACCCAAACTTCAGGAAATTTTTGTCAGTTGCAGATGAAAAATACTGCCCAATAAGCCGTAGCACAGTGACTAGACGAATAAGTGACCTAGCAGTAGAGAAGGAAGCCGATATAAAGTCCAGACTACAAAAAACTGACTTTATTTCAGTAACAGTTGACATCTGGACTGACAAAACCATGCGTGGATTTATGGGGGTGACAGCCCATTTCATAGACTTGCAGTCAGAAATCAGTCCAAGACTACAGTCTGTTCTCCTTAGCTGTGACAGGTTCACTGGGTCTCACACTGGAGAAAGAATCAGTGATAAGTTTGAACAAGTTTGTGAAAAATTTGAAGTGAAACACAAGATTGATTACATAATCTGTGACAATGCCGCTAATATGAAAAAGGCATTCACAGTGTGCTTCCCTATGGTGTATGTCACTGAGAGTTCGGATTCTCCAGAAGACGAGCTAGATAACCCAAACCTATGGGAAGATTTAAGAGAGAATGACCAAAGTGATGTGGAATCCATTCAGAACAACTGCCGAAAACAGCGCCTTCAATGTTTCGCACATACGCTGCAGTTGGTAGTTCGAGATGGATTAAAAGAGACAAATGCATTGAACCATTCACTGGCAAAATTAGCTAAATTCTGCAGCCTTCTTCACTCCTCTTGTGGATTAAAGGAAGCATTTGAGGCAGAATATGGAGCAAATCGCAGTATCCCGTCTGCCACATCAGTCAGATGGAATTCCACATTGCGTCTTGTGGAGGCAGTCACTCAACTGGATGGCCAAAAGTTCTGTAGTCTTTTAGAAAACCAAGGACATAAAGAACTGTGTCTGACACCCAGAGAAATGAGTCAGTTAAAGGAACTTGTTGAAGTTTTGGGACCATTTCTTCAAGCCACGGACATGACCCAAGGAGAAAAAATGGTTACAATAAGTGCAGCTCTTCCATGTGTCCTCTCCTTAAACAATCATCTCACCAGGATGTTAAATTCAGTCCGACAACTAACTGGCTTAGTGAAAGTGCTACAGAGATCACTCAAGCATCGTTTTAAGGGAATATTTGTAAACGTTGGAATGGAAGAGTCAGATGAACATTCAGGACAATTACCTTTCTCAGAAACAATCTACATGTTTTCTGCACTACTGGATCCTAACTTCTGCCTCTTCTGGCTTGACCATGATGTGCTAGCAGCTGAAGATGTGAAGAGGAAAGTGAAGGAAAAACTACTGGGTAAGCATATTACTATTAGAAACAACCCTTTTAATAATATACCAGTTTACTGCACTTTATTTGAACAATTATACTACAATAATCATAATCATTCTTTATTTTGTTTTCCAGATATGACAATGTCTGAAATGGAAAATGTCTCCTTCCCTGTGGGCAGTAGCAGTGGAGAAGATGAGCAGGAGGAACCTCCAGCAAAGACAGCTCATCTATTCATGGGATACCACAAGAAAAAGAAGCAGCATGTGACCAGCAGTGCTATGACAGAACTTAATGCATACATCAAGGTAGCATCAGAGGAGGATGAGACTGACTGCATTAAATTCTGGAGCAGACATATGAAGGACTTCCAAAAGCTTTACCATTTTGCCATGAGGGTCTTGGGAGTACCTGCAACCAGTGCACCAGTTGAGAGGGTGTTCAGCCATGGAGGACTTATCATGAGGCCCAATCGCAGTAGGCTTACAGCAAACACCCTGTCAAATTTAATATTTTTGAAGTGCAATACTGTTTTAGAGTAGTCACTATTCAGGTGGACAATCACATGCTTAAACATACCAGTTTAATCACTATGTCACCTAAAAACATAAGATTTTTTTCCATGTTATTCTCTTGTTGTGCAAACCCTCTTAAAAGCTTACACCGTTTAGTGTAAAAAATAGGTTTAATCTCAAGGTAAAGTTTGATTAGTTTTAACTAAATAAAAGTGTACTTTTACATGTGTTTTACATGTATATTATGTACTGATAACTGTTTTGTCTAAATAAAAAAGGGTATTTACAGAATTTTTAAATGGACCTTTTTTCCCCTCGGCAATGCATGAAATGACTCGAGACTCGACTTGGACTCGTGACAAAAGACTCCAGACTCGACTCGGACTTCAGTGATAAAGACTCCAGACTTGACTCGGACTCCAGCTGAAAGACTTCAGACTCGACTCAGACTTCAGATGAGAGACTCGTGAACATCTCTGCTGTACTCTGACTTCCCAGGTACCTTCAGGACATCATGTCGAAGCTCCTTACCATTTTTTGCGCGGATATGTCTAATAGTTCAAAAAAGATAACAATTTATGTGAAATTTCAAAATGGCGGACAGGCGGTTTGGTCAAACCCGGCATAATTCACATTGACAGATGCGGCATGAGGTAAGCAATCCATAGACATCAAGATCATAATTTTCTGACAAACAGTTCAGAAGTTATGGGCAAAAATAGCCTATTTTCATATCTCATGACCCATAGGTGGCGCTGTCACCAAATTTGGCATGGACCCCAAGTTCATGGTCCACATGAAGTGTACCAAATTTCATTTCAATTGATCAAAGAATGACTGAGCTACAGCTTCAGAACCATTTTTGTGTCAACCTCGTTAAGTTTGCGCATTTATTACTTTTGAACAAAGATAAATATCAAAATTCTGTTCGGTCATTTCTAGCGGGAATGACCGAACATTCAATTAGCGGGATGAGAGCAATCACGTGTACTAAGTAGAATTTTCATAGATCAAATGGTTCACCAATTATAACAGTTTGAACATTGAATTTTTGGACTACTGGTGGCGCTATAGAGTTACTGCTAAAGACCCCATTTTTGGTCACATGACTATTTATGACCACCTCTACATCTGTGCCAAATTTCATCATTTTCCTATGTACGGTTCATAGGGCTGCCATAGACTCCCATTGGGGAAAAATAATAATAATAATACTAACAATATAGCTGCAAGCAGCGATTTGGGGCCAAGCAGCTTTAGCGAATTGAGCACCCAAAGCACAGCAAACAACATAGAAGGTATCAATCACCCAATGCGCATTGAGCACCCAATCAAAAACACAAGGCGCAGCAAGTCCCCAAAACGTAGCAATCACAGAGTAGAACCACTGCAGAGCAGAGCAGCAACAGAAAACATGACGGAAATAGAACATATGTGAACTACAGACAGGATGAGAAGAATAGGTGAGGAAGAACAAAACTTTAATATAACAAATTAACACTTGCCTCAGGCGGGTTTCGAACCCAAGAACTCACATGAACAAAATGTTGGAAAATGACAAACGAGGTATCATTGCGATCGGCATACACCAGTGAATCCAATTTCACAAAGAAAATGTATATCAGACAAAGTATTCAGAAGTTACAAGCAGTTCGATAAGAACTGTTATAGTTTACAACCCCTAGGTGGCGCTGTACTCTGATTTCCCAGGTACCCTCAGGACATCATGCCGAAGCTCCCTACCGATTTTTGTGCCGATATATCCGATACTTCAAAAGTTATAGCAATTTATCACAAATTTCAAAATGGCGGACAGATGGTTCGGTCAATCCCGGCATAATACACATCGACAGATGCAGCATAAGCCAAGGAATCCGTAGACACCAAGATCATAATTCTGACAAACGATTTAGAAGTTATGCGCAAAAATAGCCTTTTTTCATATCTCATTACCCATAGGTGGCGCTGTCACCAAATTTGGCATGGACCCCCAGTTCATGGTCGACATGAAGTGTACCAAATTTCATCTCGATTGATCAAAGAATGACCGAGATACAGCTTCAGAACCAATTTTGCATCAACCTCGTTAAGTTCACGCATTAATTACTTTTGAATAAAGAAAAATATCAAAATTCTGTTCGGTCATTTCTATGCGGCTCACTCCAAAGATCACCTGTGCCAAGTCTCATAAGAATTGAACAAAATTTGAAGGAGGAGTAGCGAAAAAACGAAATACTGTATATTTCAAAATGGCCGCTACTGTAATGGGTGGAGTCTTACTGTAAAGTATCAAATTCAATAAGCGAGATGAGAGCAATCACGTGTACTAAGTAGAATTTTCATAGATCTAATGGATCACGAGTTATAACCATTTGAATATTGAATTTTTGAGATGATGGTGGCGCTATAGAGTTAATGCTAGAGACCCCATTTTTGGCCACATGACTATTTATGACCACCACTACAACTGTGCCAATTTTCATCATTTTCCTACATACGGTTCATAGGGCTGCCATAGACTCCCATTGGGGAAGAAGAAGATTAAGAATAATAATAATAAATATAGCTGCAAGCAGCAACACGGGGTCAAGCACCTTCGGCGCAATGCACACACAGCACAGCAAGCACACAAAGCACGGCAAGCTCACAAAGCAGAGCAATTACACAAATCACAGCAGGCACACAAAGCACAGCAAGCTCACAAAGCACAGCAAGCACACAAAGCACAGCAAGCACACAAAGCACAGCAAGCTCACAATGCACAGCAAGCACACAAGCACAGCAAATACACAAATCACAGCAGGCACACAAAGCACAGCAAGCACACAAACCACAGCAAGCACACAAAGCACAGCAAGCCCACAAAGCACAGCAAGCACACAAAGCACAGCAAGCACACAAAGCACAGCAAGCTCACAAAGCACAGCAAGCACACAAAGCACATCAAGCACACAAAGCACAGCAAGCACACAAAGCACAGCAAGCAAACAAAGCATAGCAAGCTCACAAAGCACAGCAAGCACACAAAGCACATCAATTACACAAATCACAACAGGCATACAAAGCACAGCAAGCTGACAAAGCACAGCAAGCACACAAAGCACAGCAGGCACACAAAGCACAGCAAGCACACAAAGCACAGCAATTACACAAATCACAGCAGGCACACAATGCACAGCAAGCTCACAAAGCACAGCAAGCACACAAAGCACAGCAAGCACACAAAGCACAGCAAGCTCACAATGCACACCAAGCACACAAAGCACAGCAATTACACAAATCACAGCAGGCACACAAAGCACAGTAAGCTCACAAAGCACAGCAAGCACACAAAGCACAGCAAGCTCACAAAGCACAGCAAGCACACAAAGCACAGCAAGCACACAAAGCACAGCAAGCACACAAAGCATAGCAAGCTCACAAAGCACAGCAAGCACACAAAGCACATTAATTACACAAATCACAGCAGGCACTCAAAGCACAGCAAGCTCACAAAGCACAGCAAGCACACAAAGCACAGCAAGCACACAAAGCACAGCAAGCACACAAAGCACAGCAAGTACACAAAGCATAGCAAGCTCACAAAGCACAGCAAGCACACAAAGCACAGCAAGCTCACAAAGCACAGCAAGCTCACAAAGCACAGCAAGCACACAAAGCACAGCAAGCTCACAAAGCACAGCAAGCACACAAAGCACAGTAAGCTCACAAAGCACAGCAAGCTCACAAAGCACAGCAAGCACACAAAGCACAGCAAGCACACAAAGCACAGCAAGCACCATAAATTGCATCAAAAACGCAAGGCTCAGGAATCATAGAGCAGAACCACCACAATGCAGAGCAACAACAGCAAACATGGAAAAATAGAACACATGTGAACTACAGACAGGTTTAGAAGAATTGATGAGGAAGAACAAAATACCTGACTCAGGTGGGATTCGAACCCAGGATCTCAGAATCTCAATGCATACGATTAACTAGGTGCGCCACTCAGTTGACACGGTTCATTGGGCAGCAGAAAGAGATAACAGTATAATATCAATAAGAATTGTAATAGTTTATAACCCCTAGGTGGCGCTGTACTCTGACTTCCCAGGTAACTTCAGGACATCATGTCAAAGCTCCTTACCAATTTTTGTGCGGATATGTCAAATAGTTCAAAAAATATAACAATTTATGTTAAATTTCAAAATGGCAGACAGGTGGTTCGGTCAAACCCGGCATAATACACATTGACAGATGCGGCATGAGGTAAGCAATCCATAGACATCAAGATCATAATTTTCTGACAAGCAGTTCAGAAGTTATGGGCAAAAATAGCCTATTTTATTATCTCATGACCCATAGGTGGCGCTGTCACCAAATTTGGCATGGACCCCAAGATCATGGTCCACATGAAGTGTACCAAATTTCATTTCAATTGATCAAAGAATGACTGAGCTACAGCTTCAGAACCATTTTTGCGTCAACCTCGTTAAGTTTGCGCATTTATTACTTTTGAACAAAGATAAATATCAAAATTCTGTTTGGTCATTTCTATGCGGCTCACTCCAAAGATCATCTGTGCCAAATTTCATAAGAATTGAACCACATTTGAAGGAGGAGTAGCGAAAAAACGAAATACTGTACATTTCAAAATGGCCGCTACTGTAATGGGTGGAGTCTTACTGTAAAGTATCAAATTCAATAAGCGGGATGAGAGCAATCACGTGTACTAAGCAGAATTTTCATAGATCAAATGGTTCACCAATTATAACAGTTTGAACATTGAATTTTTGGACTACTGGTGGCGCTATAGAGTTACTGCTAAAGACCCCATTTTTGGTCACATGACTATTTATGACCACCTCTACATCTGTGCCAAATTTCATCATTTTCCTATGTACGGTTCATAGGGCTGCCATAGACTCCCATTGGGGAAAAATAATAATAATAATAAATATAGCTGCAAGCAGCGATACGGGGTCAAGCACCTTCAGCGCAATGAGCACCCAAAGCACAGCAAAAACGGCACGACGCAGCAAATGCGCAAAGCGCAGAAAGCGCGCAATACAGAGCCCGAACCCGAAGCAAAGCAAATGCAGAGCAGAACCACTGCAGTGCGGAGCAACAACAGTAAAGATGGCAAAAATATAACACGTGTGGAAAACCAGACAGGTCGAGAAGAACGTGTTAAAGGGAACACAAAAGGAAATCTCAATAAGTGAAAGTAAAAGCTGGGATTCGAACCCATGACCTCAGGTTCCCAAAGCAACGCACTAACCGCATGCGCCACTGAGTAAACGATTAAACCACTGAGTTGGTGTGTCCAAGCTATAGAATAGAGATTTAGAGCTGTAAACATTGATATCCAGCAATTACCAAACGTGCAGAAATGACAACAGAGAGCACAAATAACTGAAATACAATGTATAGTATGAAAATCACAAAACTTAAGTGAGAAAAAAGTTAAGACAAAATATCACAGGCCATGGGACTCAAACCCATGACCTCAGAATCTCATGGCATGTGGTCAACCAGATGCGCAACTCAATTAACACAGCTCAAAGGGCAGCAAAAAACAGCTTAGGTGCTGCAAGGATTGACATATGCCAATCAACACAGATGCAGAACTGACAGTGCAGAGCAGAACTAACAGAAATACAATGTATATGAGAATCAAAAAGCTCAAGTGAGATTGAAGACAAGAAGATCATTCTGTATAGTAATGCTATACAATGTAATATACAGTCACATTAATTTACTATGACAAATAGACAACGTCACAGGCACGGTCAACTTTGGAGTGGTATTTCTAAGAAAAAGAAAACAGAATATCAAAAATCTGTTCAGTCATTTCTGTGCGGATTGCTCCAAACATTATACGAGCAGTACCTGGCATAAAATAAACAAAATTTGTAAAAAGAGTAGCCAAAAAATCATCTACCATATGCTTTACAATAACACATGAACAGAATGTTGGAAAATGACAAACGAGGTATCGTTGCAATCGGCATAAACCAGTGAATACAATTTCACAAAGAAATTAATATCAGACAAAGTATTCAGAAGTTATACGCAGTTCCATAAGAACTGTTATAGTTTATAACCCCTAGGTGGCGCTATACTCTGACTTCCAAGGTACCTTCAAGACATCATGCTGAATCTCCCTACTGATTTTTGCACGGATATGTCCAATAGTTCAAAAGATATAAAAATTTATGACAAATTTCAAAATGTCGGACAGATGTGTGTGGTCAAACCCGGCATAATACATATCGACAGATGCGGCATGAGGTAAGCAATCCATAGACATCAAGATCATAATTTTCTGACAAACAGTTCAGAAGTTATGGGCAAAAATAGCCTATTTTATTATCTCATGACCCATAGGTGGCGCTGTCACCAAATTTGGCATGGACCCCAAGTTCATGGTCCACATGAAGTGTACCAAATTTCATTTCAATTGATCAAAGAATGACTGAGCTACAGCTTCAGAACCATTTTTGCGTCAACCTCGTTAAGTTTGCGCATTTATTACTTTTGAACAAAGATAAATATCAAAATTCTGTTCAGTCATTTCTATGCGGCTTACTCCAAAGATCATCTGTGCCAAATCTCATAAGAATTGAACAACATTTGAAGGAGGAGTAGCGAAAAAATGGAATACTGTACATTTCAAAATGGCCGCTACTGTAATGGGTGGAGTTTTACTGTAAGGTATTAAAATCAACAAGCATGAGGAGAGCAATCACGTGTACTAAGTAGAATTTTCATAGATCAAGCGGATCAGAAGTTATAACCCTTTGAACATTGAATTTTTGAACTGCTGGTGGCGCTATAGAGTTAGTACTAGAGACCCCATTTTTGGTCACATGACTTTTTAAGACCACCACTACAACTGTGCCAAATTTCATCATTTTCCTATGTACGGTTCATAGGGCTGCCATAGACGCCTATGGCTAAGAAGAAGAAGAAGAAGCAGAATAATAATAATAATAATACTAACAATTACAATAGGTGTCTCAGCACCTTCGGTGCTTGACCCCTAATAATAATAATAATAATACTAACAATTACAATAGGTGTCTCAGCACCTTCGGTGCTTGACCCCTAAATATAGCTGCAAGCAGCAACACGGGGTCAAGCACCTTCGGCGCAATGCACACACAGCACAGCAAGCACACAAAGCACGGCAAGCTCACAAAGCAGAGCAATTACACAAATCACAGCAGGCACACAAAGCACAGCAAGCTCACAAAGCACAGCAAGCACACAAAGCACAGCAAGCACACAAAGCACAGCAAGCTCACAATGCACAGCAAGCACACAAGCACAGCAATTACACAAATCACAGCAGGCACACAAAGCACAGCAAGCTCACAAAGCACAGCAAGCACACAAACCACAGCAAGCACACAAAGCACAGCAAGCCCACAAAGCACAGCAAGCTCACAAAGCACAGCAAGCACACAAAGCACAGCAAGCTCACAAAGCACAGCAAGCTCACAAAGCACATCAAGCACACAAAGCACAGCAAGCACACAAAGCACAGCAAGCAAACAAAGCATAGCAAGCTCACAAAGCACAGCAAGCACACAAAGCACATCAATTACACAAATCACAACAGGCATACAAAGCACAGCAAGCTCACAAAGCACAGCAAGCACACAAAGCACAGCAGGCACACAAAGCACAGCAAGCACACAAAGCACAGCAATTACACAAATCACAGCAGGCACACAATGCACAGCAAGCTCACAAAGCACAGCAAGCACACAAAGCACAGCAACCACACAAAGCACAGCAAGCTCACAATGCACACCAAGCACACAAAGCACAGCAATTACACAAATCACAGCAGGCACACAAAGCACAGTAAGCTCACAAAGCACAGCAAGCACACAAAGCACAGCAAGCTCACAAAGCACAGCAATCACACAAAGCACAGCAAGCACACAAAGCACAGCAAGCACACAAAGCACAGCAAGCTCACAAAGCACAGCAAGCACACAAAGCACATTAATTACACAAATCACAGCAGGCACTCAAAGCACAGCAAGCTCACAAAGCACAGCAAGCACACAAAGCACAGCAAGCACACAAAGCACAGCAAGCACACAAAGCACAGCAAGTACACAAAGCATAGCAAGCTCACAAAGCACAGCAAGCACACAAAGCACAGCAAGCTCACAAAGCACAGCAAGCTCACAAAGCACAGCAAGCACACAAAGCACAGCAAGCTCACAAAGCACAGCAAGCACACAAAGCACAGTAAGCTCACAAAGCACAGCAAGCTCACAAAGCACAGCAAGCACACAAAGCACAGCAAGCACACAAAGCACAGCAAGCACCATAAATTGCATCAAAAACGCAAGGCTCAGGAATCATAGAGCAGAACCACCACAATGCAGAGCAACAACAGCAAACATGGAAAAATAGAACACATGTGAACTACAGACAGGTTTAGAAGAATTGATGAGGAAGAACAAAATACCTGACTCAGGTGGGATTCGAACCCAGGATCTCAGAATCTCAATGCATACGATTAACTAGGTGCGCCACTCAGTTGACACGGTTCATTGGGCAGCAGAAAGAGATAACAGTATAATATCAATAAGAATTGTAATAGTTTATAACCCCTAGGTGGCGCTGTACTCTGACTTCCCAGGTAACTTCAGGACATCATGTCAAAGCTCCTTACCAATTTTTGTGCGGATATGTCAAATAGTTCAAAAAATATAACAATTTATGTTAAATTTCAAAATGGCAGACAGGTGGTTCGGTCAAACCCGGCATAATACACATTGACAGATGCGGCATGAGGTAAGCAATCCATAGACATCAAGATCATAATTTTCTGACAAGCAGTTCAGAAGTTATGGGCAAAAATAGCCTATTTTATTATCTCATGACCCATAGGTGGCGCTGTCACCAAATTTGGCATGGACCCCAAGATCATGGTCCACATGAAGTGTACCAAATTTCATTTCAATTGATCAAAGAATGACTGAGCTACAGCTTCAGAACCATTTTTGCGTCAACCTCGTTAAGTTTGCGCATTTATTACTTTTGAACAAAGATAAATATCAAAATTCTGTTCGGTCATTTCTATGCGGCTCACTCCAAAGATCATATGTGCCAAATTTCATAAGAATTGAACCACATTTGAAGGAGGAGTAGCGAAAAAACGAAATACTGTACATTTCAAAATGGCCGCTACTGTAATGGGTGGAGTCTTACTGTAAAGTATCAAATTCAATAAGCGGGATGAGAGCAATCACGTGTACTAAGCAGAATTTTCATAGATCAAATGGTTCACCAATTATAACAGTTTGAACATTGAATTTTTGGACTACTGGTGGCGCTATAGAGTTACTGCTAAAGACCCCATTTTTGGTCACATGACTATTTATGACCACCTCTACATCTGTGCCAAATTTCATCATTTTCCTATGTACGGTTCATAGGGCTGCCATAGACTCCCATTGGGGAAAAATAATAATAATAATAATAAATATAGCTGCAAGCAGCGATACGGGGTCAAGCACCTTCAGCGCAATGAGCACCCAAAGCACAGCAAAAACGGCACGACGCAGCAAATGCGCAAAGCGCAGACAGCGCGCAATACAGAGCCCGAACCCGAAGCAAAGCAAATGCAGAGCAGAACCACTGCAGTGCGGAGCAACAACAGTAAAGATGGCAAAAATATAACACGTGTGGAAAACCAGACAGGTCGAGAAGAACGTGTTAAAGGGAACACAAAAGGAAATCTCAATAAGTGAAAGTAAGAGCTGGGATTCAAACCCATGACCTCAGGTTCCCAAGGCAACGCACTAACCGCATGCGCCACTGAGTAAACGATTAAACCACTGAGTTGATGTGTCCAAGCTATAGAAGAGATTTAGACCTGTAAACATTGATATCCAGCAATTACCAAACGTGCAGAAATGACAACAGAGAGCACAAATAACTGAAATACAATGTATAGTATGAAAATCACAAAACTTAAGTGAGAAAAAAGTTAAGACAAAATATCACAGCCCATGGGATTCAAACCCATGACCTCAGAATCTCATGGCATGTGGTTAACCAGATGCGCAACTCAGTTAACACAGCTCAAAGGGCAGCAAAAAACAGCTTAGGTGCTGCAAGGATTGACATATGCCAATCAAGACAGATGCAGAACTGACAGTGCAGAGCAGAACTAACAGAAATACAATGTATATGAGAATCAAAAAGCTCAAGTGAGATTGAAGACAAGAAGATCATTCTGTATAGTAATGCTATACAATGTAATATACAGTCACATTAATTTACTATGACAAATAGACAACGTCACAGGCACGGTCAACTTTGGAGTGGTATTTCTAAGAAAAGAAAACAGAATATCAAAAATGTGTTCAGTCATTTCTGTGCGGATTGCTCCAAACATTATACGAGCAGTACCTGGCATAAAATAAACAAAATTTCTAAAAGGAGTAGCGAAAAAATCATTTACCATATGCTTTACAATAATACATTAACAGAATGTTGGAAAATGACAAACGAGGTATCGTTGCAATCGGCATAAACCAGTGAATACAATTTCACAAAGAAATAAATATCAGACAAAGTATTCAGAAGTTATAAGCAGTTCCATAAGAACTGTTATAGTTTATAACCCCTAGGTGGCGCTGTACTCTGACTTCCCAGGTACCTTCAGGACATCATGTCGAAGCTCCTTACTAATTTTTGCGCGGATATGTCCAATATTTCCAAAAATATAACAAATTATGTGAAATTTCAAAATGGCGGACAGGCGGTTCGATCAAACCCGGCATAATACACATCGACAGATGCGGCATGAGATAAGCAATCCATAGACATCAAGATCATAATTTTCTGACAAACAGTTCAGAAGTTATGGGCAAAAATAGCCTATTTTCATATCTCATGACCCATAGGTGGCGCTGTCACCAAATTTGGCATGGACCCCAAGTTCATGGTCCACATGAAGTGTACCAAATTTCATTTCAATTGATCAAAGAATGACTGAGCTACAGCTTCAGAACCATTTTTGCGTCAACCTCGTTAAGTTTGCGCATTTATTACTTTTGAACAAAGATAAATATCAAAATTCTGTTCAGTCATTTCTATGCGGCTTACTCCAAAGATCATCTGTGCCAAATTTCATAACAATTGAACCAAATTTGAAGGAGGAGTAGCGAAAAAATGGAATACTGTACATTTCAAAATGGCCGCTACTGTAATGGGTGGAGTTTTACTGTAAGGTATTAAAATCAACAAGCATGAGGAGAGCAATCACGTGTACTAAGTAGAATTTTCATAGATCAAGCGGATCAGAAGTTATAACCCTTTGAACATTGAATTTTTGCACTGCTGGTGGCGCTATAGAGTTAGTACTAGAGACCCCATTTTTGGTCATATGACTTTTTAAGACCACCCCTACAACTGTGCCAAATTTCATCATTTTCCTATGTACGGTTCATAGGGCTGCCATAGACGCCTATGGCTAAGAAGAAGAAGAAGCAGAATAATAATAATAATACTAACAATTACAATAGGTGTCTCAGCACCTTCGGTGCTTGACCCCTAAATATAGCTGCAAGCAGCAACACGGGGTCAAGCACCTTCGGCGCAATGCACACACAGCACAGCAAGCACACAAAGCACGGCAAGCTCACAAAGCACAGCAAGCACACAAAGCACAGCAAGCACACAAAGCACAGCAATTACACAAATCACAGCAGGCACACAAAGCACAGCAAGCTCACAAAGCACAGCAAGCACACAAAGCACAGCAAGCACACAAAGCACAGCAATTACACAAATCACAGCAGGCACACAAAGCACAGCAAGCTCACAAAGCACAGCAAGCACACAAAGCACAGCAAGCACACAAAGCACAGCAAGCTCACAATGCACACCAAGCACACAAAGCACAGCAATTACACAAATCACAGCAAGCACACAAAGCACAGCAAGCACACAAAGCATAACAAGCTCACAAAGCACAGCAAGCACACAAAGCACATTAATTACACAAATCACAGCAGGCACACAAAGCACAGCAAGCTCACAAAGCACAGCAAGCACACAAAGCACAGCAATTACACAAATCACAGCAGGCACACAAAGCACAGCAAGCTAACAATGCACAGCAAGCACACAAAGCACAGCAAGCACACAAAGCACAGCAAGCTCACAATGCACACCAAGCACACAAAGCACAGCAATTACACAAATCACAGCAGGCACACAAAGCACAGCAAGCTCACAAAGCACAGCAAGCACACAAAGCACAGCAAGCTCACAAAGCACAGCAAGCACACAAAGCACAGCAAGCACACAAAGCACAGCAAGCACACAAAGCATAGCAAGCTCACAAAGCACAGCAAGCACACAAAGCACATTAATTACACAAATCACAGCAGGCACACAAAGCACAGCAAGCTCACAAAGCACAGCAAGCACACAAAGCACAGCAAGCACACAAAGCACAGCAAGCACACAAAGCACAGCAAGTACACAAAGCAAAGCAAGCTCACAAAGCACAGCAAGCACACAAAGCACAGCAAGCTCACAAAGCAC
The DNA here is from genome assembly GCF_030506205.2 of Paramisgurnus dabryanus. Taxonomy (NCBI): domain Eukaryota; kingdom Metazoa; phylum Chordata; class Actinopteri; order Cypriniformes; family Cobitidae; genus Paramisgurnus; species Paramisgurnus dabryanus. The sequence continues at coordinate 76,307,527 of NC_133337.1, read as the reverse complement.
AGCAAGCTCACAAAGCACAGCAAGCACACAAAGCACAGCAAGCTCACAAAGCACAGCAAGCACACAAAGCACAGTAAGCTCACAAAGCACAGCAAGCTCACAAAGCACAGCAAGCACACAAAGCACAGCAAGCTCACAAAGCACAGCAAGCACCATAAATTGCATCAAAAACGCAAGGCTCAGGAATCATAGAGCAGAACCAACACAATGCAGAGCAACAACAGCAAACATGGAAAAATAGAACACATGTGAACTACAGACAGGTTTAGAAGAATTGATGAGGAAGAACAAAATACCTGACTCAGGTGGGATTCGAACCCAGGATCTCAGAATCTCAATGCATACAATTAACTAGATACGCCACTCAGTTGACACGGTTCATTGGGCAGCAGAAAAGAGATAGCAGTATAATATCAATAAGAATTGTAATAGTTTATAACCCCTAGGTGGCGCTGTACTCTGACTTCCCAGGTAACTTCAGGACATCATGTCAAAGCTCCTTACCAATTTTTGTGCGGATATGTCAAATAGTTCAAAAAATATAACAATTTATGTTAAATTTCAAAATGGCAGACAGGTGGTTCGGTCAAACCCGGCATAATACACATCGACAGATGCGGCATGAGGTAAGCAATCCATAGACATCAAGATCATAATTTTCTGACAAGCAGTTCAGAAGTTATGGGCAAAAATAGCCTATTTTATTATCTCATGACCCATAGGTGGCGCTGTCACCAAATTTGGCATGGACCCCAAGATCATGGTCCACATGAAGTGTACCAAATTTCATTTCAATTGATCAAAGAATGACTGAGCTACAGCTTCAGAACCATTTTTGCGTCAACCTCGTTAAGTTTGCGCATCTATTACTTTTGAACAAAGATAAATATCAAAATTCTGTTCGGTCATTTCTATGCGGCTCACTCCAAAGATCATCTGTGGCAAATCTCATAAGAATTGAACAACATTTGAAGGAGGAGTAGCGAAAAAATAAAATACTGTACATTTCAAAATGGCCGCTACTGTAATGGGTGGAGTCTTACTGTAAAGTATCAAATTCAATAAGCGGGATGAGAGCAATCACGTGTACCAAGTAGAATTTTCATAGATCAAATGGTTCACTATTTATAACAGTTTGAACATTGAATTTTTGGACTACTGGTGGCGCTATAGAGTTATTGCTAGACACCCCATTTTTGGTCACATGACTATTTATGATCACCACTACAACTGTGCCAAATTTCATCATTTTCCTATGTACGGTTCATAGGGCTGCCATAGACTCCCATTGGGGAAAAATAATAAATATAGCTGTAGACAGCGATACGGGGCCAAGCAACAATGGTCCTGCAACACGCAACGAAGCTGAAAGGACATGCAATTGAAGAATGCAATGTAGCAGATATGTATGGGAACTATCAGCACACAGGACTCAGAGATGAGAATGAACATAATGAAAAAATAAAAATTTTGAAGTATAATATTTATGTGCATGTGGAAAGAAGGACCGATTAGTCCAATGCTGACCTAGAAAACAATTGAACCACTAAAGCATCATACATGTTACACATGAGACTTAAACCAAAAGAGCACAAACGAAATAATACCTGTTAAAATAATAAAGTAAAATACAAATAATGAATTGAAGCTTTTGACTCTAAAGTAAGAGACTTCAATTGCTGCCCTAGCCAGGATTTGAACCCATGATCTCCAGGTGTCATGCCTGTCACTCATCTGGTTGAGCTACAGGGGAGACATACATACAGACAGCTGCTTAAGTTAGATTGCTGAAGTGACAATGTGTATGTTCAGGTGTGGAGAGATTTTTCTCAAGAAGAGAATATTTTTTAAAACCCCTGTAGGTAGTCAAACCTGTTCGAACATTTGACTCTACATGACACAAATTTGTCAACCATTTTGATTGCCGCCGTATGGTGGATTTGAACCCGCAACCTCTGGATTTCATGCCCATCACGCATTTGGTTGAGCTACTGGGAAGGCATAGATTACCCCATCAAATATTCTCCATAGAAGTTTAGTTGATTAAATGGTTTAAAAGTTATTCCTGTTGACAAATGTATTACTTTTGAACAAAGATAAATATCAAAATTATGTTTGGTCATTTCTATGTGGCTCGGTCCAAAGATAATCTGAGCCAAATTGTGTAACAATTCAACAAACACTGCAAAAGTAGTAGCAAAAAAACTGAATACTGTACTTTTCAAAATGGCCGCTACTGCATATTTGAACTGGTGATGATGCTTGGCCACCAAATTACTGCAAGCCGTGCAGAACATGGAAAACAGACTGGTTGAGAATAATAGGTGAGAATAAACTCAAAACAAATATTAATAGAAAAACATAACACATGCATCAGACGGGATTCGAACCCTCAACCTCTGACTTTTGATGCATGCGTTTAGTAGACTGCGCTACACAGGCAGTGTAGCTAACCAAGGTTTTCAGAGCTGCAAACATTCAAATGGCCCAATCAAGGACGGTGCAGACATGACATTGGAGAGCAGAAATAACAAAATTACAATTTATATGAGAATCAGATAGTTTAAGTGAGAACAGTTAAAGTTTAAGTCAAGAAAAACATGTTGTATAGGAATGCACAACATGTTATAATACAGTCATAATAATTTTAATGAGACAATGTCACAGGGACAGTCAACTTTGGACAGGTATTTCTCGGGAATGGCAGAGAATATCAAAAATGTGTTTGGTCATTTCTGTGCGGATTGCTCCAAAGTTTATGTGAGCAGAGCCTGGCATAAAATAGACTTAATTTGCAAAAGTAGTAGCGAAAAAACTACTTCACATATGCTATGAAATAAGACATGAACAGAATGTTGAAAACTGACAAATGAGATATCGTTGCAATCGACATAAACCAGTGAATAAAAATTCACAAAGAAAATGAATATCAGACAAAGTTTTCAGAAGTTATGGGCTGTTTTATATAGTTTATGAACCCTAGGTGGCGCTGTCTTCAGATTTCCCAGGTACCTTCAGGACATCATACCAATGCTTCCTACCGATTTTTGTGCTGATACATTATATAGAATAATAGTTATCCCAATTTAAAACAAAATTCAAAATAGTGTACAGGCGGTTTGGTAATTTCTGGCATAATATATATCGACAGATTTGTCATGAGCCAAGGAATCCATAGACACCAAGATCATAATTTTCTATCAAACATTTCAATAGTTATGGGCAAAAATAGCCATTTTTCATATCTCATGACCCATAGGTGGCGCTGTCCTCAAATTTGGCATGGTACCCCAGTTCATGGTCCTTATGAAGGGTACCAAGTTTCATTTCAATTGATCAAAGAATGACCGAGATAATGACTCAGAACGAATTTTGGGTCGACATCGTTAAATGTACGCATTTATAACTTTTGAACAAAGATAAAAATCAAAATTCTGTTCGGTCATTTCTCTGCGGCTCCGTCCAAAGAAAATTTGAGCCAAATTGTGTAACAATTCAAGAAACACTGCAAAAGTAGTAGCAAAAAAACTGAATACTGTACTTTTCAAAATGGCTGCTACTGCATTTTTGAAATGGTGGTGGCGATTGGCAACCAAATTATGACAAGCAGTGCAGAACATGGAAAACAGACTGGTTAAGAATAATAGGTGAGAATTAACTCCAAACAAAATCTTATTAGTAAAACATAACACATGCATCAGGTGGGATTCGAACCCTCAACCTCTGAGTTTTGATGCATGCGTTTAGTAGACTGCGCTACACAGGCAGTGTAGCTAGCCAAGGTTTTCAGAGCTGCAAACATTCAAATGGCACAATCAAGGAAGATGCAGACATGACATTGCAGAGCAGAAATAACAAAATTACAATTTATATGAGAATCAGATAGTTTAAGTGAGAACAGTTAAAGTTTAAGTCAAGAAAAACATGTTGTATAGGAATGTACAACATGTTATAATACGGTCATAATAATTTAATATGACAAAGAGACAATGTCACAGGGACAGTCAACTTTGGAGAGGTATTTCTCGGGAATGGCAGAGAATATAAAAAATGTGTTTGGTCATTTCTATGCGGATTGCTCTAAAGTTTATGTGAGCAGAGCCCGGCATAAAATAGACTTAATTTGCAAAAGTAGTAGCGAAAAAACTACTTCACATATGCTATGTAATAAAATATTAACAGAATGTTGGAAACTGACAAATGAGATATCGTTGCAATCGACAGAAACCAGTGAATAAAAATTCACAAAGAAAATGAATATCGGACAAAGTTTTTAGAAGTTATAGGCTGTTTTATATAGTTTATAAACCCTAGGTGGCGCTGTTTTCAGATTTCCCAGGTACCTTCAGGACATCATACCAATGCTCCCTACCGATTTTTGTGCCGATACATTATATCGAATAATAGTTATCACAATATATGACAAAATTCAAAATGGTGGACAGGCGGTTTGGTAATTTCTGGCATAATATATATCGACAGATTTGTCATGAGCCAAGGAATCCATAGACACCAAGAGCATAATTTTCTATCAAACATTTCAAAAGTTATGGGCAAAAATAGCCATTTTTCATATCTCATGACCCATAGGTGGCGCTGTCCTCAAATTTGACATGGTACCCCAGTTCATGGTCCTTATGAAGGGTACCAAGTTTTATTTCAATTGATCAAAGAATGACCGAGATAATGACTCAGAACGAATTTTGGGTCGACATCGATAAATGTACGCATTTATAACTTTTGAACAAAGATAAAAATCAAAATTCTGTTCGGTCATTTCTATGCACCTCGGTCCAAAGATTATCTGTGCCAAATTGCGTAACAATGCAATGAACGCTGCAAAAGTAGTAGCGAAAAAACAAAATACTGTACTTTTCAAAATGGCCGCTACTGTAATGGGTGGAGTCTTAATGTAAGGTGTTCATTGTAATGAGCGTGAGGAGAGCAATCAGATGTACTAAGTAGAATTTTTGTTGATCAAATTATTCTAGAGTTATAACCATTTGAATATTGAATTTTTGAAGTGTTGGTGGCGCTATAGAGTTAATGCTAGAGACCCCATATTTGGTCACATAACTATTTAGGACCACCACTACAAGTGTGGCAAATTTTTTTCATTTTCCTATGTACGGTTCATAGGGCTGCCATAGACTCCCATTGGGGAAGAAGAAATATAATAATAAATATAGCTGCAAGCAGCGATTCGGGGCCAAGCACCTTTAGCGCAATGAGCACCTAAAGCACAGCAAGCAACATAGAAGGTATCAATAACCCAATGCTGACTGACCACCCAAAGTGCATCAAGAACACAAAGCGCAGCAAGTACCCAAAGAGTTGCAATGACAGAGCAGAACCACCGCAGTGCAGAGCAGCAACAGAAAACTTGGCAAAAATAGAACATATGTGAACTACAGACAGGTCAAGAAGAATAGGTGGGAAAGAACAAAACTTTAATAGAAGAAACTAACACCTGCCTCAGGCTGGATTCAAACCCATGAACTCAGGATCTCTATGCATACGACTTAGACAGATGTGCCACTCAGTAGACACAGCTCAATGAGCAGCAGAAAAGAGCTTACATGCCATACAAAGAATTCAGAAGTTATAAGCAGTTCTATAAGAACTGTTATAGTTTATAACCCCTAGGTGGCGCTATTCTCTGTTTTCCTCAGGACATCATGCCGAAGCTCCCTACCGATTTTTGCCCCGATATATCCGATACTTCAAAAGTTATAGCAAATTATCACAAATTTCAAAATGGCGGACAGGCGATTCGGTCAAAGCCGGCATAATACATATCGACAGATGCGGCATGAGCCAAGGAATCCGTAGACACCACGATCATAATTTTCTGACAAACGATTCAGTAGATATGGGCAAAAATAGCCTTTTTCATATCTCATAACCCATAGGTGGCGCTGTCACCAAATTTGGCATGGACCCACAGTTCATGGTCGACATGAAGTGTACCAAATTTCATCTCGATTGATCAAAGAATGACCGAGCTACAGCTTCAGAACCATTTTTCCGTCAATCTCGTTAAGTTCACGCATTAATAACTTTTGAATGAAAAAAAATATCAAAATTCTGTTCAGTCATTTCTATGCGGCTGACTCCAAAGATCACCTGTGCCAAATCTCATAAGAGTTGAACCACATTTGAAGGAGGAGTAGCGAAAAAACGAAATACTGTACATTTCAAAATGGCCGCTACTGTAATGGGTGGAGTCTTAATGTAAAGTATCAAATTCAATAAGCGGGATGAGAGCAATCACATGCACTAAGTAGAATTTTCATAGATCTAATGGATCATGAGTTATAACCATTTGAATATTGAATTTTTGAGATAATGGTGGCGCTATAGAGTTACTGCTAGAGACCCCATTTTTGGCCACATGACTATTTATGACCACCACTACAACTATGCCAAATTTCATCATTTTCCTACATACGCTTCATAGGGCTGCCATAGACTCCCATTGGGGAAGAAGAAAAATTTACTAACAGAAACAATGACCAATATAGCTGCAAGCAGCAACACGGGGTCAAGCACCTTCGGCGCAATGCACACACAGCACAGCAAGCACACAAAGCACAGCAAGTTCACAATGCACAGCAAGCACACAAAGCACAGCAATTACACAAATCACAGCAGGCACACAAAGCACAGCAAGCTCACAAAGCACAGCAAGCACAAAAGCACAGCAAGCACACAAAGCACAGCAAGCACACAAAGCACAGCAAGCTCACAATGCACAGCAAGCACACAAAGCACAGCAAGCTCACAATGCACAGCAAGCACACAAAGCACAGCAATTACACAAAGCACAGCAAGCTCACAAAGCACAGCAAGCACACAAAGCACAGCAAGCACGCAAAGCACAGCAAGCACACAAAGCACAGTAATCTCACAAAGCACAGCAAACTCACAAAGCACAGCAAGCACACAAAGCACAGCAAGCTCACAAAGCACAGCAAGCTCACAAAGCACAGCAAACTCACAAAGCGCAGCAAGCACACAAAGCACAGCAAGCTCACAAAGCACAGCAAGCTCACAAAGCACAGCAAACTCACAAAGCACAGCAAGCTCACAAAGCACAGCAAGCACACAAAGCACAGTAAGCACACAAAGCACAGCAAGCACACAAAGCATAGCAACAAAAAAAGAACTGCAAGCACACAAAGCACAGCAAGCACAGCAAGCTCACAAAGCACAGCAAGCTCACAAAGCACAACCAGCACACAAAGCACAGCAAACTCCCAAAGCACAGCAAGCACACAAAGCACACAAAGCACAGAAAGCACAGCAAGAACCACCACAATGCAGAGCAACAACAGCAAACATGGAAAAATAGAAGACATTTGAACTACAGACAGGTTGAGAAGAACTGATGAGGAAGAACAAAATACCTGACTCAGGTGGGATTCAAACCCAGGAACTCAGAATCTCAATACATATGATTAACTTGATGCGCCACTCAGATGACACAGCTCATGAGGCAGCAGAAAAGAGATTAGAAAGCTACAAGGATTAACATATGTCAAATTAGTTTATAAACCCTAGGTGGCGCTGTACTCTGACTTCTCAGGTACCTTCAGGATATCATGTCAAAGCTCCTTATCAATTTTTGCACAGATATGTCCAATAGTTCAAAAAATATAACAATTTATGTCAAATTTCAAAATGGCGGACAGGCGGTTCAGTCAAACCTGGCATAATTCACATCGACAGATGCGGCATGAGGTAAGCAATCCATAGACATCAAGATCATAAGTTTCTGACAAACAGTTCAGAAGTTATGGGCAAAAATAGCCTATTTTATTATCTTATAACCCATAGGTGGCGCTGTCACCAAATTTGGCATGGACCCCAAGTTCATGGTCGACATGAAGTGTACCAAATTTCATTTCAATTGATCAAAGAATGACCGAGCTACAGCTTCAGAACCATTTTTGCGTCAGCCTTGTTAAGTTTGCGCATTTATTACTTTTGAACAAAGATAAATATCAAAATTCTGTTCGGTCATTTCTATGCGGCTCACTCCAAAGATCATCTGTGCCAAATCTCATAAGAATTGAACCGCATTTGAAGAAGGAGTAGCGAAAAAACGAAATACTGTACATTTCAAAATGGCTGCTACTGTAATGGGTGGAGTCTTACTGTAAAGTATCAAATTCAATAAGCGGGATGAGAGCAATCACGTGTACTAAGTAGAATTTTCATAGATCAAATGGTTCACCAGTTATAACAGTTTGAACATTGAATTTTTGGACTACTGGTGGCGCTATAGAGTTACTGCTAAAGACCCCATTTTTGGTCACATGACTATTTATGACCACCTCTATAACTGTGCCAAATTTCATCATTTTCCTATGTACGGTTCATAGGGCTGCCATAGACTCCCATTGGGGAAAAATAATAATAATAATAATAATAATACTAACAATTACAATAGGTGTCTCAGCACCTTCGGTGCTTGACCCCTAATAATAATAATAATAATAATAATAATAATAATAATAAGAAAACCATCAATTGCAATAGTGGCCTACCGCCCTGCGGGCTTGGCCCCTAATAATAAATATAGCTGCAAGCAGCGATTCGGGGCCAAGCACCTTTAGCGCAATGAGCACCCAAAGCACAGCAAGCAACATAGAAGGTATCAATAACCCAATGCTCACTGACCACCCAAGAGGCATCAAGAACACAAAGCGCAGCAAGTACCCAAAGCGTTGCAATGACAGAGCAGAACCACCGCAGTGCAGAGCAGCAACAGAAAACATGGCAAAAATAGAACATATGTGAACTACAGACAGGTCAAGAAGAAAAGGTGGGAAAGAACAAAACTTTAATAGAAGAAACTAACACCTGCCTCAGGCTGGATTCAAACCCATGAACTCAGGATCTCTATGCATACGACTTAGACAGATGTGCAACTCAGTAGACACAGCTCAAGGAGCAGCAGAAAAGAGTGTACATGCCATACAAAGAATTCAGAAGTCATAAGCAGTTCTATAAGAACTGTTATAGTTTATAACCCCTAGGTGGCGCTATTCTCTGATTTCCTCAAGACATCATGCCGAAGCTCCCTACCGATTTTTGCCCCGATATATCCGATACTTCAAAAGTTATAGCAAATTATCACAAATTTCAAAATGGCGGACAGGCGATTCGGTCAAAGCCGGCATAATACATATTGACAGATGCGGCATGAGCCAAGGAATCCGTAGACACCACGATCACAATTTTCTGACAAACAGTTCAGAAGTTATGGGCAAAAATAGCCTATTTTATTATCTCATGACCCATAGGTGGCGCTGTCACCAAATTTGGCATGGACCCCAAGTTCATGGTCCACATGAAGTGTACCAAATTTCATTTCAATTGATCAAAGAATGACTGAGCTACAGCTTCAGAACCATTTTTGCGTCAACCTCGTTAAGTTTGCGCATTTATTACTTTTGAACAAAGATAAATATCAAAATTCTGTTAAGTCATTTCTATGCGGCTTACTCCAAAGATCATCTGTGCCAAATCTCATAAGAATTGAACAACATTTGAAGGAGGAGTAGCGAAAAAATGGAATACTGTACATTTCAAAATGGCCGCTACTGTAATGGGTGGAGTTTTACTGTAAGGTATTAAAACCAACAAGCATGAGGAGAGCAATTACGTGTACTAAGTAGAATTTTCATAGATCAAGCGGATCAGAAGTTATAACCCTTTGAACATTGAATTTTTGCACTGCTGGTGGCGCTATAGAGTTAGTACTAGAGACCCTATTTTTGGTCACATGACTTTTTAAGACAACCACTACAACTGTGCCAAATTTCATCATTTTCCTATGTACGGTTCATAGGGCTGCCATAGACGCCTATGGCTAAGAAGAAGAAGCAGAATAATAATAATAATAAATATAGCTGCAAGCAGCAATTGCGGGGTCAAGCACCTTCAGCGCAATGAGCACCCAAAGCACAGCAAAAACCACACGACGCAGCAAATGCGCAAAGCGCAGAAAGCGCGCAATACAGAGCCGGAACCCGAAGCAAAGCAAATGCAGAGCAGAACCACTGCAGTGCGGAGCAACAACAGTAAAGATGGCAAAAATATAACACGTGTGGAAAACCAGACAGGTCGAGAAGAACGTGTTAAAGGGAACACAAAAGGAAATCTCAATAAGTGAAAGTAAGAGCTGGGATTCGAACCCATGACCTCAGGTTCCCAAAGCAACGCACTAACCGCATGCGCCACTGAGTAAACGATTAAACCACTGAGTTGGTGTGTCCAAGCTATAGAATAGAGATTTAGAGCTGTAAACATTGATATCCAGCAATTACCAAACGTGCAGAAATAACAACAGAGAGCACAAATAACTGAAATACAATGTATTGTATGAAAATCACAAAACTTAAGTGAGAAAAAAGTTAAGACAAAATATCACTGCACATGGGGTTTGAACCCATGACCTCAGAATCTCATGGCATGTGGTTAACCAGATGCGCAACTCAGCTAACACAGCTCAAAGGGCAGCAAAAAACAGCTTAGGTGCTTCAAGGATTGACGTGTGCCAATCAACACAGATGCAGAACTGACAGTGCAGAGCAGAACTATCAGAAATACAATGTATATGGGAATCAAAAAGCTCAAATGAGATTGAAGACAAGAACATCATTCTGTATAGTAATGCTATACAATGTAATATACAGTCACATTAATTTACTATGACAAATAGACAACGTCACAGGCACGGTCAACTTTGGAGTGGTATTTCTAAGAAAGAGAACAGAATATCAAAAATCTGTTCGGTCATTTCTGTGCGGATTGCTCCAAACATTATACGAGCAGTACCTGGCATAAAATAAACAACATTTGTAAAAGGAGTAGCGAAAAAATAATCTACCATATGCTTTACAATAACACATGAACAGAATGTTGGAAAATGACAAACGAGGCATCGTTGCAATCGGCATAAACCAGTGAATACAATTTCACAAAGAAAATATAGCTGCAAGCAGCAATTGCGGGGTCAAGCACCTTCAGCGCAATGAGCACCCAAAGCACAGCAAAAACCACACGACGCAGCAAATGCGCAAAGCGCAGAAAGCGCGCAATACAGAGCCCGAACCCGAAGCAAAGCAAATGCAGAGCAGAACCACTGCAGTGCGGAGCAACAACAGTAAAGATGGCAAAAATATAACACGTGTGGAAAACCAGACAGGTCGAGAAGAACGTGTTAAAGGGAACACAAAAGGAAATCTCAATAAGTGAAAGTAAGAGCTGGGATTCGAACCCATGACCTCAGGTTCCCAAAGCAACGCACTAACCGCATGCGCCACTGAGTAAACGATTAAACCACTGAGTTGGTGTGTCCAAGCTATAGAATAGAGATTTAGAGCTGTAAACATTGATATCCAGCAATTACCAAACGTGCAGAAATAACAACAGAGAGCACAAATAACTGAAATACAATGTATTGTATGAAAATCACAAAACTTAAGTGAGAAAAAAGTTAAGACAAAATATCACTGCACATGGGGTTTGAACCCATGACCTCAGAATCTCATGGCATGTGGTTAACCAGATGCGCAACTCAGCTAACACAGCTCAAAGGGCAGCAAAAAACAGCTTAGGTGCTTCAAGGATTGACGTGTGCCAATCAACACAGATGCAGAACTGACAGTGCAGAGCAGAACTATCAGAAATACAATGTATATGGGAATCAAAAAGCTCAAATGAGATTGAAGACAAGAACATCATTCTGTATAGTAATGCTATACAATGTAATATACAGTCACATTAATTTACTATGACAAATAGACAACGTCACAGGCACGGTCAACTTTGGAGTGGTATTTCTAAGAAAGAGAACAGAATATCAAAAATCTGTTCGGTCATTTCTGTGCGGATTGCTCCAAACATTATACGAGCAGTACCTGGCATAAAATAAACAACATTTGTAAAAGGAGTAGCGAAAAAATAATCTACCATATGCTTTACAATAACACATGAACAGAATGTTGGAAAATGACAAACGAGGCATCGTTGCAATCGGCATAAACCAGTGAATACAATTTCACAAAGAAATTAATATCAGACAAAGTATTCAGAAGTTATAAGCAGTTCCATGAGAACTGTTATAGTTTATAACCCCTAGGTGGCGCTGTACTCTGACTTCCCAGGTACCCTCAGGACATCATGTCGAAGCTCCTTACTAATTTTTGCGCGGATATGTCCAATAGTTCAAAAAATATAACAAATTATGTGAAATTTCAAAATGGCGGACAGGCGGTTCGGTCAAACCCGGCATAATACACATCGACAGATGCGGCATGAGGTAAGCAATCCATAGACATCAAGATCATAATTTTCTGACAAACAGTTCAGAAGTTATGGGCAAAAATAGCCTATTTTATTATCTCATGACCCATAGGTGGCGCTGTCACCAAATTTGGCATGGACCCCAAGTTCATGGTCCACATGAAGTGTACCAAATTTCATTTCAATTGATCAAAGAATGACTGAGCTACAGCTTCAGAACCATTTTTGCGTCAACCTCGTTAAGTTTGCGCATTTATTACTTTTGAACAAAGATAAATATCAAAATTCTGTTCAGTCATTTCTATGCGGCTTACTCCAAAGATCATCTGTGCCAAATCTCATAAGAATTGAACAACATTTGAAGGAGGAGTAGCGAAAAAATGGAATACTGTACATTTCAAAATGGCCGCTACTGTAATGGGTGGAGTTTTACTGTAAGGTATTAAAATCAACAAGCATGAGGAGAGCAATCACGTGTACTAAGTAGAATTTTCATAGATCAAGCGGATCAGAAGTTATAACCCTTTGAACATTGAATTTTTGAACTGCTGGTGGCGCTATAGAGTTAGTACTAGAGACCCCATTTTTGGTCACATGACTTTTTAAGACCACCACTACAACTGTGCCAAATTTCATCATTTTCCTATGTACGGTTCATAGGGCTGCCATAGACGCCTATGGCTAAGAAGAAGAAGAAGAAGCAGAATAATAATAATAAATAATACTAACAATTACAATAGGTGTCTCAGCACCTTCGGTGCTTGACCCCTAATAATAATACTAACAATTACAATAGGTGTCTCAGCACCTTCGGTGCTTGACCCCTAAATATAGCTGCAAGCAGCAATTGCGGGGTCAAGCACCTTCAGCGCAATGAGCACCCAAAGCACAGCAAAAACCACACGACGCAGCAAATGCGCAAAGCGCAGAAAGCGCGCAATACAGAGCCCGAACCCGAAGCAAAGCAAATGCAGAGCAGAACCACTGCAGTGCGGAGCAACAACAGTAAAGATGGCAAAAATATAACACGTGTGGAAAACCAGACAGGTCGAGAAGAACGTGTTAAAGGGAACACAAAAGGAAATCTCAATAAGTGAAAGTAAGAGCTGGGATTCGAACCCATGACCTCAGGTTCCCAAAGCAACGCACTAACCGCATGCGCCACTGAGTAAACGATTAAACCACTGAGTTGGTGTGTCCAAGCTATAGAATAGAGATTTAGAGCTGTAAACATTGATATCCAGCAATTACCAAACGTGCAGAAATAACAACAGAGAGCACAAATAACTGAAATACAATGTATTGTATGAAAATCACAAAACTTAAGTGAGAAAAAAGTTAAGACAAAATATCACTGCACATGGGGTTTGAACCCATGACCTCAGAATCTCATGGCATGTGGTTAACCAGATGCGCAACTCAGCTAACACAGCTCAAAGGGCAGCAAAAAACAGCTTAGGTGCTTCAAGGATTGACGTGTGCCAATCAACACAGATGCAGAACTGACAGTGCAGAGCAGAACTATCAGAAATACAATGTATATGGGAATCAAAAAGCTCAAATGAGATTGAAGACAAGAACATCATTCTGTATAGTAATGCTATACAATGTAATATACAGTCACATTAATTTACTATGACAAATAGACAACGTCACAGGCACGGTCAACTTTGGAGTGGTATTTCTAAGAAAGAGAACAGAATATCAAAAATCTGTTCGGTCATTTCTGTGCGGATTGCTCCAAACATTATACGAGCAGTACCTGGCATAAAATAAACAACATTTGTAAAAGGAGTAGCGAAAAAATAATCTACCATATGCTTTACAATAACACATGAACAGAATGTTGGAAAATGACAAACGAGGCATCGTTGCAATCGGCATAAACCAGTGAATACAATTTCACAAAGAAATTAATATCAGACAAAGTATTCAGAAGTTATAAGCAGTTCCATGAGAACTGTTATAGTTTATAACCCCTAGGTGGCGCTGTACTCTGACTTCCCAGGTACCCTCAGGACATCATGTCGAAGCTCCTTACTAATTTTTGCGCGGATATGTCCAATAGTTCAAAAAATATAACAAATTATGTGAAATTTCAAAATGGCGGACAGGCGGTTCGGTCAAACCCGGCATAATACACATCGACAGATGCGGCATGAGGTAAGCAATCCATAGACATCAAGATCATAATTTTCTGACAAACAGTTCAGAAGTTATGGGCAAAAATAGCCTATTTTATTATCTCATGACCCATAGGTGGCGCTGTCACCAAATTTGGCATGGACCCCAAGTTCATGGTCCACATGAAGTGTACCAAATTTCATTTCAATTGATCAAAGAATGACTGAGCTACAGCTTCAGAACCATTTTTGCGTCAACCTCGTTAAGTTTGCGCATTTATTACTTTTGAACAAAGATAAATATCAAAATTCTGTTCAGTCATTTCTATGCGGCTTACTCCAAAGATCATCTGTGCCAAATCTCATAAGAATTGAACAACATTTGAAGGAGGAGTAGCGAAAAAATGGAATACTGTACATTTCAAAATGGCCGCTACTGTAATGGGTGGAGTTTTACTGTAAGGTATTAAAATCAACAAGCATGAGGAGAGCAATCACGTGTACTAAGTAGAATTTTCATAGATCAAGCGGATCAGAAGTTATAACCCTTTGAACATTGAATTTTTGAACTGCTGGTGGCGCTATAGAGTTAGTACTAGAGACCCCATTTTTGGTCACATGACTTTTTAAGACCACCACTACAACTGTGCCAAATTTCATCATTTTCCTATGTACGGTTCATAGGGCTGCCATAGACGCCTATGGCTAAGAAGAAGAAGAAGAAGCAGAATAATAATAATAATAATAATAATACTAACAATTACAATAGGTGTCTCAGCACCTTCGGTGCTTGACCCCTAATAATACTAACAATTACAATAGGTGTCTCAGCACCTTCGGTGCTTGACCCCTAATAATAATACTAACAATTACAATAGGTGTCTCAGCACCTTCGGTGCTTGACCCCTAATTACAATAGGTGTCTCAGCACCTTCGGTGCTTGACCCCTAATAATACTAACAATTACAATAGGTGTCTCAGCACCTTCGGTGCTTGACCCCTAATAATAATAAGAAAACCATCAATTGCAATAGTGGCCTACCGCCCTGCGGGCTTGGCCCCTAATAATAATAATAATAATAATAAATAAAGCTGCAAGCAGCGATTCGGGGCCAAGCACCTTTAGCGCAATGAGCACCCAAAGCACAGCAAGCAACATAGAAGGTATCAATAACCCAATGCTCACTGACCACCCAAGGTGCATCAAGAACACAAAGCGCAGCAAGTACCCAAAGCGTTGCAATGACAGAGCAGAACCACCGCAGTGCAGAGCAGCAACAGAAAACATGGCAAAAATAGAACATATGTGAACTACAGACAGGTCAAGAAGAAAAGGTGGGAAAGAACAAAACTTTAATAGAAAAAAACTAACACCTGCCTCAGGCTGGATTCAAACCCATGAACTCAGGATCTCTATGCATACGACTTAGACAGATGTGCCACTCAGTAGACACAGCTCAAGGAGCAGCAGAAAAGAGCGTACATGCCATACAAAGAATTCAGAAGTTATAAGCAGTTCTATAAGAACTGTTATAGTTTATAACCCCTAGGTGGCGCTATTCTCTGATTTCCTCAGGACATCATGCCGAAGCTCCCTACCGATTTTTGCCCCGATATATCCGATACTTCAAAAGTTAAAGCAAATTATCACAAATTTCAAAATGGCGGACAGGCGATTCGGTCAAAGCCGGCATAACTCACATCGACAGATGCGGCATGAGGTAAGCAATTCATAGACATCAAGATCATAATTTTCTGACAAACAGTTCAGAAGTTATGGGCAAAAATAGCCTTTTTTCATATCTCATGACCCATAGGTGGCGCTGTCACCAAATTTGGCATGGACCCCAAGTTCATGGTCCACATGAAGTGTAGCAAATTTCATTTCAATTGATCAAAGAATGACTGAGCTACAGCTTCAGAACCATTTTTGCGTCAACCTCGTTAAGTTTGCGCATTTATTACTTTTGAACAAAGATAAATATCAAAATTCTGTTCAGTCATTTCTATGCGGCTCACTCCAAAGATCATCTGTGCCAAATCTCATAAGAATTGAACAACATTTGAAGGAGGAGTAGCGAAAAAATGGAATACTGTACATTTCAAAATGGCCGCTACTGTAATGGGTGGAGTTTTACTGTAAGGTATTAAAAGCAACAAGCATGAGGAGAGCAATCACGTGTACTAAGTAGAATTTTCATAGATCAAACGGATCAGAAGTTATAACCTTTTGAACATTGAATTTTTGCACTGCTGGTGGCGCTATAGAGTTAGTACTAGAGACCCCATTTTTGGTCACATGACTTTTTAAGACCACCCCTACAACTGTGCCAAATTTCATCATTTTCCTATGTACGGTTCATAGGGCTGCCATAGACGCCTATGGCTAAGAAGAAGAAGAAGCAGAATAATAATAATAATACTAACAATTACAATAGGTGTCTCAGCACCTTCGGTGCTTGACCCCTAAATATAGCTGCAAGCAGCGATTCGGGGCCAAGCACCTTTAGCGCAATGAGCACCCAAAGCACAGCAAGCAACATAGAAGGTATCAATAACCCAATGCTCACTGACCACCCAAGGTGCATCAAGAACACAAAGCGCAGCAAGTACCCAAAGCGTTGCAATGACAGAGCAGAACCACCGCAGTGCAGAGCAGCAACAGAAAACATGGCAAAAATAGAACATATGTGAACTACAGACAGGTCAAGAAGAAAAGGTGGGAAAGAACAAAACTTTAATAGAAAAAAACTAACACCTGCCTCAGGCTGGATTCAAACCCATGAACTCAGGATCTCTATGCATACGACTTAGACAGATGTGCCACTCAGTAGACACAGCTCAAGGAGCAGCAGAAAAGAGCGTACATGCCATACAAAGAATTCAGAAGTTATAAGCAGTTCTATAAGAACTGTTATAGTTTATAACCCCTAGGTGGCGCTATTCTCTGATTTCCTCAGGACAACATGCCGAAGCTCCCTACCGATTTTTGCCCCGATATATCCGATACTTCAAAAGTTAAAGCAAATTATCACAAATTTCAAAATGGCGGACAGGCGATTCGGTCAAAGCCGGCATAACTCACATCGACAGATGCGGCATGAGGTAAGCAATTCATAGACATCAAGATCATAATTTTCTGACAAACAGTTCAGAAGTTATGGGCAAAAATAGCCTTTTTTCATATCTCATGACCCATAGGTGGCGCTGTCACCAAATTTGGCATGGACCCACAGTTCATGGTCCACATGAAGTGTAGCAAATTTCATTTCAATTGATCAAAGAATGACTGAGCTACAGCTTCAGAACCATTTTTGCGTCAACCTCGTTAAGTTTGCGCATTTATTACTTTTGAACAAAGATAAATATCAAAATTCTGTTCAGTCATTTCTATGCGGCTTACTCCAAAGATCATCTGTGCCAAATCTCATAAGAATTGAACAACATTTGAAGGAGGAGTAGCGAAAAAATGGAATACTGTACATTTCAAAATGGCCGCTACTGTAATGGGTGGAGTTTTACTGTAAGGTATTAAAAGCAACAAGCATGAGGAGAGCAATCACGTGTACTAAGTAGAATTTTCATAGATCAAGCGGATCAGAAGTTATAACCCTTTGAACATTGAATTTTTGCACTGCTGGTGGCGCTATAGAGTTAGTACTAGAGACCCCATTTTTGGTCACATGACTTTTTAAGACCACCCCTACAACTGTGCCAAATTTCATCATTTTCCTATGTACGGTTCATAGGGCTGCCATAGACTCCCATTGGGGAAGATGAAGAATAATAATACTGACAGTTCCAATAGGTGCCTCAGCACCTTCGGTGCTTGGCCCCTAATAATAATAATAATACTAACAATTACAATAGGTGTCTCAGCACCTTCGGTGCTTGACCCCTAAATATAGCTGCAAGCAGCAACACGGGGTCAAGCACCTTCGGCGCAATGCACACACAGCACAGCAAGCACACAAAGCACAGCAAATTCACAATGCACAGCAAGCACACAAAGCACAGCAATTACACAAATCACAGCAGGCACACAAAGCACAGCAAGCTCACAAAGCACAGCAAGCACACAAAGCAAAGCAAGCACACAAAGCACAGCAAGCTCACAATGCACAGCAAGCACACAAAGCACAGCAAGCTCACAATGCACAGCAAGCACACAAAGCACAGCAATTACACAAAGCACAGCAAGCTCGCAAAGCACAGCAAGCACACAAAGCACAGCAAGCACGCAAAGCACAGCAAGCACACAAAGCACAGTAATCTCACAAAGCATAGCAAACTCACAAAGCACAGCAAGCACACAAAGCACAGCAAGCTCACAAAGCACAGCAAGCTCACAAAGCACAGCAAACTCACAAAGCACAGCAAGCACACAAGGCACAGCAAGCTCACAAAGCACAGCAAGCTCACAAAGCACAGCAAGCTCACAAAGCACAGCAAGCTCACAAAGCACAGCAAGCTCACAAAGCACAGCAAGCACACAAAGCACAGTAAGCACACAAAGCACAGCAAGCACACAAAGCATAGCAACAAAAAAAGCACTGCAAGCACACAAAGCACAGCAAGCTCACAAAGCACAGCAAGCTCACAAAGCACAACCAGCACACAAAGCACAGCAAACTCCCAAAGTACAGCATGCACACAAAGCACACAAAGCACAGAAAGCACAGCAAGAACCACCACAATGCAGAGCAACAACAGCAAACATGGAAAAATAGAACACATTTGAACTACAGACAGGTTGAGAAAAACTGATGAGGAAGAACAAAATACCTGACTCAGGTGGGATTCAAACCCAGGAACTCAGAATCTCAATACATATGATTAACTTGATGCGCCACTCAGATGACACAGCTCATGAGGCAGCAGAAAAGAGATTAGAAAGCTACAAGGATTAACATATGTCAAATTAGTTTATAAACCCTAGGTGGCGCTGTATTCTGACTTCTCAGGTACCTTCAGGATATCATGTCAAAGCTCCTTATCAATTTTTGCGCAGATATGTCCAATAGTTCAAAAAATATAACAATTTATGTCAAATTTCAAAATGGCGGACAGGTGGTTCGGTCAAACCCGGCATAATACACATTGACAGATGCGGCATGAGGTAAGCAATCCATAGACATCAAGATCATAATTTTCTGACAAGCAGTTCAGAAGTTATGGGCAAAAATAGCCTATTTTATTATCTCATGACCCATAGGTGGCGCTGTCACCAAATTTGGCATGGACCCCAAGATCATGGTCCACATGAAGTGTACCAAATTTCATTTCAATTGATCAAAGAATGACTGAGCTACAGCTTCAGAACCATTTTTGTGTCAACCTCGTTAAGTTTGCGCATTTATTACTTTTGAACAAAGATAAATATCAAAATTCTGTTCGGTCATTTCTAGCGGGAATGACCGAACATTCAATTAGCGGGATGAGAGCAATCACGTGTACTAAGTAGAATTTTCATAGATCAAATGGTTCACCAATTATAACAGTTTGAACATTGAATTTTTGGACTACTGGTGGCGCTATAGAGTTACTGCTAAAGACCCCATTTTTGGTCACATGACTATTTATGACCACCTCTACATCTGACTGAGCTACAGCTTCAGAACCATTTTTGCGTCAACCTCGTTAAGTTTGCGCATTTATTACTTTTGAACAAAGATAAATATCAAAATTCTGTTCGGTCATTTCTATGCGGCTCACTCCAAAGATCATCTGTGCCAAATTTCATAAGAATTGAACCACATTTGAAGGAGGAGTAGCGAAAAAACGAAATACTGTACATTTCAAAATGGCCGCTACTGTAATGGGTGGAGTCTTACTGTAAAGTATCAAATTCAATAAGCGGGATGAGAGCAATCACGTGTACTAAGCAGAATTTTCATAGATCAAATGGTTCACCAATTATAACAGTTTGAACATTGAATTTTTGGACTACTGGTGGCGCTATAGAGTTACTGCTAAAGACCCCATTTTTGGTCACATGACTATTTATGACCACCTCTACATCTGTGCCAAATTTCATCATTTTCCTATGTACGGTTCATAGGGCTGCCATAGACTCCCATTGGGGAAAAATAATAATAATAATAATAATAATAATACTAACAATTACAATAGGTGTCTCAGCACCTTCGGTGCTTGACCCCTAAATATAGCTGCAAGCAGCAACACGGGGTCAAGCACCTTCGGCGCAATGCACACACAGCACAGCAAGCACACAAAGCACGGCAAGCTCACAAAGCAGAGCAATTACACAAATCACAGCAGGCACACAAAGCACAGCAAGCTCACAAAGCACAGCAAGCTCACAAAGCACAGCAAGCACACAAAGCACAGCAAGCACACAAAGCACAGCAAGCTCACAATGCACAGCAAGCACACAAGCACAGCAATTACACAAATCACAGCAGGCACACAAAGCACAGCAAGCTCACAAAGCACAGCAAGCACACAAAGCACAGCAAGCACACAAAGCACAGCAAGCCCACAAAGCACAGCAAGCTCACAAAGCACACAAAGCACAGCAAGCTCACAAAGCACAGCAAGCTCACAAAGCACATCAAGCACACAAAGCACAGCAAGCACACAAAGCACAGCAAGCAAACAAAGCATAGCAAGCTCACAAAGCACAGCAAGCACACAAAGCACATCAATTACACAAATCACAACAGGCATACAAAGCACAGCAAGCTCACAAAGCACAGCAAGCACACAAAGCACAGCAGGCACACAAAGCACAGCAAGCACACAAAGCACAGCAATTACACAAATCACAGCAGGCACACAATGCACAGCAAGCTCACAAAGCAAAGCAAGCACACAAAGCACAGCAAGCACACAAAGCACAGCAAGCTCACAATGCACACCAAGCACACAAAGCACAGCAATTACACAAATCACAGCAGGCACACAAAGCACAGTAAGCTCACAAAGCACAGCAAGCACACAAAGCACAGCAAGCTCACAAAGCACAGCAAGCACACAAAGCACAGCAAGCACACAAAGCACAGCAAGCACACAAAGCATAGCAAGCTCACAAAGCACAGCAAGCACACAAAGCACATTAATTACACAAATCACAGCAGGCACTCAAAGCACAGCAAGCTCACAAAGCACAGCAAGCACACAAAGCACAGCAAGCACACAAAGCACAGCAAGCACACAAAGCACAGCAAGTACACAAAGCATAGCAAGCTCACAAAGCACAGCAAGCACACAAAGCACAGCAAGCTCACAAAGCACAGCAAGCTCACAAAGCACAGCAAGCACACAAAGCACAGCAAGCTCACAAAGCACAGCAAGCACACAAAGCACAGTAAGCTTACAAAGCACAGCAAGCTCACAAAGCACAGCAAGCACACAAAGCACAGCAAGCACACAAAGCACAGCAAGCACCATAAATTGCATCAAAAACGCAAGGCTCGGGAATCATAGAGCAGAACCACCACAATGCAGAGCAACAACAGCAAACATGGAAAAATAGAACACATGTGAACTACAGACAGGTTGAGAAGAATTGATGAGGAAGAACAAAATACCTGACTCGGTGGGATTCAAACCCAGGAACTCAGAATCTCAATGCATATGGTTAACTAGATGCACCACTCAGTTGACACAGGTCATTGGGCAGCAGAAAAGAGATAACAGTATAATATCAATAAGAATTGTTATAGTTTATAACCCCTAGGTGGCGCTGTACTCTGACTTCCCAAGTAACTTCAGGACATCATGTCAAAGTTCCTTACCAATTTTTGCGCGGATATCTCGAATAGTTCAAAAAATATAACAATTTATGTGAAATTTCAAAATGGCGGACAGGTGGTTTGGTCAAACCCGGCATAATACACATCGACAGATGCGGCATGAGGTAAGCAATCCATAGACATCAAGATCATAATTTTCGGAGAAACAGTTCAGAAGTTATGGGCAAAAATAGCTTATTTTCATATCTCATGACCCATAGGTGGCGCTGTCACCAAATTTGGCATGGACCCCCAGTTCATGGTCCACATGAAGTGTACCAAATTTCATTTCAATTGATCAAAGATTGACCGAGCTACAGCTTCAGAACCATTTTTGCGTCAACCTCGTTAAGTTTGCGCATTTATTACTTTTACTAAAGATAAATATCAAAATTATGTTTGGTCATTTCTGTGCGGCTCACTCCAAAGATCACCTGTGTCAAATTTCATAACATTTGAACCACATTTGAAGGAGGAGTAGCGAAAAAACAAAATACTGTACATTTCAAAATGGCCGCTACTGTAATGGGTGGAGTCTTACTGTAAAGTATCAAATTCAATAAGCGGGATGAGAGCAATCACGTGTACTAAGTAGAATTTTCATAGATCAAATGGTTCAACAATTATAACAGTTTGAACATTGAATTTTTGCACTACTGGTGGCGTTATAGAGTTACTGCTAAAGACCCCATTTTTGGTCACATGTCTATTTATGACCACCTCTACAACTGTGCCAAATTTCATCATTTTCCTATGTACGGTTCATAGGGCTGCCATAGAAACGGCAGAATAATAATACTAACAATTCCAATAGGTGTCTCAGCACCTTCGGTGCTTGACCCCTAACAATTCCAATAGGTGTCTCAGCACCTTCGGTGCTTGACCCCTAACAATTCCAATAGGTGTCTCAGCACCTTCGGTGCTTGACCCCTAATAATACTGACAATAACAATAGGTGTCTCAGCACCTTCGGTGCTTGACCCCTAATAATAATACTAACAATTCCAATAGGTGTCTCAGCACCTTCGGTGCTTGACCCCTAATAATACTAACAATTCCAATAGGTGTCACAGCACCTTCGGTGCTTGACCCCTAATTCCAATAGGTGCCTCAGCACCTTCGGTGCTTGACCCCTAATAATACTAACAATTCCAATAGGTGTCACAGCACCTTCGGTGCTTGGCCCCTAAATATAGCTGCAAGCAGCAATCACCGGGGTCAAGCCAAAAAGGGCACAGCAGAAAGTAAAGAACCTAGGAAAATTTCTTGATTTCAGACAAAACAATATAACAGTTATCAGCAAAAAAGCTGTGTTCTCATTCAGTGAAATCTCTCCCTCTCTTTCGACGAGCATTGATAACTAGAACACTGAAGTAAAAATGAGTGGTGCTTGCAGTGGCAATCAGCTCACAAAATGTTACAGTGGTGTTAATGAGTCAAAAGAGACCACCCCCATGTCTCTACAATGTTCTGACACAGAGATATAGCTCTTGCAAAAACGGTTGATAAGGTATCCTAATTGGTTGCTAAGGAGTTAATTGGCATGCACCAATGATCTCCAAGCCATGAAAGGAATAATACATGATGACCCAAGATTTTAGATGTACTGTTGGAGTAGTTTTAGGCAAAAATACCATATTTCTATCTCAAAATCACTAGGTAAGTTGTGCATGCAACCTCAGGTCATAACTGTGTTACATCTAGCTATAGTTTATGACTATACACTTCAGTTTATTGAAGAAACAGTTGTATGACCATAGGGTGGCTTGATTTAAAAGGTTTTGTTCAATTATAGGGCCAACTAGTGGTGCAAGCATAAACATTTTTTTGTGTAGCCTCAGACTGTGGTCGTACATCAGCGTATCAAATATGGTGAAAAAATCTCTTTGCTTTACGAAGTTATAACCATTTATGTGTAAAAAACACAAAATGTATAGGTAATTTTTCGTTTTTTGCAATTTTCGGCCATTTCTCGAGTCTTTACGACCTTCCTGGACCGAGCAATAAAGCCCCAAATAAAGCTTTTTTTCACCTTTTTCACAAAAAACACCGTCCAAACTCAAAAATCATTCTCACAGAAATATTACCAGGTGAATCAGCGTTGTCTGAAACGCCTAGAAAACTTGGTCCCTGGTGACAAAATTTCGGACCCCATACTGAAAAACGGATGGGACTTGGTAAAAAATTTGGACCAAATTTTTGACCTCTCCCGATCTGCACTAAATTCGCACCACGCGTAGAGCGCGCTTAGATTAAGACGTTCAGGCGTACCCCAGTCGTATATTCATGACCGATCATTTTGACCTCGCCGGATCTTCACCAAATTCGCACCACGCGTAGAGCGTGCCAAGACTAAAACATGGGTGCAAGTTCACCCTCCTAGCTCGTTCCTGTGGCGAGATAGAGCCCTGACACCTGCATGTTAATAGTCTGCCAATGGACGAATAATGGGTTCGTGTCAGTTTTTCCCTTTAGAGCCTCTGTGATTTCGACCGGGTTAGCGCGACACGGAAGAAGCGCGGAGAGCGTCAAGGTCACTTGCGCGCACGTACAACATGTACACGAACCCACTATTTTTTTTGAATGGAATCGATGACACGTGTCAGTGGCGTAGCTCCGCCCCACGGCGAGTCACCGCCCCGAGACGCGCGTTCCCGAGCACGGATCGACCCCCTCGTCACGCGTGAGCGTTTTGAGCTAAATCTGGCAAAGTTTAAAATTTTGTAAGGGGTACGTACCCCGTCGTCTTTTTTTGACCAAATTTTCGACCTCCTCCGATCTTCGCGTAGAGCGTGCCGAGAATAAGACGGGTGCGCGGGTCCCACCCTCCTAGCTCGTTCCTGTGCCGAGATAGAGGCCTGACACGTGCATGTTAATAGATTGCCAATGGACGAATAATTGGTTCATGTCAGTTTTTTCCTTTAGAGGCTCGGGGATTTCGACCGCACTACCGCGACACGGACGAAGCGCGGATAGCGTTAAGGTCACTTGCGCGTACGTACGACATGTACTTGACCGCATGTTGTCGTACACGCGCGCAAGTGACTTTGATGCTATCTGTGCTTCGTCCATGTCGCAGTAATGCAGTCGAAATCGCTGAGGCTCAGGAAAAAACTGACAAAAACCCATTATGTGTCCATTGGCAATCTATTTGCAGGCAAGTGTCAGGCCTCTATCTCGGCGCAGGAATGAGCTAGGAACGTGGTACACACATTCCTGTCTTAGTCTCGGCACCCTCTACGCGCGGTGCGAGTTTGAAGTAAACCGGGAATTTTTTTATCCCAGGCACTGAATTTCGGCTTTTTTTCCCAATTTGAATGCCCGTAGCTTAGCCCTCAAGAGGGCCACGCCCTTGCCATTGGCACTGTTGGAAAGTACTGTTCCAGGGCTTTCCAACGAACCCAAGCTCAAGTGTCTCCGACCTTGCTCGGCTGAGAAAAAGAGCACTAAACCTTAGCCTTTTTCACAGGTTTTAAAAAAAAAACCCTAAGTACAAGCTTTTTTTTTACATTTTCAAATGACCGTAGCTCCGCCCCTGATTAGGCCTTAGCCTTTCCAACGAACCCTGATTCGAGTCTCTAGGACCTACGTGAGGCGAGAAACAGAGCTGTGAATATGAGCCTTTTCCATACATTTAATTAAAATAAAAAACTATATCTCGGCGAGGGAACATCGTAGCGACTCGAGGGTGGTGTCGATCGAAAGCTCTCTCCGCCCCCTTCAAAACGTCACCACCCACTAGTCTCTAGGACCTCCCCTTCTGGAGATATGCAAAATTAGCATTAATATTCAAATGGGCGTAGCTCCGCCCCTGAAAGTGCCACGCCCACGAGCTTAGGCTCGTTGCAAATGTCTTTCCGCCCTCTTGAAAACGTCACCGCCAAATAGTCCCTAGGACCTCCCCCAGCCGAGAAACTCCGCCCTGAACATTACCCATTGTCACACACAAAATAAATTGAGGCCAAACTCAAACAGAGCCTTTATTGAACGTTTCAAAGAAAAAAATGTATCTTGTTCGAGCAAAGTCGTAGAGACTTAAACTGTTAAACGGTGCTATTGCATGTTATTTACCATGCAATAAAAAGTACCAGTTGTAAGTGACACAATAATATGACTACCTGCTTTACCTGATTAACACTAGAACAGCCATGACGGTCAAAATGACCGTTTTGAAATTTATATTTACAATAACTTTGTTAATTAAAAAAATACAATCTTGCTGGTTTGTGACTTTTCCTAAAAGTGTTTGTATTTTTACTTACAATAGATTTGATATAAATTACACAAAAGGCAAAGAAAATTTGACCATTTCTACCTACTTCAGCCATAGCGGTCATATTGACCGCTCTAAATTTCGCGCAATTCTATTGTCCTTTCCTGCGGTTTATTTTCTCTGTCAGCGTCTCCAGTACTATTAGCATATGCTTGTTTGCTTACAAATGCAAATTATTGGAATACAAATTATTATTGCCTTTTAAAAAATAGGTTTATAAAGAGTTTATAGGGAGCGTTTTAGAAATGTGATAATAATAAAATGAAGAGAAATATGACTGCTGTGACAGCGACCTTTCCTGGGTGCAAGACAACAGTTCATCCGCATCAAAAAATGAGTCAGAGTCCTTACCGAGGAAAAAGATGCGGCTACCTTCATCGGAGATTAGGGATCCAGATGTTTCATTCACATCTGACAAGCTTGCGGCTGCCCTGCTCTCCGCTATGCACCGCTGTCCTATCGAGTGCTGCTCTGCGCAAGTTATATTCACTAGTTCTGCTGGTCATATTATTATTATTAGAATATTATTATTATTATTATTAGGACCGTCTTTCAGTCAACTGAACGTCCAGGGAGAAGGCAGAGCCTTGTCCTGACTGAAGCTGCTGGCTCCACCGCGCACGCGAAGCGCAACATCGAAGATGCGCTCAAGGCCTTTCTGTGTTTGTTTGACGATGCCACAAACCCTTGTGCAGAAATTGTGCGAGGAGAACAAAAGTAACTTGTGTTGACTGTGAAGCTTAAATAGCCGAGCACGGTATTGATCTGTTTATTTAATATAAAATTTGTAGCCTAATTGTTTTATTGTTCTAAACTTCGTTGTGGCTCTCTTTGTTTACTTTATAGCAGCTTGTTTTCAGCTTTTCCGTTTATGTTCTGTGTTATAAGTGTATGATAAATGTTAAAACACATTTTTTCATAGTCAAATAGATCCTTTAATTTGTTATTTTGTTGTTCCGAGTTATGTTAAATAAATACAGAGAAATACTGAATATAGCGTATGCAATAATTACATTTTACTTTATGAGATGGTGTGAATATTTATAAATGTATAATTATCTTTTTAACTAAAAAAAAAATGTAGATGTTGGGGTTATTTGGTTTTTTAAAATATATCCGCACACAATTAATACATTAATCTCTCATTTGGGGAATTTATCATTAGAGATAATAGAGTTTATAATCTAGCGGTCAGAATGACCGCTAACGGCTGTTCTAGTAGTCTTGGAATTCTGGCGCTTCTAGTGTTAAGAAATGCATCCATTTGTGTTGTTAAACAGTGCTATTGCATGTTATTTACCATGCAATTAAAAATGTAAAGAAACGACCAAACACACGATTGAACACTTAGAACATTTATTAAAACACAAGAACAAAACACACTTAACAAGAACAATGAATTACACGAACATGAGAACTATTTACAATGCTCCTTTCTTTTTTTGCTGGCGGCTTCAGTGGTCCTTCTTAAGTTCGCCCGTGCCCGAGTGGCACGAGCGAGGCCAGAGAGCCAGCAGAGCTTTCTTATTTTGGGGCTCTTCGGTTGGGGAGAGGCGGGCTGCTGGGCCGTAGAACGGGGAGAGGCGGGCTGCTGCTCGGGGTCGTCCTGCTCCTGCTCGGGTTCGTCCTGCTCCGAAGCTCGGACTTCCGGGGAAGACTCACGGCGGCTTTCCCACGAAGCGTCCGAGGAGGAAAGCGAGGGCGAGCTGGCCAAACCCTGGGTCCGGGGGTACTCCTCTAAGCTCTGAAACACAAGACGGAGAAAGAAATTAGCAAAGAAAACAAGCCGAACGACCCGTAGACACGAACGAGATATAAGGGAAGACAACGCACCGAGGGAGAGTCGATCGCAGACACCCTGGACTCCTGGAAGGTCACCGTCTCCCCCACCTCCGAGCTGCTGGAAGACGGGGAGGTGGGCGGCGACTCCTCCCGTCAGCGTTTCCCGCCGACGTGTTTGGTCTTGGCCACCCTCTTACGGCCTGTCCCCTCCTCGGACGGCTTCGCCGGGGAGACCTTCTTGCCACACAGCGCCTCCTCAAATAACCGGCGGTGCTCCACGGCCTGCTTTGCCGACGCGTTCATTGCGTAGAACTTGTCGGCCGTGGAGGTGTCATGGCACATGAACTTGGCCACCTTGGTCCGGTTACTCGAGGAGTGGGTGTTCCGTGCCTGTGAAAGAGAGAAGAACAGTCAGTATTTTCGTACGATCGACATCGACGAACACAGAACGAGCGAGACGCTTACGTGCGTGGCGATGGAGGTCCGGATGTCCGTGAACGTCGGCTTCCCCGGAAGTCCCATCGACACCCAAGCCCCCTGGAAATAATTGTTGAGGTTTTTGCAAGGGTTGGGTGTCGATGTGAAAAAGAAATGGGTGGCGTCCGGCCCGCCGACCAGTTTGTCCCTCATCGCCAGGAACCGGCGAAACCACGGACCGCTGCGCCGGACCGAACGCCTGGTTGGTCTTGTGGAGCGAAATCTGCGAAAACACGGAGAAAAGAGACAGAGTCAGACGTTCGAAAAGCCTCGGGCGTTTCCGAAGTACGCTAGGGAAAACACTCACGTTTATGAGGTACGACCCCGAGCTGGCCGACTTGACGGCCTTCTTCACCTCCTCTATGGTCAGGTTCTGAAAGACCCAGAGTCTGTGACCATAGATGGAGGTGAAATATGCCGTCAAGTGGCCGTAGAGCAGGAACTGCGTTTTCTGCAGCCCGTCCTCTTCCAGCTGGTCTGTGGAGACAAAAAGGCACGTTAGTAAAACCGGGCGCGGTCCACACGAAGGAACGCGGAGCCGCCGGCGATGTCGACTTACCTAGGAGCCCCGGGATGATCTTTTTCGCCTCGGAGCGGCATTTTCTGAGCACCTGTTTGGGGATCAGCCGGCCCTCCTTCGCCTGCTTCACCCCTAACTGGTGCATCACCACCCCCCTCTTGAGGCCCTTAATCAGGGACCTCAACTCCCGCCTGATCCCCGTCAGGGCCTTCTTCGACAGGCAGGACGTGGGAGGGGGGGTCTCCGAGACGTAGTCCATGAACTGGGCAGCGTTTTTGAGGTAGTGGTTAAGCGTCACCGTCCCGTATACGGGACACCTAAGTTTACGTCAATATCGTTCAGGTAAATGTTAATCTATCACTACAAACTATATATTGTTGGAAAGGTCTAAGCCTCTAGAATAAACATTTTAACAGTGTTTTATAAAATAAATTATGTAGGGTGACTAATTGATTCATTTAAGAAAGAGAGTGCGCCTCAAAAATGTTTTATCCTGCTAAATGTCACTGTCTCGCCAGCGGGGCGACTACATTTACTTCAGTGTTTTCCATGTGAATTCTTATCCAATCCTGACAAACTATATATCATTTGAAAGCTCTAAGCGTGTAGTTTCGATTTATCATCAGAATTTTGGGAAAGAAATGACAAAGTGAGAGACATTTTCTAAAATGCCACAGGTCCACAGGTGGACCCATGTTGTTATTATATATTGGTAACACGAATACCCTATCTAAACCTAAAATTTCTTGACAAACTATATATCATTGGAAAGCTCTGAGAGTGTAGTTTTCATATTTTATCACCATTTTGGAGAAATTATGAAGGAGTGAGAGTCAGTTTCTAAAATGTCACCGGTCCACAGGTGAACCCAGTTTGTTTTTACATATGCATAGCAATAATACCCTATTCCAAACCTAAACAATTTTGACAAACTATATATTATTGGAAAGCTCTAAGAGTGTAGTTATCATATATCTTTACCATTTTGAGAAAAAAATGATGTAGTGAGAGTCAGTTTCAAAAAGGTCACGGGCCCACATGTAGGCCCAATATGTTTTTACATTTTTCTAACACTAAACCCCCCACCCTAAAACCCCAAAATCTTGATAAACTATATATCACTAGAAAGCTCTCAGAATGTAGTTTTCATATGTCAAAGTCATCTGATGATAGAAATAGTTTAGTGACAGTTTTTTGTTACATGCCACCCCCCATAGGAATGCATATTAATTTTATATATTCATAACACTATATCCTAATATAAATCCTCAAAAATGTTGACAAACTATATATCATTGGAAAGCTCTTAGAATGTAGTTTTCATATTTCAAAATGTTTTAGCAGTAATAATAATGCAGTGACAGCAATTGATTCATTTATGACAAGAGTATGCAGCAAACCGTTGACACCTACTGGCCGTTGTTGGTAAACCACTAAAACTGTGACACAAACCTCATTTTTTGTGATTTTAACTTGAAATTTGGATCACAACTGCTTGAGACATATGGCTTCATATTTACATTATTACTTTTTTGAGATATTTACCTTTTTATAATTTTTTTAATAAAATTAATATTTCATTGGATTATTTTTATTTATTAAAATAAATTTAAACTGCTATAACAATTTTTCTGTTAAATATTTTCACCTGCTTACACTTCAGTCAAAAACCTTGAATTGTCTTATTTAAAACAAGATAAAGATTAGGCTTCTAGACCAAAAAATGCCAGAGTTATATTCATTTGAAGATGCACTTCAATTTTTCACCCCCCCCCCACTCTAAAGGATAGGACGACGCTTAAGAGGTTAATGGTTGTCTCCGCTATTTTGCACAACCTCAAGCTGCCCTGCCATCTGTGGACGAACGAAAAGAAAGAGTTAACGACCAGAGTTTACGTTCAGAGTTAAAACATCAAAACGACGGGAGCTAAACTCACTTCCTGATCATCCCGGGGTCGTCCAGGAACTCTAAGGTCGACAGGCGGCCCTTCCCTGCCGCCATGTGCCCGATGAAGGATCGGATCCTGTAAATCTTTGCCGTCACATTCTCTATGAGCTTCCTGGAGGGTTCCGGGCCCTGCTGGTGCAGGCGGTACTCCTCCAGGAGCTGGTCTGAAGAGAGAGAGAGAGAGAGAGAGAGAGAGAGAGAGAGAGAGAGAAAGCATTATAGCATTCGTTAGCATTACAGACAGGAGGACGTTAAACGGGAACCGTACACACTCAGGACCGCGTTGTGCTCCGGGTACTGAGGCGTGGCGCTCTCCTCCTCGACAGGATCCGATCCTCGCTCGGACTCCTGCGGGGGCTCTTGCGGGGGCGGCGAGGAAGGTCTTGGAGTCCTCTCCCTCGTGCCTCGCTTGCCCGTCCTCGTCCTCCGCGGGAGACTCCAGGGCCTGCAGCAGCTTCTGCATCACCCCTTTGAAGTCGGCGGCCGACTTGTGAGGCTGCCGGCGCAGAAGCTGCTTGCACCGGCGGGTCACCGCCTGCAATGTCGTAGAGAGGGTGCCGACTTGTTTCTCCAGCTCGCACACCCTCTCTCGCAAGCGCACCGCCCACCTCTCGCAGGCCTGGGAGCCGCAGGGCTGCTCGTCGTCGTCGTCCTCTGCCTCTGCCGGGGCGTCGATGGCTTCTTCCCCGGCCTGCTCTTCTTCCCTCTGCAGGTCCAGGGTAGACGCCATCGGCACCACCGGTCCATCGGCCCTCAAGGCGGCCAGCTTCTCCATAATCCGGAGCCTCTTCACCTCGGCGAAGGCCTTCCGGCAAGCCTTCGCCGACAGCTCGCTGTGGCCGTGTAAGTGGCGGTCCATACGAGCGACTTCCTTCTGGCACCCGGGGACAGGGCAACGTGTCAACTTGTGTCTGAGATTTTTGTAAATTCACCAGATGTTCTCGGGTGTATTTTTCTTAGTAAGAACATCTGAAAAGTTGTTTCCTTGAAATAGCTTGTAGGAAAATATTGTTACCCATCTCTAGTAGCCTCTGTTTCAGGGCAGTTCAGATTGTGCCGTTTTGAGCTAGTCTTACATATTTATGAGCTACTGCTCCTTTGATCACGCCCCACTACTAACGTCATGTGATCGTGCGCATGCTCAGTGGTATCGTGAGCAGTACAGACCATACTGTGTTATTATTTTATATATTATTATTATTAACTTCTTACACTCTGAGGCTATTTTGGGGATTTCCGCCTGGATTTGGCCTACCAAATTCCAAAAGCTTCCCATACCCACATGCAGAGGTGCAAATACAAAAGTTTGGTATCATTTTACAAGAAACCCTTTGAAATTACATAAAAGACTGTTAAAAGTGGTCAACATGGTTGTATGTGTTGTCAGTCTTCTAATAAACACAAAAATAATTAGGCGCTTTTTGATGTTTTTTTTCTAAAGTCTGTATTTAAAAGTGTATAACTCTGGCCCTGAGTGGTAACGAAACCTACAGACAGTTTTGTTTGTATTGCCAGCTTACAGAGGAAAAAGGAATTTTTTCTCTATCATAATAAATGCAAAAGTTATTTTACTCTAACTGAAGGGAGGAATAATACCCTTTTTGTATTTAATTTCTGCCTAAAAATATTTGAAGTGCTCCCATAACCACATACAGTGAAATAAATGGAATATATTTATATCATTTTAAAGAAAACCATTTGAAGTTACATAAAAAGCTGCTGTTTGTGACAAATAGTGTTATTTATGTTGTTTTTCATATGATGAAACACCAAATTGTCTTTTTTTTATGTTGTAAACACTGTCTGTGATAGTGTATAACTCTGGTTCTGTGTGCTCTAGCAGACTGCAGACAAAGATAACTCTTTAGCATGTCGCATTCAAAAGTTATTCTCATTTTACTGAAGGGTGTGAAAATAAATTTTTCATATAAATATTAATTTTTTGTTTTGCACATATAATAAATAGCAAGGGATTATATATGCACACAACCAAAGAAAATGCTGTGAATGGACTCATTTTTTAGAGTAGGACCTAAAATAAAAGATGGTGTATCATTTGTGGCTATATGTGCTATCTGAGGCAGATCACACTCAAGTTTCCCATATGTTTACAAAAGACCATATTTTACCTCATTATTCATTCGACGATTGTTGAATATGTGATAATAATAGAACAAAAATAACGAGCTTTATTCCTGAGAGTGAGAGCTTTCATTTGATATAAGACTTGCCCATGTTGGTCATACTTGAAAAATATGAAATACGTGAATATTAAAATCATATACAAAATTGTGGGGGGGTGATAGTGTAAATTAAGTGTAAATAACTCTTTTACAGTGAAAGATATCTCAAAGTGATGCATATCTGCAGAAAGTAGAGACTCACTTTCAAACAGTATCTCATATGTGGTACTGGGTCCATGATAGACCATTAAAAATTACAGGAATATTTTATATTAAGTCAAAATAAGATAATTCTGGACCCGGTACAGGGTCCCAGAGTTAAAGAAGTTAACAGTTTATGTTGCCAACAGACAAATCATGCAGAAAAGTATCACTAATAAGTACACTACAGGAGAAGAAACTCATGACACACAATGATTCCAGAGTAAATTGTGATGTTACGTTAGCAGTCACAACAATAAACTCGTTTTCCCAGGACAATGCTAACATATTCCCATTATAAAACATTTTCAAACGCATTATTTTCGCAAATTACAGAAATTAAGACACGGCGGGGGATGTATACTGCTTGTGGACCGCGTGCTAATTGCTAGTGTGGGATTTGATTTTGTTTTACTAATCGTGCTGTTTATAATCTTAATTAATGTGTATTATTACAACAATGATTTCTGTGCTGAGTACAAGAAAGTTGTCTGTGTGGTTTCGGTTGGGGGAGAAACAGCATATGCTGAGGAATGTACGTCTGGAAATTGTTAAGATAAGAGAGAGGCCTGAGGGGGAAAAGCAAACAGGCAACCATGTTATTAACCAATGCTTTAATATTCACAGGATAAAATATGCAATGTATTTCTTACTTAATCAGTATTCATCATTGAATAATTGATGTAATAAATATAAGATGTTGTCTTTGATAAATGTGTATTAACCAATGAAATGAAGGTTGCATACAGAATAACCTAATGGGGGCATGGCAGCTCAACCTTGAAGAACATAATCTACTGTGCTTGTTCTTTGTCTGTGTGTGTGTGTGATATGCAACCCCCACAGGTATGTGGTGATGGAATCTGATAAGGAGAATAGCCAGCTGGGGGAGGAGAATTCTGAAGAAAGAACGGCGATAAATACTCATGTTTTTGTTCTGAGCTGGGAGTTTGTCGAATCCTGCTGTAGGACTTGAGACACTCCAGCATGCTGTAACTTTTTCATATCTGATCAATAAATATTCAATTTAGATATTTGTGTCTTTCTCCATTGATGAACATGCTTTGGACGCTTTAAAGTCCAACAATAGAAGCTAGCGGGAGGTCCGGACCGTGTAACTTATACATCTATGCGGACCGTAAAGTTATTAGAGGCTCGCCTCGTCAGAAAAGCCAGGGCGTACGGTCTCGGTTAGTTTGGCAAAAAGCTTTTAGCTCTAGCATCATAAATGTAGTATTTTGTGACAGAAGATGACAACATGCAAAATACAACGTGACTTCTTACCTTTTGTGATGAAACAACGCGATCGCGAATCGAATCCAGTCTGTTTCAGATGTGTGAATGATCCATGAAAGTCCAATAAAATACATCCAATTACAATTTTTGTCCACAAATGCTTATAATCCGTGAAATATAGATACATAGTCTGTTGTTTACATCAGATTTCGCATGAAGGTCTTATCGCCTACAATCTGAGGACTGTTTGCGTCGTAACACAGTGTATATAAGATTACTCCGGGTTCCAATAACCAAGCGTTAAAACTTTGTTTTTAAAAGTAGGTG
This sequence comes from Paramisgurnus dabryanus, assembly GCF_030506205.2. Classification (NCBI taxonomy): domain Eukaryota; kingdom Metazoa; phylum Chordata; class Actinopteri; order Cypriniformes; family Cobitidae; genus Paramisgurnus; species Paramisgurnus dabryanus. The sequence goes on along the minus strand of NC_133337.1, from coordinate 76,272,382 downwards.
GGAGTATAATCCATAATATCCAAATAGCGCTGTTATTTCCGTGAGAGATGATAACAGCACAGAGGGTCTCATTCAAGTGACTGCTCTATGCTCTCTAGCTACCTGGTGGGTGGAGAGCTGCGAGTGGGGTGGTGGGCGGGAAAATTCAAACTGAATGTGGCGAAATGGTTTGTTACGTCACAACGGAGCTAAGTTTTAACTGGCGCAATCTGAGACTCAAGGCAGAGGACATTCAGAAACCTGTATCTCACTCAAAACAGCATGGATGGATTTTTTTCCAAGTTTGTATGCGTGTGGGAGCATCAGAGACACAAAATAACACCCCAAAACCCAGAAAAAGTGAGTTTTTCATAATACGGGCACTTTAACGTCAGATATAAGCGTGCATCAGCGTACCTTACCACCCTGGTTTTAAAAGGCACTAGTTTACAACCCGCCCCTGCTGTGAATTCTCTCACACACACAGACCAGCTTCTGTAAGTTTGAGGCTGATCAGAAAAATAGTTCAATAGATAATATCAGATTTAAGTTTAACTAGATACATGTAAAATATTTGATTCTTGAATGTCTATAAGAAACTTTGGATGTTCAAAGCAAAAATTAAGATCGAATAGCATTTGTCATAAAACACACATGGGCGCTTCATCTTAAAAACATGACATAGATCAGAGACATGGTTCTAAGCCAAACTAAAATGCGGACAGAATTACATTTGTTGTGTAATAAACACATATTCACACTTGGTGGTTAGGTGCAACTATGAATACAAATCAGAACATAGGGGTAAATATGTCTTAAACTTTAAAAAGTTTGTTTTTAAACCCTGTAGATAGTGAGGGCATGTGCATTATTGCGCTATGCAATAACATGTTTTAATCGTTATCTTGTGTGTGTGGCATAATGATAGGCCTAAAATAAGCCTTTATATAGCCAGAGCGCTCAGAATTACATTTATTGTGTAATAACCACATAGTCACAGTTGGTTTTAAGGTGACATTAATTTAAAACAAACCCCAGAATATGAGATGAAAATGTCTTTAATCGTTTAAAAGTTTCTTAACGGCAGATATGAACACACATCTGCGTATTAGGGATGGGACAGTTAGAAAATTTCATATCATGATTATAGTGACCAAAGTTATCACGGTTATCAATATTATCATGGTTTTCTTAAATTGAGATGGAAATGTTCAAAAAGAACTGATACACACACTGAAAACATTTTAACAAGTTTTTTTTTTGAAAATCAGCAAACAACAAATACAATTAGCAGCTATATGCACTTTTTAAAGCATAAACATTAAATCAGGGGTGTCCAGCCTTTTTTTTGTGTGGCAATCTACTTTTAAAATGATAAAGCTGACAAGACCTACCTGCTAAAAAACATTTTTAACACTTTAAATGTGTGTTAGGAGGACTATCTCTACGTTGAATTTAGGGCTGTCATCATTACTCCATTCTTTTTGAGTAGTTAAAAAAATCCTTGAGTACCTGCTGAGTCCTTATAGCGGAATAGCGGAGATGCGGTTTTGATAAAATAAACTGACAACACTATCAGAAGCATCTCTTCCTTGTTCGGTTGGTCGATCGATCGCGCGCACATACACCGTATGTGTGGATCAACTCATGCATGTATGTGCATCCAAATTGCGGAAGTTAGACGACTCCGCTGCAGCGGGCAGGCATAAGATTGATAAAAACACACTTGAGAAGAAATGCGCAACAACTCAAAAAGACTTCTAAGACCATAATGCAAATTTGGCGCTTTGCTTTCCGAAGTTCGTGGAGGCGTGGAGCAGCATACAGTTATTAACTTATAGGCGATCTACCGGCATTGCATTTGCGATCAACTGGTTGTATTGGACACCCCTGCATTAAATGAACATTAACATGGAGCCCTTAGATGTATGAACCTGTTTTAATGAACAGTAGCTTAAATAAGAACATCAAATGCACACATAAGCAACGCATTAAAACACAGTGCACCTGTTACTGCATCCGCCACGTTTTCTCGCACAAAAACTAATGTTGCATGCGAGCGCCTGCGTCAAGCTGATTCTGGCTGGACAGGATTTACCGCGAGTTTTCAAAATCACGGTAATCAAACACGATTGTAATGATAATTACATTTTAAACGATAATACTAATCGTCAGGACATTTTATCATGGTTAATCGTGAAACCGGTAATCGTCTCATCCCTACTGCGTATGTTCTCTATTGTAGACGCCGGAGCCCGATCTTTAATGCGCGCGAACATAGAGCGCAGGGGTCGTGAAAAGACTCGCGGATCTTGTGAACTGGTTAAAATTTTATTTAGTTTAGACTTTAGTCTAAAGATTGTAGTATTGACGGCGCCGAAGGTTATGGCATATGGCATTGCTTAAACTATACACGTATACGGAATATTTAATTTAATAACTTGTGATGTTACAATCAAAAAAGTTTTAATCAGAGCCTTGTTCAAGAAGTCCCTAAATCTAAAATAAACCTTTACTTTTTGTCAGCGTGAGGGTGAATTACTCTTTATACCAACATTGAGTTTTAGAAATCTTTACTCGTTTACAAGGACACCCCATTGAGAGACGTGCTGGGGGGCTGTGAGGTTGAGCCGCGTAGGGACGAGGGAGGGGTGAACGAGCACACAGGATGGAGACCGCTCATAAAACATGACAGAAACTGGACAGTCTAAAACAATTAAACTTTTTGACAGCAATAAACATGACAGCACACGCTTGACAAAAAACACACACACACACACACACAGGAAAAACAACACTTTGATTGACACATCGTAAAACATGCACAGTCCGGACAGAAGCTGTCTAAAACCCCGATTCTCAAAACTAGACAGCATGTACACCAAAGGGGGTCATAAATCAATCATATTTTGACATATGCAGGGCCGCTACAACTACTTAAGTCCCATTTATCAAAAACTTTCTTTCTACCTTTTTCACCCCTATTTTCCAACAACACTCTGTCTCCAACAGCCAGTGAACAGCCCTTCACCTTTCTGTTAAACAGTCATTCATGTCATCCTTGTTCTTTCCGAGTGTGCATCCTTGCTATATTTTCTGTTTCACACAAATCTTTTCTCAGCTTGGAAACAAACCCTGATAGTCCACCACATCCTCATTTAGAAGCACGTTTTGAAACAGGATGTCAATTAGGAGACAAGGAACTCTGCCAAACATAAGAAGGACAGTGCAAAACCCATAGTCTCATGCTCTGTGCAGTTGTAGCAGAAGATGAGTTCCTTCAACATCTGCGGCCATTTTGATTTTACTTTTTGAGAGGTAGTGTTCTGATCATGCATCCAAGCGTCCTGTTGAATCTCTCTCTAATGCCATTACGCATGGGATGATATGGTGTTGTATGTGACTTGTCGACACCCGCTATGGTCAGTAATTCCTTAATTAACTTGCTCTCAAAATTAGCTTGCTGGTCAGAATGAATTTTAGGAAATCCATAAACCTGGGGGCGTATTACAGAAACTTTCTATCTTAGGTCTTAACTTAAGATAAGATGTGTTAAATTAAGATTTTTCACAAATTCATATTACAGAAGCAAATCTTAAGTTGATTTAGGATTCTCATCTTATCTCACCAAATCTTATCTCATCTCTAGTTAAGAAATCCTAAATCGCTCAATTGTGTTCGGCGATCAACTCTTAGGTCTGTTTCCTTGCAACCAACCGCGCGAGCTGCTTAAAAACAAAATGGATAATCAAAATCGTCGAGCTTTTAATTTCACTACAGCGGAAATAGACATTTTAATTGATTCGGTAGAGAAGTCAAAGCCTATACTGTTTGGCAAGTTTTCACAGTCGCTCACTCAAGAAGACAAAAATAGGGAGTGGGCAAAAGTTGCCGAAAATGTATCTGCTGTGTGTGGCATGAACCGTACTGCCGAGTCAGTGAAGAAAAAATTGACCACCCTTGCAAGTGAAACAAAAAAGAAGGCTGCATTACAGGCACGAGAGATGAAGAAAACGGGAGGGGGAACAAGTGATGCTCCATCGCTTAAACCCTCAGAATCAAGAATGTTAGGTGTCATTGACAAAGTACACTATGAAGTAACATACGTAAGTCATAACATACCGTGTGTTTTGTAACATTTAAATTTATGATAGTGTTACTGATAGTAACTAGTGCTACTTTGAAACTGAATGGAGTCATAATTTGATTTTCGACACAGGCATCCCTGGTGGTTACGAGATAGGACTGGAGATGGTGCTGGAACAACATGAACTGACGACAATACATATGTCAGATCTGATGGAGGGGACATCAGCAGAGCCTCGTCAATTGCCACTTCAATGTACGTTGTTATGAGTTTATTGTAAACTTGTAATACTATAAGAAATGCATTATGTTAACCTTAACTAGATTCAGAGCAGTGATGTTCGTTCTCATTTGTAAGTTGCTTTGGATAAAAGTGTCTGCCAAATGACTAAGTGTAATGTAATCTGTAGTTATTAATGTTTTACAGCAAAAAGGCAAAAAGTTGCATCTTCAAGTCATGCTGCACAGTTACTTGAGATAGAAAGGGAGAAACTTGAGCTGTTTAGGGAGAGACTGGCCATTGAGAAGGAGAGATTACAATTAGAAAGAGAGAGACTGGAGCTGGAAAGGTCACAGCTGTGCAAAAGGTGCAGACAGGAACTGTAAAGCTTCATTTTTTATGATATAACATTGATTAGTGCATTGCAATGTCTGTTTAAATAATAAAATACGTAATTCAGGTGATTTAATGTAATTTATTATATTTGGAAGTCTACAGTGTAATATTTTTGTACATTGCATATCTGTTTAAATAATAAAATATGTAATTCAAGTGATTTAATGTAACTTATTATTTTTGGAAGTCTACACTGTAATATTTTTTAAACTAATAAAATGCATATATTAAAAAAGTGATGTTGTTTTTTATTTTGGGCATTCTAAAGTTGTTTTTAATGTGCAAAAAAATCTTTGAATAAGCTGATTCCTCATGTGGAGCCCAGGGTTAGGTCCTTGTGGTGGAAGTATTGCTTCATCCTCCTCTACTACATCCACTTCTGGGTCAGGAAGGTTTGCCATTGTGCACATGTTGTGCAAGACAGCTGTAGCTTTGATGAAAAGAGCAACCTTCTCTGGAGAATATTGGAGGTAGCCTCCACTAGTGGCATGGCATCTCCATCTAAAAATATAAAACTTGTTTTTCACTAAAGCGATTTTAGTTTTCTGTTTACATTAAATTATCTCTATATAAATATTTAGAAATACCTGCTCTTCCAAACTCCAAAGAGACGCTCCTGCCTGGACCTACATTTTTTATGTGCCTGGTTGTATCTGTAAGCAGAATAAAATATAATAGGCAATATAGCTAATAAAAATATTACTGCTTGTATTGTATAGTATGTATAAGAGGTTTATTAATTTTAAGTCTGCATCTGTCTTACCGCATTTCTGCTGGTGTTTCCCCATTGAGCACAGGAGTCATTAGGAATGGTTTTAAAGGATATCCTGAATCTCCAAGAAGCAAACCATTTTGTACACTTTCCTCCAGATATGCACTAATTTCACTAGAATAATTATGTTTTTTGTGTGTGTTGAGAAAAACAGAAGGTGATAATAATGGTATGTTGTCTTTACAAACCAAAATGTTAAATTATATTTTTAAATAGTAAAAATAAAAATAGTAGCATTAGTATTTATTAATGTAAATAAATCTGTAAAGTAATGCTAACCTACCTTGTATTAAAAATGAAGGAATCATGTGTTGACCCAGGCCACCTTGCTTCTAAATGTCTTATGATCATATTGTGATCCCCTATCGCCTGTACATTGAGAGCATGATACCCTTTTCGGCAGACATATGCTGCCTCATTTTCGCCACTAGGGGCCTTCATTGGAAAGAGTGACCCATCTATGAGTCCTATAACCCCTGGCATTCTGCTCGCTCGGAAAAACTTGTTCTTGATAGTGGAAAGCTCATCTCCCCTTGGAAACCTAATGTAGGTAGGTGCTAAAGCGCTGATAGCCTTTGCCACTTCCGTTAGATTTTTAGACAAACCAGGCTGTGACATTTTTGAAATAGAAGCTACTTTGGAAATCGCCTTTTGCAAAAAAACGCAAGGCATTAGTCACTTGCACTAATACAGGTAACGCGCGTGACTCTTTGTTGGTCTCTGTAACATTGGTTGCAATTCCTGCGTTAACTGTAGTATCATGTGTCGAGGCAGCCTGTAATTACTAATAAGTGTTTTGTCATCAAAATGCAAAACATCCTCAGGGTCTTCCAACAGTCTTTCTGCCATTAAAATTCGAAGTTCTTCATGTTCAACTATTAATAATTGTAGCGCCATTATAGACCGAGATATAATTCGACTTTTCCGTTAGTTTGAAGTTAGGACACTTGTCGGGGTCTCCTAAAGTTAAGACAGCATTTAGGATATTTTGTCAAGTTAGGATGCTTCTGTAATACCACTTTCCTATCTGCAGTTAAGATAAGATAATGCATTTAGGAACATCATTCTGTAATAGCTTTTGTCTTAAATGAAGTCCTAACTGAAATTACCATGGTTACCAAACAGTTAAGATAAGATTTTAAAGTTAGGATTTTTCTGTAATACGCCCCCAGAAGTCCATTCCAGAGTCTTTTCACCACTTGCTTGGCTGACTGATTTTGGCATGAATTTTTTTTAAATGATCGGTTACAACTGGCACATCCACACACTTTCCTTCTCTGACCTCCGCCGACCAAAAGTCGATGCAGACTTATTCGAATGGCTTTGATGTTCGGATGCTTTCCAATGGTGCACAAGTACTGATGACAGTTGGTCACATAATCATTATTATCTCTCGACTCATTCCAGTCTAGAAGAAACATTGTCTTGCTAGTGACAGTGTTCGACTATGTCCTTGATGTCCTGCTGTGTCGTGGATTATATGAAGAACTTGTGCTTTCAGAGAGGCAGGTATTCAAACAGGAATAGTTTCTTGCTTAACTTTGGATCTTGATTTAATTTATACAGCACACCATTGCTAATGACCAGTTTATCATAGTGTTTCAACAATTCACATATACTTGAGGTTTCCTTTGCTTGCTCCCTTTTAGATGGTTTCTGGTGCCTCTCAAGGTAGCAGAGGTGTAAAGTACTTGAGTAATTTTACTTGATTACTGTACTTAAGTATTATTTTGGGGGATTTTTACTTTACTTGAGTACAATTTAAAATTAGTACTTTTACTTTTACTTAATTAAATTTTTTTAAGAAAAAAAGTACTTTTTACTCCTTACAATTTTATTTACAGTCAAAAGTACTTATTTTCCCTTACTCTTACCAAACCAATTGAATTGTGCTGACGGCCAGTTTAATTTAAATGTTATTTATTTTCCTTGGCCGAGATACAGCGTGCCACTCCCTGAAAAATATACGGTCATAGCTCAGGCACCTTAAGTCCGGGGTGTTCGCCCTTCGGGTCCCTTATCCTACCCGAGAGGGCCTTTTCAACGAGCCAACCCCCCACTCTCTAACCCTTTCTGTGGCCAACGGTCTACTGAATTTCAAACGTCCGTGGCTCGGTCGCTTTAAGTCCTAGGCATTCGCCCTTGGCGTCCCTTATCCTACCTGAGAGGGCCTTTCCAACGAGCCAACCCTGACCCGAAGGGCGAACGCCCTGGACTTAAGGTGACTGAGCTAAGGCCAAGGAAAAATCCGGGAAGGGTTGACCATATCGCGGCCCGAGAAAAGGCTAGAGACTCGCGAGTGGGCTCGTTGGATGAAGATTTTTTTGCTTCTTTGAAACCGACAACACATTAAGCCAGCAAAGAGTTGGATGGATATCTGGCCTGAGTTTCAGATACCAGGAAGTCTCTGCTCACGTTCCCTGCTATTTGCAGCCTCTCTATCAAGACTAAGACCTTGTTCATGCTGTCAGTCCAAATCTGATTTTATTGCATGTCTGACTGGACAGACTCACTGTCCACATTGTGTATCACAACTGTTTAGATCCGATCTGTGCGTCCTGTAGGGTTTTGCCATTTTCTGGATTATCTGCACTGTTTCTATGGCAATGACGTCACACTGGCACAACAATCGTGTTTACATTTTACGTGACGCAACAGCATGACGTAACCAAAAAGCTACAAAAATACGATCAGAGCGGTCAGACTTAAATGTATTTCTGGAAATGTGATTTGAAAAGTATTTCAAACCACCTCTGGAAATAGCTTGAAACAGAAAAGAAAAAAATTATTTCATGTGGTTTTTAGCCGTTCACACGTTCTAAATGTGATTGGGTCCCAATCGAATATGCACCAAAATCTGATTTGGACTGACAGTGTGAACAAGAACTAATACAACTCTTTCTGCACTGGCTGTCTGTGAGATGCTTGATACTCAATTTTGAAAATCAGCTTCTGCCTTGGTTAAATTTGAGGTTTCACAACTTTGAGTAGCATGTTGCATACTGAAATTAGGTTGTTTTATAGTTTGATAATGAAATACAATTAAATACAAACAGTTGTAAAGCAGGATAAAACCCTGTATGTGGTGCATTCACTTCATGTTTTTAGAGATTAAAAGCTTAAACAAGAATCTCTAGTTTAAATCTACTTTTTTAATACTCAAGTACAATTTTCATGTGGTACTTTTTACTTTTACTCAAGTATGATTCTGGCCAGATACTTTTACTTTTAATTAAGTAAAATTTACACTCAGTACTTGTACTTTCACTTGAGTAAAATGTTTTAGTACTTTTTACACCTCTGCAAGGTAGTACAGAATCTGACATAATGTGCTATCCTGTTCCTGCTGATTAACAAGGACACTATGCTGCAAATGAGGGTCAGACTGTTGCGGTTGAATGAGGTCTGGTACTATTCCCATTATTTCACTCAAGCCTCCAGTAGAGTGTGCTGCTATCACAGTAGAAACTTCCTGACTCTTCGAAAAAAATGGAAGGAGAGAATTCTGCACTAATTGGGCCACGAGAACGCAGCACCACCTAAGGGTTAATTGTGCCCTTAAAAGCATCTTGGATAGTGTCATCATATACACCGCAGACATTCTTGAAAAGGTGCAAGTATGGTTCAGTGATAAGGTGATGTCATATGCAAGACTAACAAATGGCTCACAGACAACTTCACCACCCTCTGCTGTGTGCATGCATCAAGGTGTGGTTTAGTCAAAATATATGTAATCAGATTATTGTCGGTCCATACCATAAAGTGCCGTCCCCTCAACCAATGACTGAACTTATCACAGATGGCCCACTTTAGTGCAAAAAACTCGAATCTTTGAGCTGGATAGTTCATCTGTGAGCGAGAAAGAGTTGGCTATTTATTCACCTAGCAAGACTTGCGACAATACTGCGCCACCTAAATTAAAAGATGCATCTACAGCCAAGATGAAAGGTTTTGTTAATTCCTGTTTTAGTGTCTCAAAGGATTTTTGGCAATCAGTTGTCCAATCAGCTGGAGTAAGCTTGGGGTAATTTACTTTTCTTTTTTGCTTGTATCCCTTTCTATCAGAAGTTAGATTTACTGAACCTGACGTCAACTTGAATAGAGGTTTAGCTTTCGCATAACCAGATCTCTGGACAGCGATCGGCAATGAAGGGCGACAGATACAGCAGGGCGGCGGTCAAGAACTCCCTCAGTGCTACTGGACAGCGGTCACACACGGGATAAGGTGTAACTGGACACCGACAGGGCAGAAAGAGGACAATCGGGACACCGGAGCGGAGGTGCTGAGTTCCTAGTGAGAGACGTGGCAGAGACAGCAGACAGAACAGGCAGAGAAAAATAATAAAAGACAAAAAGGTCAAAAAATACTAAATAAACCAAAACGGCGAACACAACATGACTAGAAAAAAGGCACAGAACAATGATGAACTCGAAAGGAGCAAAAGAACAAGGGGAGACAAAATACTAAATGAATTGGGGAGAAAATGAGGAACAGGTGGGTGACACAGGTGTCACAGGTTCGGAATGGACAACAGATGTCGTGAGTCTCGCCCCTCCCTAGTTTCCACCTTGAGGAGGTCCCAACAATACCCCAATTACCAGACACACAAAGAGCGTAGTAAAATTTAAAACAAGCTTTATTTAAGTTATTTAAAAGGTAAGTGGGAAAGGGGAAAGGGAGACAAAAATCCAACTCTCGGGCCAGAAAGCAGGCCCGGATTGGCCATAGGGAGAACCGGGAGGATTCCCGGTGGGCCGGTCTGTTTTTTTTGGCCACGAGGGCCGGTGTTGTCATGCCACCGGGATGACGCGTATTTGCGGGTGAGAGATGTTCCCGCCGCTTTATGCACAAGTTGATTGTGTCCCGAGTCCCGACCACTTATTGGAAGAATTCTTGCATTAAGGTTCATTGACATCTAAAACGCATGGGAAACGCAGGACGTGCCGCTGTCTTCTGGTTTTCAAAGCGCTTACTTGAACACGAGTTTTGTTTCAGACGCGTCTATATTGAGTGCGCTTGCCGGCCGCGCGTCTACATTTTAAATAAACTTGAGCGCGTCTTTTAACAAACGGGCTGGTCTCTAAAAGGAAAAGAATTTACAAAACGTATTTTTTTATCCAAGTCATAGATGAACTCTCTATGAATAGTCATTATTCATCGTTTATTGCAAGGAACAAAAATCTATTTGATGCAAAACTCATTAGTTTATTTGAAAAAAGTCGTTTCAAAAGTATATTCATTATGTTTTCTTTTTTTTAACACAATGTAGCCTACGTTATTTAGCAATAGACATGATCTAAGTACTAAAAAAATAAGATACAGATTTTTTCCATTTGTTTCCAATGCATACTTGATAAATCTTGCTTGTGTATTGTATATCAGGGGTTTCCAAACGTTATCAACCCATCAGTTAATCTCAAGACTCACCATTTTTTAGAAATAGAAATATAGAGGAAAACACAAACACATTTGTTTCCTTTAGTTTTTGAATAAGTTTACTTTAGTAATATTATGGTCTTATGGTAGGGATGCATGATTATGGCAAAAAATATAATTGTTTACTGCATTTGCACGGAATATGAAATTATTTGAAAAATACAGTGAATTGCAAGGCTGCAGAGAACAGTGCACTACTGCAGACTTATACTACTGAGGGTTTAAAGATATTATTTTAATAGTCAGTCGTGAACTAAAGTGGGCCGGTCTAAGGCATGAAACTCCAGGGCTGAAAATGAGTCCCACTCCGGCCCTGCCAGAAAGTGAGTATCTCGAGTCGCTCGGACTCCGTCGCAGGGACTCTCAGGTGAGTCTTCCAACTCTTCCTATTCTCCGTTCATGCGACGTCAATCAGATTATTCACAGCGTGCCTTCGTTCTGTTTTGCAGGAGGGTTGCCAGGGGGCCTTTTCCTTTCCTGGACGTGAAGGATGAAGATGGTAAGTACACTGAATGATGTGCGAGGTAAGAACCTGATACTATTTACGGCAAGTTCCTGGGCTCGACACTGAACCCCTCGAAGGTTTACAGGTGGATAGTTGGACAGCGCCTGGAACTACGAGGATGGACCAGCACGTAAGTAGGCGGTCAAGCGTGTTGGTCTCCTGGCCTTCTGGATACAGGTGAGGGTGCACAATGACTGCGCAGGATCTGATTTTGGATCGTTCTGGTAAGTATACAGAGATCAAACACTGGTTTTTAATGCTTAGCAAACAGGTGAACGTTCGGGCGGACACACTGGATCTTCAAGGGTGCTACGCTGGCTCCTGACCTTGGACGTTCAGGTAAGTATTTTAGAAGGGTACACTGGGTCTTTGCTGGGGCATACAGGTGAGTATACAGGAACAATACGCTGGCTTTAGCTTTGGGCGTACGGTGAATATACAGAAGGGCAACTGGATCTTGACTTTGGGCATACAGGTAAGTATACAGGGGTAATACGCTGGCTCTTAGCTTTAGGCGTACAGGTGAGTATACGGAAGGGCACTCTGGATCTTGACTTTGGGCATACAGGTAAGTATACAGGGGTAATATATGGGGGTAATATGATGCCAATATTATTGAAAATGGACAGAGTAAAAGTCACAAATAGATATTACAACTTGTAAACACAAAACGCAATCTACAAATAGATTAAAAATCCACAAACACAGTCCTCGTGATCCGCAAATGTAAAACAAGATCTACGAATCGTCTTTGTGATCCACAAATATAAAGCATGATTTACAAAAAGAAATCAGTGACTTGTACTTCAAAACCAGAATTTGAATGAATGTAAAGTGACTTCTTTGCAGATGAATATCATTTTCTATTTGTAGATTGTGTCACATTTGTTTTCAGAATTCTGACACTATTGTTTCGCTTTTGTGACAAAATAATGCCATAATCGTTAAAAATGAAGAGGCTACAATTTGTAAACACGAAACAAATCTGCAAATAGGTTCCAAATCTGCAAACAAACTCCTCATGATCCGCAAATGTAAAACGAGATCTACAAATAAATAAAAATCCACGAACAGACTCTTCATGACATACAAATATAAAATGCGATTTACAAATAGATTTAAAATCCGCAAACCAACTCTTTATGATTCACAAATAGAAATCATCGACTTGTACTTGACAAACAGAATTAAAATGAATGCAAAGTGATTTGTCTGCGCATGAGGGTCATTATTTGTTTGTAGATTGTGTTGCATTTGTTTTCAGAATTTTTGGCACAACTGTTTCGCTGTTTTCCATTAAAAAAATCTACAAATGCCCTCCTCACAATTTGCAAACAAACACAGTCTAACTTGTATTTTCCAACCATTGTAAAAAGACATTCTTACACATTCTGTGCAAAGTTCAGCATGCAAGTGTTGAATCTGTGTTTGCAGATCACAGGGCATTCACGAATCCTTCTGCACAAGTCTACAGATCTTTTTTGCACTATATTTCCGCAGAGTTTGTCACTATGATCCACGCGTGTAGTCAGCCAATCAGGGGTATTGCTTCAAAGTGATGCCATGCCCCCTCAATAAGCTCTTTTCAAAATAAAAGCTGGGCTCACTGCCATTTACCGTTGCCGGTGTTACAGCGCTGAAAGGCGGCCAGACCGGGTTATCGATATTATATTAATGATATTAAAGCATTTATGTATAGCATGACAAATATGTAGCATTAACGTGAACTAGAACAACCCCTCGTTTAAGTTATTATCAGTGCCTGACAATTCAGCCGGTTGACTGTATGCAAGTCTATTATTTTTCAATGAAACTGCTTTTGTGAACAACAAATCCGTGTTGGACATAACATTGCTAGCAAGCGGCGTGCAGGTAATGTAGTGTTACAACTAAGCGTTACCTCCGGTTGGTGCTGCCCAGTGTTTTTAGTTCAGGAGGTTTCCACCGGGAGGCGAATTAACACCGAGGTCATTAAATCGTTAAAAACACTGCATGAAGCGGTTTTATCCTTAAAACATCAATGTCTCTTCAACGAACATTTGCTGAGCGTCAGCGAGCCAGCTGGATGGAGTGGAGCTGCTAAGGTGACGCAGCTAAAATAAAGCAAGCGGTTGCAACGATAATATTGGATGTAACTTGCCGTAATTAACAAAAACATGAGCCTTATTTGACAGCAGCATTAATTGAACTATTTCACCATATGCATTTGATATACATACCGTGACCGGAATGCGCTGTTATTAGAAACATTTAACTGTTTCCAGACTGAGCATGGAGACAAACAAGCACAAGCCGTTTATAAAAGCAACTGCCTGTCAGCGTGTACGAAATGAAGTCAAAACGGTCTCGGTTTTTAGACCGGCAGTCTGCCCTTGCCATTCCACCCTAATCCGGACTGCAAATGACATGTTAATATTATATCCACCATTTACAATCCTTCCTTTAAGGTCTGTTCTGCTTTTAACAGCTCAAAGCTATTACTCGCCGTAGCTTTCGAGTCCATTGTAAGCTACAGGTAAATTTTGCAGTTGTTTTAGTTAACTTTGCAGCACATTTTATTGTCGGAAATGGTCCTGGGCCGGGTTTCCCGATAACGATTGATCTTAGCACTTAAGAGCGCTTTCTACGAGCTACTTAACGAACACTCGTTGTTCATTTACGTGCGTTTCCCAAAGATGCACGTTAAACGATCGCTCGCAGCTGGGTTTTAAGTGCTACTTACGAGTCGCTATCCCTTTGTCAAGTGCTGAAATGTCACATTTAGAATGACTGGAATTTGTTGCAGAAGCTTGTTTAGGCTAATGATCGTCAGCTGATGTGCACTAACTTTTTTATAATATTTTTCATTATTGTTTAAACAATTATTTGTTTAAAACTATTACAATGTTTTAATAATTTGTGCATAATGAAATATTATTTTCCGTATTTAGTTAGGACTCGTCCCACTGCGAAATGCCTTCTGCATTTTATGTATAGTTTAGATTATTATTATCAGTTTTTTATTATCTATGTTTATTTATTATTAGGGATTATTGCATTGTACCGTACATATTTCTTTGCTTTACTTAATCAGATGCCATTTCTTTTGAAAACAGTTATTTTTACTGTAGATTAATTAGAAGCAATTGGTAGGAACCATTTATCAATTCGCTAGTACCAACTTTTACCAAAATTTACCAAATATGTTTTCCTTCTTTAATAATTTATGTTTAGTCATTTAAATTGTATTTATCATTTTAATTTTAAATATATTATATTAAAGTAATTTAAACAAATAAACAAAGAAGAACCCAATAAATCAATATAGATTTAAAACATTACATTATCGTCATTGCTGGAGTGCAATTTGCTGGTTCTCCTGCAGGTGACCTTGTAACTCTGTTGTCTTACGATGCACTTATGAATGAACGATTACTCCAGAGCACTCGTAGATCTACGATGATTTTCAAGTGCTACTTAAGTTACGAAGCTTTTGGGAAACGGCCCGTAATTTTAAGATGATTCGTACGATCGTTTTTCCGATCAACTTAACCTTACGATGCTTTTGGGAAACACGGCCCTGGGCTGGGTTTCCCGATAACAATTGAACTTAGCACTCAAGAGCGCTTTCTACGAGCTAAAACGATCGCTCGCAGCTGGGTTTTAAGTGCTACTAACGAGTCGCTATCCGTTTGTCAAGTACTGAAATGTCACTTACTGAATGACTCATAATTGTAGCAGAAGCTTGTTTAGGCTAATGATTTACAGCCGATGTGCACTAATATTTTTTAAAATATTATTAATTATTTTTCAATTACTTATTAAATGTTTTAATAATTTGTGCATCATGAAATATTCTTTTTTCATATTTAGTTAGGACTCGTCCCACTGCGCAATGCCTTCTGCATTTTATAATATAGTTTAGATTATTCTTTTTATTTGTTGTTTATTATCTATGTTTATTTATTATTAAGGATTATTGCATTACCCAGTTGCGAGCGATTGTTATACGTGCATCTTTGGGAAACGCACGTAAATGAACAACAAATGTTCGTTTAGTAGCTCGTAGAAAGCGCTCTTAAGTGCTAAGTTTAATCGTTATCGGGAAACCCAGCCCTGTTCGTTTGGAATGTGCCTGGCACACAGCTCTAGTCAGGACTGATTATCCATTTATCAAGTATTGATTAATTATTTTCACTTAATCCCTTTTGCATTCTACAAAATGTAGAATAGGCAGGCTGAATTTAACCAAATTTCTGACTGTAGCGTTCCTTTAGTGATAAATAAATAAGTTATTTTGCTATTATTATCTAGCAAATATGACAGTTTTAAACAAACTAAGTAGCCTATTTATTTATTTCTGGGAAATGCAGAACAACAAGGAACATGTAGAACATAGGCGACACGCCTCTCTACCTTGCGATGAGAAGATTAATCATGGGGAACATAAGCTAAAGGTAATTTTAAAATTTCTTTAATTTAAAAACAAATTTAAACCGAAAGCGGACTGTTTATGCTTGTCAAATTAATGCTGGCTCGATCACAAAATTTTGTCAGGCAGTATTTGATATATGTATTTGTGTTCATGGAAAACAATGTAGGCTATAGAAATTCGTGCTGAGTGACAGGAAAAAGACAATCGTGCTAATTGGCACAAGAAAAAAAGGGTCAATGAATACGAACAAATAAATCAAATATTTCATGACAATATGCCTTAAGATATTGTTGATTCTGCATTTATCCAGCCAGCATAAATTTGACAAGCATGTGCTTTCGGTTTAAAAATGACATTTAAGCCTTTAATCATATAAGGGAGAAAGGCGTGTAGCCTACCTTTACTTTCTCCTCATTGTTCTGCATTTGCCAATGAATAAATCAGTCATATTTGTTATAAAAAAAATCAATGTATGCTACATAATAATAGAACTTGTTATTTTTTTACCAAAATAAGAAAAAGAAAGTCGCTAAAAATGTGCACCTAGCTAGACACTCAAAATGAGGGCCGGAGTGGGACTCGCTGACTATGAAAATAATATAATTAAATCCTCAGTAGCCATATCTGCTACTGTTCTCTGCAGCCTTGAAAATTCATTGTATTTTTCTAATATATCATTTCCAATTCAGTGCAAATACAGTAGCCTAAACAATTATGATTTTGCCATAATTGTGCAGCCCTATATTTTAATATTATTTAAGTAAACTTGTTAAAAAACTACTAAAAGGGAACAAATGTGTTTTCCCCTATATTTCTATAAAACATTGTAGGTCTTGTAAATACGTATTGGGTTGCAATAGTTTGGAACCTACTGATATACAAAACTGGCTAATATGTCCTGACTGGAGCTGTGCGCGTCTGCGGGAAAAAAAAAAACGAAATACGCGTCAGCTCTTTTAATGTCATTGTGCTTTCAGTTAACCTCTTTAGAACTAGAAGTATGCGCCCTGCCACCTCGACTTTAGGCGGTGCGTTCAAGTTCATATACATTTCATACGTTATTGTTTTTGTTTCATTTTCAAAGTTTGATACATTGTGCATAATGACATACTTGGAAAAAGGGATAATTCAACAATAATTCATAATTGTATATCTTTTATTAATTTTATGAAATACATTCAACTATATTTCAATGCACATTTAGGCCCTGAACAAAAAACAACTCGCGAGGGGAGGACTAGGAATTAACCCTTAATTAACTTTAAGGAATTAACTTTAGTTAAGAATTCTGTGTGCTTTTTGTTTGAAGTGCTTGTTTTTATTTAATGTATTTATTTATTTACTGGTGGTAAGGTTGGGGGACAATGAAGGGGGTGGGGGTTCGGGTTCGGCACATAGGCTTGAACCACTACTAATTTGATGTAACGGGTGGAATAATTTTAACATGTCACCTGCAGTCCGGGTTAGGGTGGATCAGGGCCGGAGTGGGACTCATTTTCAGCCCTGGAGTTTCATGCCTTAGACCGGCCCACTTTAGTTCACGACTGACTATTAAAATAATATCTTTAAACCCTCAGTAGTATAAGTCTGCAGTAGTGCACTGTTCTCTGCAGCCTTGCAATTCACTGTATTTTTCAAATAATTTCATATTCCGTGCAAATGCAGTAAACAATTATATTTTTTGCCATAATCATGCATCCCTACCATAAGACCATAATATTACTAAAGTAAACTTATTCAAAAACTAAAGGAAACAAATGTGTTTGTGTTTTCCTCTATATTTCTATTTCTAAAAAATGGTGAGTCTTGAGATTAACTGTTGGGTTGATAACGTTTGGAAACCCCTGATATACAATACACAAGCAAGATTTATCAAGTATGCATTGGAAACAAATGGAAAAAATCTGTATCTTATTTTTTTAGTACTTAGATCATGTCTATTGCTAAATAACGTAGGCTACATTGTGTTAAAAAAAAGAAAACATAATGAATATACTTTTGAAACGACTTTTTTCAAATAAACTAATGAGTTTTGCATCAAATAGATTTTTGTTCCTTGCAATAAACGATGAATAATGACTATTCATAGAGAGTTCATCTATGACTTGGATAAAAAAATACGTTTTGTAAATTCTTTTCCTTTTAGAGACCAGCCCGTTTGTTAAAAGACGCGCTCAAGTTTATTTAAAATGTAGACGCGCGGCCGGCAAGCGCACTCAATATAGACGCGTCTGAAACAAAACTCGTGTTCAAGTAAGCGCTTTGAAAACCAGAAGACAGCGGCACGTCCTGCGTTTCCCATGCGTTTTAGATGTCAATGAACCTTAATGCAAGAATTCTTCCAATAAGTGGTCGGGACTCGGGACACAATCAACTTGTGCATAAAGCGGCGGGGACATCTCTCACCCGCAAATACGCGTCATCCCGGTGGCATGACAACACCGGCCCTCGTGGCCAAAAAAAACAGACCGGCCCACCGGGAATCCTCCCGGTTCTCCCTATGGCCAATCCGGGCCTGGGGTGGATTGCAGACTGCGGGTCTAAAAGCCAATACTGTTTTGACTCGATTTGAGTGCCTAGCTCGATTTGAGTGTCTAGCTGAGTATGCGATTTTACCTACTTAATTTTTCTTATTTTACACTGTAAAAAATGTTTTGTGGCTTAGTAAATTTAACTAAATAAAATTAGTAGATTATATGTAAAAAAATAGGTTAAAAACAAAAATTATTTTTGAGTACAAATAACGCGAACAAATGTGAGTAATTCTAGATTAACACATTATTTAGTTAATTCCTAAATTTTATCATGTAAAATTTGTAAGAAGGAAATTAAATAATTATAAAAAAAATAATAGGCTGTATTAACTTAAAAATATAGTGCATCATTTTTGCATCCACTTTTTAAAGTAAATTTTACATGGAATTTTCAGTAGGCCTAATTGCTTCTCCATGTAAAACTTACTTAAACATTGCAATTGCTTAAATTGCAAAGGCTTAAATTCCATGTAAAACTCACTTTAAAAAAGTGTATGTAAAAATGATGCACTGTATTTTTATTTTTGTAAATCCAGCGTATAATTTTTTTCATATAATTTTTATCAGTGTACTTAGTTTGTTTAAAACTGTCATATTTGTTATTAAAAATCATCAATATATGCTACGTAATAATAGCAAAATAACTTATTTATTTTTCACTAAAATAGGAAAGTTTCTTCAATGCCACAGTCATAATTTTGATTAAATGCAGAATATGCGTGCCTATTCTACTTTTTGTAAAAAGCAAAAAGGATTAAGTGAAAATAATGAATCAATACTTGATAAATGGGTGACTTGTTCATTATTGTAATATAAAGAAATGCATTACATTTTTTTAAAACAAAGCCCGCCTTTTAATCTTTCTGACTAGAGCTGTGCGCCAGGCAAATTCCAAACGAACAGGGCCGGGTTTCCCAAAAGCATCGTAAGGCTAAGTAGATCGTAAAAACAATCGTACAATTCATCTTAGAATTACGGGCAGTTTCCCAAAAGCTTTGTAGCTTAAGTAGCACTCGAAAATCATCGTAGATCTACGAGTGCTCTGGAGTAATCATTAATTTATAAGTGCATAGTAAGACAGGAGTGTTACAAGGTCACCTGCAGGACAACCAGCAAATTGCACTCCTGCAATAAGAAAATGTAATGTTTTAAATGTAGGCTTTATTTATTTATTGGGGTTTTCTTTGTTTATTTGTTTAAATTACTTTAATATAATATATTTAAAATTCAAACGAGAAATGATATTTAAATGACTAAACATAAATTAATTAAGAAGGAAAACGTATTTGGTACAATTTTGGTAAAAGTTGGTACTAGCAAATTGATAAATGGTTCCTATTGCTGCTATAATTCATCTAGGCTACAGTACAAAAAATTTTTTTTTTGAAGGGTATGGCATCTGATTAAAAAAAACAAATAAATATTCACGGTACAATGCAATAATCCATAATAATAAATAAACATAGATAATAAAAAACAAATAATAATCTAAATTATAAGATAAAATGCAGAAGGCATTTTGCAGTGGGACGAGTCCTAACTAAATACGGAAAAGAATATTTCATTATAAACAATTTTAAAACATTTAAAAGGTCATTGAACAATAATAAAAAATATTATAAAAAAATATTAGTGCACATCGGCTAAAGATCATTAGCCTAAACAAGCTTCTGCTACAATTATGAGTCATTCAGTAAGTGACATTTCAGTACTTGACAAACGGATAGCGACTCGTTAGTAGCACTTAAAACCCAGCTGCGAGCGATCGTTTTAGCTCGTAGAAAGCGCTCTTGAGTGCTAAGTTCAATTGTTATGGGGAAACCCAGCCCAGGACCATTTCCGACAATAAAATGCGCTGCAAAGTTAACTAAAACAACTGCAAAATTTACCTGTAGCCTACAATGGACTCGAAAGCTACGGCGAGTAATAGCTTTGAGCTGAAAAGCAGAACAGACCTTAAAGGAAGGATTGTAAATGGTGGATATAATATTAACATGTCATTTGCAGTCCGGATTAGGGTGGAATGGCAAGGGCAGACTGCCGGTCTAAAAACCGAGACCGTTTGGACTTCATTTCGTACACGCTGACAGGCAGTTGCTTTTATAAACGGCTTGTGCTTGTTTGTCTCCATGCTCAGTCTGGAAACAGTTAAATGTTTCTAATAACAGCGCATTCCGGTCACGGTATGTATATCAAATGCATATGGTGAAATAGTTCAATTAATGCTGCTGTCAAATAAGGCTCATGTTTTTGTTAATTACGGCAAGTTACATCCAATATTATCGTTGCAACCGCTTGCTTTATTTTAGCTGCGTCACCTTAGCAGCTCCACTCCATCCAGCTGGCTCGCTGACGCTCGGCAAATGTTCGTTGAAGAGACACTGATGTTTTAAGGATAAAACCGCTTCATGCAGTGTTTTTAACGATTTAATGACCTCGGTGTTAATTCGCCTCCCGGTAAAAACCTCCTGAACTAAAAACACTGGGCAGCACCAACCGGAGGTAACGCTTAGTTGTAAACACACACTACATTACCTGCACGCCGCTTGCTAGCTATGTTATTTCCAACACTGATTTGTTTTTCACAAAAGCAGTTTCATTGAAAAATAATAGACTTGCATACAGTCAACCGGCTGAATTGTCAGGCACTGATAATAACTTAAACGAGGGGTTGTTCTAGTTCACGTTAATGCTACATATTTGTCATGCTATACATAAATGCTTTAATATCATTAATATAATATCGATAACCCGGTCTGGCCGCCTTTCAGCGCTGTAACACCGGCAACGGTAAATGGCAGTGAGCCCAGCTTTTATTTTGAAAAGAGCTTATTGAGGGGGCGTGGCATCACTTTGAAGCAATACCCCTGATTGGCTGACTACACCTGGATCATAGTGACAAACTCTGCGGAAATATAGTGCCAAAAAGATCTGTAGACTTCTGCAGAAGGATTCGTGAATGCCCTGTGATCTGCAAACACAGATTCAACACTTGCATGCTGAACTTTGCACAGAATGTGTAAGAATGTCTTTTTACAATGGTTGGAAAATACAAGTTAGACTGTGTTTGTTTGCAAATTGTGAGGAGGGCATTTGTAGATTTTTTTTAATGGAAAACAGCGAAACAGTTGTGCCAAAATTCTGAAAACAAATGCAACACAATCTACAAACAAATAATGACCCTCATGCGCAGACAAATCACTTTGCATTCATTTTAATTCTGTTTGTCAAGTACAAGTCGATGATTTCTATTTGTGAATCATAAAGAGTTGGTTTGCGGATTTTAAATCTATTTGTAAATCACATTTTATATTTGTATGTCATGAAGAGTCTGTTCGTGGATTTTTATATATTTGTAGATCTCGTTTTACATTTGCGGATCATGAGGAGTTTGTTTGCAGATTTGGAACCTATTTGCAGATTTGTTTTGTGTTTACAAATTGTAGTCTCTTCATTTTTAACGATTATGGCATTATTTTGTCACAAAAGCGAAACAATAGTGTCAGAATTCTGAAAACAAATGTGACACAATCTACAAATAGAAAATGATATTCATCTGCAAAGAAGTCACTTTACATTCATTCAAATTCTGGTTTTGAAGTACAAGTCACTGATTTCTTTTTGAAAATCATGCTTTATATTTGTGGATCACAAAGACGATTCGTAGATCTTGTTTTACATTTGCGGATCACGAGGACTGTGTTTGTGGATTTTTAATCTATTTGTAGATTGCGTTTTGTGTTTACAAGTTGTAATATCTATTTGTGACTTTTACTCTGTCCATTTTCAATAATATTGGCATCATATTACCCCCATAGTAATACGCTGGCTCTTAGCTTTGGGCGTACAGGTGAGTTTACAAGAGTATGACTAGAAATGGAGACAACTCACAGACCCTCCAAGAGTTGGACGACATGCTTTAGCCCTTTTGAAGCTTGGGGGACTGGAGAAGATGTTTTTGCCACAACACTTATAGCCTTCTTCACCGGGACGGATTCCTCGAATGGGACACTCCACACGGTAATTCTTAACCGTAGAAACACTCCCACGTCGACACGGAGCCTTAGGCTCGGACCTGTAGAATTGGTGGCAAACAGACACACAGAATTCCTTCACAAATTTACTTGGCTTCAGGGAATATATGGGGAGAGACACACCACCTCTTGGCTTTGAGACAGAGCAGATGGAGGCATGAGTCGGGGCTGCTGCTCGTTGGGCCTAATGCGGCCTCAGCTGGTGTCACCACGGGTACGTTCAGGTAGGTTGTCGTGCCAAATATGTAGCACAGGAACAGGTCAAATGCTTCCCTCTCCTCTCTTCCAACTGACAGGACAAGAGATCTAGACAGGGGCGGGCCTCTGAAATCACTCCACAGACAGGTAATCATACACAGAGACAACACAGCTAGTTTTCCATACAGCAGCCAATACTTTCCTCCGTTGGCGTTCCCCACAATATTCACACACGGTACCTTACTTGTTACTGTTGCCTCGCCACCACTAGGTGGGGGAAAAAGGACCAGGACGTCACAAGCGGCGTATTTAAGAAAGTGGTCGTCCACCAACATCAGTACTCGTTCTCTCCAACAGGGTTTCTTTCCCGGCCTAGGGGGTGATTGCTGACAACATGGACACAGCACACTGCAACTTCCAAGTGTACACACACATCAAAGGAAAAGACTCACCCACTGCACTCCAGACTCTCACAGTGAATTAATGTCAGAACCACGTGGGACCGGGGATTCGTTCTGGATACTTGAGGCACCAATGCAGTGGATGGCCAGATGAAAGCGTCACAGCCACAACAATGCAACGTACTCCCTCCTTAGCTGGTTCCGGCTCGGCCACCAGTCCTTTCCACGGTGGGGCCGCTTACACACTAAGCGTAACTCACAAAAGGCACACTGATAGTTTTACACTTGCAAACTAAGCACTGACACGATGACAATTCAGTGTACTCACAGTTTCGTTGACATGAGATTCCTTTCCACAGTGGGGCCGCTTACACACTGTGCATAACTCACAAAAGGCACACTGATAGTACCACACTTGCAAAGTAAGCACTGACACGATGACAATTCAGTGTACTCACAATTTCATTGACATGAGATTCTTTCTTCTTCCTTACAGATCTCTGAAGTAAACACAACCCACGGTACAAACTCCTCGTGTCGGCCTCCTTCACGGTTCCTCTAGAAAGTGTTCACTGCTTATGATCTCTTCAAAGTAAGTAACACATTCAACATAACACTTCACTCAAGTGGTGGTTTATACTCCACCCGTATCTGTTCACGCCAAATTCTCAACTTCTCTTCGCCCAATCCACACACATCCTTTTCTCCGATCGCCCAACAACTCCGTCTCACCCGCAGCATCTGCTGGAATAAACTTCCACTTCCTGTTCTTCCGATGCCGTATTTATATACCTCCTCTTACATGAATCACCCAATCGTCGATCGCCACGCTCACCTGCACACCTGTAGCCAATGAAACCCAATTTTGGGTTGCCCGGAGTTACCGGAAGCGATCTGGTGTTTCATGGACCATGGTCCGGGCGGAACCAATCTTTGTCACTTTTTGGTTCCGCCACTCAAAAGTCACTCCGTGACACAGGTGAAGGAAATCAGTGAGATTGCCCTGGTGACAGACGCGCCCATGAGGAACTGTCAAAAAACAAAACAACACAAACACAGAGAAGGAAGAAAGACACAGCAGTCGGAAGACCGAGATCGTGACAGAACCATAGTCATAGACTGCAGTTGGTGACACTTGATTACCACCACAACCAACAATATCTTCCCCACTGAAAAATCCAGCAAAGACCAGCATAAGATGGTAGCTGGTTTTAGCTGGTATAAGGTGGCAGAAGCTGGTCTAAGCTGGTCCTCCCAGCCTGGCAAAGCTGGTCAAGATGGTGGGTCAGCTGGTCTTCCAGCCTGACCAGCTAAGTCCAGATAGATCAGCTTAAAAAGTGTCCAAAACACTAGACCAGCTTCCTACACCAGTAATACCAGCTAAAACCAAGCTGGGAGACCAGTTAAAACCAGCTCACCAGCTTATGCTGGTCTTAGCTGGATTTTTAAGTAGGGTTGTGCTGAATGATTTCTTGTATCTGGATTACTTTCTAGAAGTGTGTATTACCTCTATTCATTAGAACTCTCTCCAGCATATCAATCACCTTTTACAGAGCCATATTGTCTGACTGTTTTGAGGTGAGTGAATCTTGGTCGACTTTTACTAGACATGGACTAGAATTTACATGCATTTCATTTTGCAATTACTTTCCTCTCAAATTGAGACTTTTCTCTGAATCTGAGACTACTCTCTTAATGGTACTCGTTTGGGATCTCCTGTAACTCATAAGCTGTCCATTTTTCTATAGTTTTTGAATGAAAATCAGACTTAAATCTGAGTTTGGACAGTTCCGAATGAATATTTGCGTGACTTCACCCAGTGTGTTGTCTATCACCTTTCCTTGCTGTTTTAGACACTCCGCTGTGATATGGCATCTTACCTCAGAACCACATTCCCCCCAACGTCTCCACCATTCTTCCCAGTCATGACACTCCCCTTATTCAGCCCATGCCTTAGGGCGGCCATTCCCAAACTGTGGTCCGTGAGGGTACTGCAGGTGGTCAGTGTAAAGGCAAAATAAGAATATGTACATTTTAAGAATATGCAGTGTTGTGCCTGAACGAGTTCATGAACTTTTGTTCATATTTTGGGCGAACGTGAACTGAACGTACTGTATTACTGCCTGATGAGCGTTACTGTGAACTCGTTCATTCTGGTGCCTGTGAACGGCACGCTCTCTCAGTTTAACGTCGTTCAATAGGGTGCCAGATTTTTATATTCTTCCAGGCGAAAACCCGACTAAAACACAATGTAAACAGGCCTTAATATGTAGCGGAAAAATACCCAATCTGGCAACACCGCCACCAGTCAGAGTTCACCAGACACGCTGCATGCGTCATCAAAACAACACAGACGCTGCTGAAATTTCTGCCGCGCCACTCAAATAGTTTAACATTAAATAACATCATATTTGTCTTAAATCGTTAATGATTAACATAGGTTGCTAACGCATTTTCTGGATCTTGAAATAGACTCTGACTAAGCTCACGCTATTTAACGTGCACGTGTGGTGTGCAATACCTGCGAGCTGTCATACACGCGATGCCTCACAGCGCTTCTCGCCCGGAAAACCCCGTTGAAGCACTCTGCTAGCCTTTCAAGGTATGTGCAAGCAAATACAAAAATTAAAAGACAATCAATGCTAATGTAATATAAATAATTGCTGTCTGTGGTTCTATATTGGCTATAATGGCAATCATTTTTTTTTTATATAATATGGGAAAAAGAACTATAAATTAGTTCATTTTTGAAACTGTGAACTAGTTCAAAATTTTGAAATATGAACTATGAACTGAACTAGTTCATTTTAAAATTTGTGAACTGTGAACTGAACTAGTTCATGTAGTTCAGCTTTATATGCATGCAATGATATTGTCACATTTTACTTATTGCAGTACAACTTGGTCTTTAGCAACCAACTCTGTATTACAGCCGCTCCAAAGCTTGTATAAACAGGCACTTAAAATTTTAGACAAACAACCTGTTTCATACCACTACTGTAATATTGTGAAGAAATATAGACTACTAAGGTTTGAAAATTTTATTTTGTTTTTGAATGTTAGTTTAGTATATAAAATTTTTCATGATTTGGCACCACAGCCCCTGAGAATGTTGGTAAAATCGTGTGAAGAGGTAGGAATTAGAACAACGCGAGCCACCTCTAGAGGAGACTGTTATGTTAAATTTAGGTCCTCTACCTTTGGACAGAATTGCTTCTCAGTAAAAGCAGCAGGGATGTGGAATTCGTTGCCTTTAACTGTGCGAGAGAGTATTACATTGCAACAGTTTAAATTTAACCTTAAAAAGTGGTTGAAAAATGGGCAGTTTTGTAATCATTAGCACAAAAATTGGTAAATTGGGTTATAGCAGGTAAATTTTAATAGTTGTAAATACTGCAGTTAGTGCATTTGTTGAGACGATATTTTTATAGGTGTTTTATTTGTATTTTGTACTGTGAGTGGACTTATTGGTAGAAATGTTTATTGTACACTGTATTAACTTGTTGTCACTTTGCCGCTGTCCAGGGACTACAGATGAAAATTAGCTTGAAGCTATTTCTGGTCTGTGCAACACATTTGTTGTGCAACGTCCCTGTCAAATAAACAATAAATAAATAAATAAATAAATGTAGAAAGTGAACTTTTTCAACACTGAGAATATGTATATAAATAATATTGATATAAGAATATTGATATAAATTTTATTTTAAATTGTCAAGTTATTGTGTGATTACTAAAATAGGCCAGTGGCGCTCGGCTGTCACATTCAAGTTCAGTGCCGTACAAAATAGATATATGAATATGTGGCAGCCGTTTTGTGCAGTACACTTTCTTTTAAGAAACCTGTTGTACTGATGTGATGACCAGTTATAGTTTTAGTGCTAGTAAGACTATTAAGATGTGCAGATTAATTCAGGACTTTGTGTAGACATATTTTATAATGAGTATTAGGTGGTCCGCGAAAATTCTTGATTACAAATAGTGGTCCACACACACAAAAAGTTTGAAAACCCCTGCCTTAGGGAACTGTCTCCTTGCTATGGTGGAAGAGCAGCTTGCCAACTTTATGCTTGGTGTTTTAATTAGGTCAGGTACCCAGCCTTTAGATAAACTCCTAAATTGTATTATGTGCACACCTGCTATGGCATGCATATTTGTTTCTGTTTAGGCTCCAGTTATGTTTTACACAACAGGGATTTTTGCAGTCCCCCAAAGTGTCAGCTACTGACGCATAGCAGAGAGGCTGAGTCAAGAGGGAACATCTCAAGTTACTCAATGAGCCTTGGTTCCCTGAGAGGAGGAAACAAGACATTTTCTCATTTTATGTGTAAAACATTCTTTGTCCATGCATGATTGCATTCAGTTGAAAGATTTTGAGTTTAAAAGGCAATGCTACTTATATCATGCAGGAACCCACCATAATATTTGTGCGCTCAAAAGCCATTGGCTATTGAAAAATTGCATTTATTAATGTACATTTATAAAGTAAAAAGATGATGGAGGTTAAATTATAAATTTTATTTGTGATCTGAGAAATGCACCAAACCAACTAAGAACAACTGTACTGATGTACAGTTTTAAAACATCAGCAACATGCCCTGCTCTTCCTTATGCTCTGTGCGAAGTTCGTCACAACATGTATGTAGCCCGTCACATGTGTGTGGTTCATAATTTCAAAATATGTGTTCTGTGCATCGAGTGATCCTATGTGCATCACGTGTCTTGTCAAAATAAGTGCCTGGTGAAGACTAGGCTAAAGTGTTTGTGATAAGAAAGAGGCTCGCATTTGCCAGAATCATCTCATGCGTAATCAAAGTTTACTGTTAAGGGAGTGTCTTGCGTTTATTTTGTGAACCTAAGCATCTCTTTTTATCATAAATGGTTTTGACGCATGTGCAGCAGGCACTTATTTTGACAAAACACGTGATGCACATAGTTCACATGATGCAACAAACACATATTTTGAAAACACAAGAAACACACATGACACTCTGAACAAATATTTTAATTTGCCTCGGATGAGCGGTCACGAGCCGCCACTGGACAGAAGTTTAAATAAGAATACTATACTTGCAGTTAATATTTCATATTAAGTAATGTGTAAGTTTGTACTGTTCAAATTTAAATATGCCATACAGAAAAAGTGCAGCCCAATTTTCAATTATTGTCATAACTCCAGAAAACATCTAAGAACATCAGGAAAAACTAACATCTTCAAATAACTTTACCAACATATACCCATCTCATGTTTCTGTTGCTCTAATTCTACTTGGTCACACTGTGCCATCTAGTGGAAAACTTTGCATGAATGGAGCTTTACAATAATTAGCTTTTTAGCTTTTTCCTAATATAAAAATGACCCTATTATGCTAAATGCCAGTGTTATACAGTAAAATGAAAATTGTTCATTTATAAATTTGGTTTAAATGGGATTTAAATGGGACTTTTTTGTTTCATACTATTAACCTTAACTTCTATGCTATACTGTCAATGTTTATGGTTTTAAATAAATGTTTGAGAATTATTGATTACATAGAAAACACTGTCACTGGCTTTACTGATTATTTCCAACACATTTTGATTATTGGAGAGACAGAAAGACAGATATATTTTTAGACAAATGGAACATTTACAAATTAGCAAAAAAGTTTACTATACTGAAAAACTTTACTGAATAAAAGGCATAAAAATAATAAAACACTATATCCTGCAAGAACCATTAATTATTGCACTTATTATATGTTTGAAATATAAGGCAGATAAGTTAGAGCTAAACTCTGCAGGACACCGGCCCTCCAGTTAATTGTTTTTACAGTGTACATTATTCTGTAATGTGCATTATAGGCATTATATTGCCCATCTGCCACCCTGCATTTGCTTTAATTCCTGTATGTGTTCACTGCACTAGACTCACAAATTGCCATATCTAAAGGATAGACATAAACAAACCCAGGTAAAAACCGCAACGCTTTATATTATGTTACACAAGAAATCAACGCATGAGATTATGGTTTGCACACAATTACGCGCGTGTAGGCTGCACATGTTGTTTTAAATTTCACTTTGTGCTCACCACAAAAATACCGATAAATGTACCTTCATTATGCAAATAACATTCTACTTTGAGAGTAGATATTCTACTTTGTTTATCTGGTTGTGTCTGTAGAGGCACTGGAAAAATATTCAAAACCAGTTAAACCTGTTCTCTGAAAGCTGAACTCCCATGCAAACTGATTGAATAGTTGACGTCTGTTTTGTAAAGTCACTGGAACCCTCACAGTAGTATTAAAAGACAATGGTCAGAAACATTTAATCTCTAGTAAATTATTTTAAATAAAGAGACATAAGTTTTCAAGGACACCAAAGTAGCAGTCCTTGTTCATTTATTAAGTAATATATATATATATAACTATTTTTTAACAAAATCACCTTGCCCTGCCGCATACCTCGACATATTCCCGAAACCAAATAGGGAAACCAAAACCGCTGCACGTGAACAGCGGGGCGGGGACATTGAACAAATTCAACAGAATCGAGGCTCCTGATTGGCTGTTGTATATCAGGTAGATACTTTTTTTTTTTCTAAAGCGCAGGTAGCCTTGTTTTTCGGATGTCTGGTCCTTTTGACAAGCGTAGTTTTCGTACTAGGAATATCAACTCATAGGAATATCAAAAACAAAAGGATTTGCCTCTTTTCAGTTGTTTAGTTCGCCAAAGTTTAACGTTTCTGAAGATTCCGGAAGAAAGATTTGTATTATAGGATGCCGTACGTCTCATGTTGTTGGAAAGTCTTCCTGGTGTTGTTTGGTATGTAAGCTACGCAGCTTTATGTCGTTTTATCTAATAAGGGAATGACTAATCGACCACTAATATTGGACTTAACCTCATTTTGTGTGTGTTTTTTATTTATTTTAATTTTGGACGCCTTCAGGATTGTGGATGGGCGAGGCTCAAGGTAAGCGACTGACCTAATTTAAACTCGTTTTAACTCTCTTAGGTGGAAATCTAGTGAATAAAATCAACACTGAAGTGTTCATGTATGTTTCGCTATACATTAGCATACACTTTACACGACTAATATTTTCTTTGCCTCAGAATGTGGTAGGACACCAATACTGAACAGGATTGTTGGAGGTGTTTCTGCGTCAGACGGTGCTTGGCCTTGGCAGGTGGATATTCAGGTAATGATTGGGAGCCATTACTAAAGTATTTCGAAGTAAATTAA
This sequence comes from Paramisgurnus dabryanus, assembly GCF_030506205.2. Classification (NCBI taxonomy): domain Eukaryota; kingdom Metazoa; phylum Chordata; class Actinopteri; order Cypriniformes; family Cobitidae; genus Paramisgurnus; species Paramisgurnus dabryanus. Next base: position 76,242,181 of record NC_133337.1, on the reverse strand, counting down.
AGTTGTGAAAACCCGTAGATACTTAACTAACCTTAGACCCGGATTGTTTATTGTGCATTCGGAGTTCTGTCAATTTAAATTCAATAACATTTCAAATAAAATCGCGTTTTCAAATCTTGTTAGATTATTTGGATATTATATATTTTCTAATCTAATTGCTAACTAATGTTTTAGACTACGAGTCAAGGTCATGTTTGTGGAGGAACGCTCATTACAGAGAACTGGGTTTTGTCTGCTGCACATTGCTTCCCCAAGTGAGTTTGGATCTCTTAACGTACTGTGGCCGAGAGTGGATAACAACAAATCCAAAACCAAAACAACATATTAAAAACACAAATGCAAATCTATAAACAAAAAACAACAACAACCAATCAAGTCACAACATAAATCAGAAAATACAACGACAAACCGGAAAAGGTAGGTACATTGCGTGAATAGAATTCTTACTGCTGATTGGACGACACCTCTGTCAATAAATCACAAATGTGTGCAAAATCAGTTGGAACAATTTCGGATTAATTTTACTTTGAACATAACATCGACGGCTGGGACGAAAGTAACACAACAGTAAAAGTTTGTATTAAATACACCTGACTGAACTTGTTAGTATGCAACTGCAACCATTTTGTCATTTTATCTTTGCAAAAGAAATTATTTAATTGCATTTTAAATTTAACTTATATTAAATGTTTTAAAAAAAATGTAAACAGTAAGAACAATATGAAAAATTAATTTAAGTTGAAAACATTTTTTTCAACAAGAACAATTTTTTTTCAACCGTAAGAACAATATGAATTTTTTTTTAAATTTGAGCATAATCTCAAAATAATGCAACACTATTAGCAGCGGGACAAAATTAACAAGTGTAACTGTCATCCCAACATGACCTCCTGACATAATACCTGTTAGACTTTATCATGTCTCACTTTATATGTTCAATACCACGTGAAGCCGATACATGAGTATTTTGCATTTGCCACCAACTGGACATGGGTGGTCATTACATTTACACATTACAATAAATCACCCTCAGTGTGATGTAAAAATGACGTATGGTATTAAAAATTTTCTCTTACTGCTAAAAACAGTCAAAAGACAGTCGTGTCTCTTTTAAAACTTGGTTATTTTTGCACGTGAACTGCAGAATGATGGCCAAATTTGAACCCACAGTAAGAGCAAAACATAGTGTACATGTGTACACTCTGCTACCAGCTGTACTGGACTTTTGGTGTATCTTGATTGACAGAGGTGTCGTCCATTTAGCAGTAACCATTCCATTCGCACAATATACCTTCCTTTTCTGGTTTGTAGGTTATTTGGATTTTTTTTCTGACTTGTTATCTTGTCACTGGATTTGTTGTTGTGTTTTTAACTTTTTGGCATTTTGTTTTTAGATTTGCCTTTGTGTTTTTAATTTGTTGTTTTGTTTTGCTCTTCTTGGTCAGCGTATAAATGCCTCTGAAACATAGTAAAATTCTTTAATATACAATTCACTTATTTTAAATCTCTCCCTTTTGTCCAGCCCTAATGACGTCACCTCCTACATTATTTATGTGGGACGGCAGCAGCTGAATGGTTGGAACCCGGACGAGACCAACCATAGAATAAATCGTGTAGTGGTTCCCTATGGTTACACTGATCCTCAGCTGGGCCAGGATATTGCTCTTGTGGAGCTAGCTACACCTGTTGTTTGGTCGGATCGTGTTCAACCTGTCTGCTTGCCTAATGCCAATGCAGAGTTCAATAGTGATATGAAGTGTATGATCACAGGATGGGGTGACATCAGAGATGGAGGTGAGAGTAAAGGTTAAAACCCATTGTAAAACGTGTTGTTTTATTTTTTTTAATGTTGTTTTAATTTCACTTGACAAAATAAATTTTTAAAGTGGATTCAATAAAAATTGACACTATTTACCATTTAATGCATGCTGTTCATATAAGAAATTATCTTTGCAGAAATTATCTTTGCACATAATTTAACAAAGAAACATCTGAGTCTGTTTCATGTTGACTTTAATAGATTTTTTTATTGTTTTTGACTAAATCAACAGAATGGCATTTATACAATATGAAGAGACCATATAAGAATAATCAATTAACTAGTATGCACGTTTACAGTAATGCATAATAAAAATTTAAAAGGAAATAAACAAATTTTAATGCAGCCTTTAAACGTTACACATTTAATGCATTTTGTGTAACCAGTACAATTCCAGTTCATGCGATGTCTCCCATATATATATCTGTACATAATCATGTTACTCTACACATACTGAAATAGTTCTATGTAGTATGTATGGGTGCAGTAGTATGCATACATTCCGGACATTTCTTTTTTTATTTTCATGTGACCCATATTCTTTTGTTAAACTAATAAATCTGACTGAAACATGCTGTATGTTGCTTAGTTAAAAAATTTAGTGTTTTAATTTTATTTATTAAAACCTTGATCTTTTGTTCAGTTGCTCTACAGGGGGTCGGGGCTTTGCAAGAAGTGCAGGTGCCAATCATCGACTCCAGTTCTTGCCAGGATATGTTTTTAATAAACCCCACAGAGAACATTGACATTCGCAGTGACATGATGTGTGCTGGCTTCGCAGAAGGGGGCAAGGACTCTTGCCAGGTAAGGGCAGCATTTCATGTATGTGTGTGGTGCCAGTGTGTACACATAAAACGTTCAACCTGAAATACATTGAATTTATTTCACAGTCATGCATTTTGAACTTCTGATCACTTAACCTACAATCCCAGTTAATGCATTACTTGTATGAGAAACTTCAGTTGCCAAGGAAATGCCTCAGACATCTGCTTTTGTGTTTTAGGGTGATTCTGGTGGCCCCCTGGTGTGCCAGATAAGTGATGGTAGCTGGGTACAAGCTGGTATTGTGAGCTTTGGTCTTGGCTGTGCTAAACCAAACCGACCGGGAGTCTATGCCAAAGTGTCCAGCTTTACTAACTACATCCGGTCCAATGTTGGTGGAGTCCAGCTCAAGAGCGCATCGAGTCACAACTGGGCTGATAGGGTCATGGTGCTTGTCAGAACTTTAATTCTACTGGTACTGGTACAGCTACTGAGATAGACACCCTATAACACAAAACCCACCCAAAACAATCAAAATGCCATTCAACTTGGACATATTTAGACATTGCCATAACATCCAGGATTTATATTCTTCAGAGAAGCTTTTAATAATTATCATTATTAAACTTAATGTATGTGAACTGTTAGTATAATCTAACAATGAAACTAAACACATAGAATTATTTTAAACATAAAATTATTTTGTAATCTAGGTTGATGCCTTATAGTAATGCATTTATTATCTGTCAAGCCTGTAATGATTACTAACATCATGGGAATAATTAAGTAAACTATGCAAATATGATAAATAGCAATAGTTCATACTAAAGACTAAACACTTTTTGTACAAAAATTAGGAATGCCGTATACTCTCATGTTTTATTCAAAAGCTAATTTATAATAATACATGTATGAATTCAATCAACTGTTTTTACATCTCTTGGTCAGTTTTTCTATGTAAATAAAATTTAAACCGATTCTTTTTATAATTTATATTCTGGATTCATGTTTATGAAAACCAAACACTGAATGTTGCGTGTATGCTGTTAAACAGACCGTCAGAAAATACAAAAACATCTCTCTGACAGCTATCCACAGTTCAACTCTTTATTGCTGATGCAAAATTTCACTTTTTTACAAGGCATTCATGCAAGATCAAATAACACATATTTTGACTCTACAGTGAGGCATCTTCAGTAATAATGCCACTGTGCTAAGCACTGTAGTTGTATATTATGTTCAATACTGCTGGGGCCAGTACCATAAATGTAGTTAAACTTTGGGGTTACAGGACTAGTTTCCAAAACCAAGCCAAAGCTGATTATCAAGTTTCTTCCTCAACTCGAGCTTTGATCTTAAACCTATGAATAATTTAATAGCAGGTGCCCATAAAGGAGTGTGGTTGGCACCGGAGAACCAATTGTGTTCAACATGGATGGAGCGAGTTTTATGTATTTATAGTAACCACAAATGTACCATTTTACAATAGTACACCGGGTTAAGAAAGAACATTGTGATTTAGTGGCGTCACTCATACACCACAGCTGATTACACAACAGTTAAATTTCCTTGTGTGAACTCTGATCCAGAACATAACCTGCAGATTAGTCATGTACCGCAAGTTACTATGGTGATGAATACTGCTTAAAATTGAGCTACTTTCAGTGGTACCTGAAAACCAGGGGCCTCATTTATCAACATTGCGTAGAAAATGTTCTATATTTGTACCTACGAATGAAATTTAGAATGTGCCTAAGTACAAAAAAATCGGGATTTATCAAACGTGCGCACGTGCTTCGTACGCACATCAGTACGTAATCCTTGATGATAAATCCCATGTGTTCTTAAAGCTGCTGTCGGCAACTCTGGAGGATTGAGCAGTTTCCAAATGTTTACAATTTCATGTCCCTCCCCCACTACCACGAGCAACCTCCCCTAGAGCTCGTCCTCGTCAGCACGTGTGCACCAGTATTATTGTGAACGCATACTTAGCAAGAATACTTAGATTACTTGCATAACACTCTGAAATACAATCAATGGTTTATAAAGCACAATTACCTGTTGAGAAGAAATGTGGCAAGCTCTGCATCCAGCTTGAACCCTTTAAAATCTCGTAGATTCCTCCACCTTTCAAATGCTGTTCCGATTTTGATCATAGTTTTATTACGTCACGGTCGCTTTCTATCTTTGTTTCCTTCTTTTGATTCGTTGTTTTCCTAGCTCTGGTTGTTAACCGAGGAATTGGAAGTTTGTTAGCGAATGTTCTCTCCGTCATCACTCTGCGTTCAAACCAAAACACCTGTGAACTTCAGGCGGATGCACGTGATATTGTAACACGCACGAGGTGGAGGGGGGGGATCTGTGGCGCGTGCAGGTACTGTGATTGACGGGCAGATTTTGCACAGTCCTGCGCTGATTGGACCAAATGAACTGTCCTGCGCTGATTGGACCAAGTGAATCGGGAGCGGTGGATTTTTTGCAAAACAAATAACAGGCTCTAGGTGGAGCTAGAAGCACAGGGTTTTCTCTTAAACAGTCTAATTTATGTTGTTCTATCGGAGCATAGTGTTGGTTTCAGTGAATATGATCAAAAAATATGATCAAATAAGTTGCCGACCGCAGCTTTAAGCACCATGCTCGTGCACGTTCATGTTCATTTGCATTTCGAAACGCCTCCAATGAACCATATATGGTGACAACACCTCCCGTTATAAGTCACATGGTTGTGCTTTTTCCCTCATCGTAATAATGGCAAAGAGAGCGTAAAAGAGGAGCTTACAGACGCAGAAATTGAGTTACTGGTGGATGAGGTTAAATCCTAATAACACATCCTGTTTGGTTCACTTAGTGCGGGAGGAATGACTAACAAAAGAAAACAAATCTACATGGGAACATGTTACCATTGAGTTTAATTCCGTTGGGTATGAGAACACTTTTAGAAATAAAATAGTCGTTTGACATTAAATTATCAGCCAAAAAAAAAAACGAGTGCAACTGGAGGAGGACAGACAACTTTCCACCTTGGACAGCAGCATATATAACCAGCATCATTGGCGCGATCTTTGAAAACGCGCTACCGGCGGAATGGATTATTTGCCAAGTCTTCCAATAACGCAAGATAAGCCATTGCACTGTGTCAAACATTTGTCGGAGACTTCATTTATACAAATCACATGTAGAGCTTTCACAGGTACAGATACATATCACAAATAAATCATTATACTTATTTGCTGTTACAATACTGACATTAATCATTTTTAACACCTGCTTAGGGATAATAAATAGACACTTCTTTACTCACTGGAACAGGGTCCTTTGTAGTATCGCTATTCTACCACTAGATGCTCTGCGTACGCATACTCAGATGTGTGCGTATATTTACACACATTTCTAAGTATAAGTGCAATTTGATAAATTCCACACTTTGCGTAAAACTGTTCCTACGCACACTTTACGCACACTTCTGTTCGTACGCACGCTTGATAAATAAGGCCCCAGGGTTGGCACAAACTAATCCTAAACTTACTTGGCTTTCCCACTAAACTGGATTCATGGTAGTACAGGCCCCTGGCCTGGTGATGATTCCTACTGTAGTGCAGTTTATTAAGAATCCACACCAAAGAGGTGCCACTTCGTTGTTTCCAACTAGGATGTTTTTTAATCAGTTGAATAGAGCATGTCATGGAATTACAAAGCTTGCCAGTGTTATTCAGCTTAACACTAATACAACTCAACTCCTTACTGGTTTAATTGCTTTGCAATGGCACTACATTTATTAAAACAGAATTATCTCAAAGTGCATTGTGCAGTATATGCACGATACTGTGTTGGGACAAATAGTGTATGTGACTTTATTAAAGGCACTTTAATAGTTTAGATTCTAGGTGCCTTAATTTTGGAGAGTTACTACTTTACCAACTCTGCTATGCCTGTTACATTGATATAAACCTTTGTGAACTTTCTGTGAACTTTCCTTCACAGTTTAGAGAACACACATAAAAGAAATGATCAGGTATCAGGAAGTGTTGAATTGTCTGAGAGGATCATGGGAGATCCAAGCTGGAGTTCTTGCTGAAGTGACTCCATGTCAGCAGGTGTCATGCTGTGTACCTCCAGCCAATCAGAAAGCAGGGATGCAGAGAGGGGTGTCATATCGTTGTGACTAATGAAAACAGAAATAAGAGAGTTAGATTGGTACATAACTGTAAATAAACAGGATGGTATTTGTACTATTCATTTGGTGAATAAAGTCTGGCAGTAACATTTACATTAATAAGCCTTTCAAGTTAAATCAAGGAACCCATTTTACAGATTGTGTGTTCAATGGGAATCAAATCCATGACGCTTGGCATTTCAAAAGCCATACTCTACGAGTTTAGCTATAGGACATACAATGGAACAAAATAAAATGATTATGCACTTTTTTTAGACAGACCTTTCTCTGAGGTCAGAGTGCTGCAGCTCAGTAAGAGACTGGGTAAGGAGGTCATCAAGGTCAAAGCCAACACCATATCCTGCTCCACTGCCTTTAGGGGTTACTGAAAAAATTGGGGGCAAAATATCCTCAACCTGTCAGAGAAAAGGCATTAAAACAAGATTAGACAGAGGAATGGGAGAATAAAAACTGCCAGCAGTTTCCCGGACAGGGTTTAGATTAATCCAGGACTAGGTCTTAGTTATATGAGGACATTTAAGTCATTTTTACAAACAAACTTTACAAAAACAACATTAGTGTGCATCTTGAGGCAAAACAAGAACACTGATATATGTTAAGATGCATACACTGAAACCCTGTACGCGAAACTGTTCAGCTGATCTCAAATAATATAGGGTGACTTATTGTAAGGTGTGTTATTTCTGTGCTACTAAAGCCATTTATCACTCCAGCCATATAGACCATTTTTGCAAGATGTAAAGAACACTGGTCCATAAAAACTGGTCTAAATGAAAATGGTCTATAGCAGCCCATACGGGCTTCAACAAAATGTGTGGAAGAAACAAGCTACATTTATTTAGCTTTACTAACAGGCCACGGGCGAGAGCGCAATTCCTAAGCGCGATGGAAGTAGTAGGTGAGAACCGGGGTAATGCGGGACAAAAGTACCAAAGTGTTTTTCTCAGAGCTCTGACTATATTTGCAGTCCAAACTTTGACAGCATCTTTAGCATGCAACCCTTGACAGAGCTGACAAATATTGCTTTATTTTGTCACTGTTTTACTTGTGTAGGTTCAGAAAGCTGTTTTTAACCATGATGAATAAATTCTTAAAGCAGTTATTTTTTCTTATAACACATTGTGGTTTCATGTGTTACAGTACCGACCAATCTACACGTTATAGAGGGTATGCATGTGACGTCACCTTTGGCAATAGTGACAATGGTTACGCCCACTGAGTGGCAAAAAGTCTGAGCGTCAGCATTAGCACAGCGTGAAACACGCGTCTAAATTGGAAAAAGTAGTTGTGTGATCGACTGTGCTAACAGATTAAAAAAAAAAAAAATTTGACCTTTTTCCAGACTGCAAAAAAACTCAAAGGAGAAGCAAATCAATACTGTAGCAGTAGCCATATGTCAGGTATGTAAAATTTTGGTATAAAAATCCTATAAAAAATACACCAATGAATACTCTTATTCTGTGTTACTGTAATTGCAAAGTTTTGTCAGTGAGCCTTCATTAAAAACATCCATTATGATGAGCCTTGTGTTCTACAAGGATGGGATGGTTTAATAGTGTACGGCAAGACAAACATATGTCAGGAAAAGCAATGTCCGGCAATATGCCAATCTCCACAGACTACTGGTTGTTTGGCAAGTTGTTAGGGTCACTTAAGGCCAACTAAATTAAATTCAAGCTGTATTGGCAAGCATTTGAATGGCAGCCTATGGTGACATTTCACTAGTGAAAATACAATTACAGATATCAATAACTTAATTGTTGATATCAAGAATTGAATTGTTGATATCAAGAACTCAACAAATAAAAGTTAAAACGGCTTGCCATAGAGCCACACACATGACAGGCAAAATATATGTTGTGACAAGCTTTGCATCGAGCGCCCTTGAAAAAGAAGTCACCGGCCGCCACTGGTCTACGGTGTATGATGCTGGCATCTTTCTCATTCTTTATTCCAATGATACCGTTCCACACTGTTATATAAATAAAGCCTCAAAAGAAAAAAGTTATTGAACACTTACATTGGTGAACCAGACCCACAGCTTGATAGCAAACACCCAAACAATAACGTTATATGCGTTAACTGAACAGACACATAGTTGTGATAAAGCACTGCCGTCTGTAAACCAACGTATTGCTCACAATGAACGATTGTGACTACAAGTAATAAGAATGCCAGATATTCTATATTATTATTATTATATACTCTTATATTACTTATATATTATTGTTATTTGCAGACAAAAGCAGGCCGATTGCAGATTAGCAGAACTATAAACGTGAGTTGGCCTATTACAATAGCTTAAGTGCACACAACACAACGTACAGAACTACATATTTAGCACGCTCTACAAAACCTAAAAGCAACAAGTTTTAAATGTAATTAAATAGGTTGTGATTCAGAGAAGCAATCTGGTTCCAAATAGACTAAGCACTAACCCATCCTTCATGGTTAACCTGGCTTTATTAGCAGATTAGAGAAGCAGTCATCAGTTGACTGATGTAGTATTGTAGATGAATTTTAACAACTAATTGTTCACAGCCTCCTCCTTCAGAGGTGAAAATGAACCAAATTTGCTTTAACAGGCATGCTGTTCTCTTATCAACATGCTGTGCCTAAGTAGAACGCATATAGACTACATAGAAGTCGTGATATTGCAACTTTCAAAGAGGGATTCGAACTCTGGATGACTTGTTCCAGCGACTTCGAGTTGACTTTTGAAAGCCAATAACTTGAGTAACGATTCATTTACAGCTTTTACAGACTGTTTATATTCACTTACAACCACATGACACACTGCATAAAAGATAATTTTACAACAGCATAATACATGCTGTTTAATATCAAAATTAAGTGTTTACAGTCCAAACGTCATGGTTTAGCTGCATGCTATAAACACTGCCAGTGTAAAAGCGCAATGGTTACTGCTTTCACTCTGTCAATGCTCTGATTACACTTCCAGTTTGAAACAGGCGTTAGGAAAAAGTACCTACAATCATATCTAGGGCCCCAAACATCACACATAATTGGAGATGGGTTCTTTTGACTGGGCCTGTAAGCAACCTTGTAGTAATGACCTGGCAAACACTCAGTATAGCTTAGCAGGTACTGGGGAAGCTTTCATGCAAACTTGTTTTTTAAATCTATTTCTAATAGCACAATTTTCTTGCCACACTTCTCTGAAACACTTTACCTGTGATTTTGAGAGCTGCTGTGTAACAGTATGGATATCAGGGATACTGTTTGTTGGCTGTCCAGTGTCAGTGAGGCCAAGGCAGGGTTGAGCTGCAGCTCCTGGAGGGATCTTCGAAGGGCCCTGTAAATGAGTGCCATTTTGCTTTTCCCCTATACTGCAAAGTTTGTCAAGGGCTTGAGTTCTACAGATAGTGTCTTGATTGGTGAGAGATTTGCTGGTGTCTGAGACCCCAATGCCGGCAGCACCATTAGAGTTTAAATGTTTAGCAATGATGGTTTCCATCTGGAACAACTGGAGGTGAGGGCTCGACTGTGATTGGATGTGTGTGACAGGCTGAGACTGTGTTTGAGAATGTGTCTGTGTTTGCGGAGCAAAGCTTGTGCGAGTGATGTTATTGAGTTCTAGAGGAGGTTGGTGAGTTTCCTGGGGTTGATGTGGTTTTTGTTGCAGGTTCTGAGATGTGCCCATACTTGGCTGGGTTCCTGTCCAGTTCAGTCCAGTAAACATTGTTCCAACACTCAGAAACTGTGTGTGAGTTTTTAGCATGTCATTTTTGGGAAAGGCACATGGAGTGGTTACCACACCTAAGCCCCCTCCACTAACGACATTTACTCCAACCCCAACCACACCACCAGCAATTCTCAAGTCACTATTGTTATCTGGGCCTAAAGAGACCGCATTATTGATAGCAGGTTGATGGAACACTCCAGCTTTCACACACTGTCCCATCTGAGGCAGTATTTGGGGTTGCTTGAAAATCTGCTCTTTATTTGGTTGTATCCAAGGTACCGATTCTCCCCCGTCTGAGTTAACTGTTGGGAGGTTTTTCCCCATCGCTGGCTGGATTTCGCAGGAGGCAGTCTTATTCTGACTGATGTTGGCACTACTGGTTTCAGATATTTGTGATTTTTCTACTCGGTGGTCCATCATTCGTCCCCAGCGCTCTAATAACTTTTTGTCATTGTCACTGAGTACAACCCCACCCAAAGATTCGCCTTGTTTTCCCTCTTTTTTCTCCTTCTCTTTCAGCTTCCTCTTTTTCTCCATTGCACGCTCCTGTCTCCTTCTTCGCTTTTCTTCCCTTTCTCTTTGTCTCTCCTGGGCAGTGATTGGCTTTTTCTGCTCTGGACCAGAGTTGTAGGTGGAAGGAAAGGAGGAAGACGAACCTCCAACAGCTCCTCTAACTAGATCTACACCAACCACTGCGGACACTCCATCTGGGGACAAAAGATATATCATACCATACCCGTTTATTATATAAAAATTCCCTCATAATTTACTAATTATCATGCCATCCCAGATGTATATGACATACTTTCTTTAGCTTAACACAAAAAAATTGTTAAATAGAAATTGTGTAACTGTAAGTCCTTTTATGGGACACAACATATTCAATCCCTAAAAGACACAAACAAATTCCCAACTCAGCTTGAAAAAATCAGAACTTCTTGTCATTTCGGCCCATCCCACAGTTTCATACCTCTATTAATTGATCACCAGCTAGATAGGATGGTTTAAACTGTTCCACATAAATGAGTCTTATATTAATCCGATCCCCTATTTCCGCGCAAAATACAAATAACCTATTCATTACTCTGCCTTAAGAAATTGCAACGATGCTTATGCAGCACTGTAGGTAAAAAGAACAACAACGCGTTCTAACAAAAAGCTTATTGTTAATAAACGTTTCATTTCTGTTTTAAATAAGCGTATTTGTCATTGTAGAACTTTACTGGTTTCGGGAAGTTTTTATTACGCACTGTAGTTGCTCTATGACATGAGATGAAGAGCTAAAGTCTCTCATTCTCTTGTGCTGTGCATTCAGCAGACAAATACCCATCACCACCGCCATGTCTTTCTCATATGCTGCATGGTGCCCAGGATATTTGAATTTTAAATGATAAATGAAACTTGTAGTTCTGCCTGTTTTCGCATCTTTCTCAGACACTTTAAAATGCTTTCACCAACATGTTTGCTGCATTTGCAAAGGAAGGGCATTTTCCATCCAATGAGATGTTATTGATGGGAGAAGAAATTTGAAATCCATTGTATGAGACAATCACACAGCACGAGTCAAATGTGAAACGAAGTACAAACTAGAGATGAAACGGTATGAAAATTTTACATCACGTTATAGTGACCAAAATCACCATGGTTATCAATATTATCATGGTTTTGCTAACAATGTCTAGAAATGTAAAAAAAGTACTGATGCAAACCAAATTAAAAAAATTATTTTTACTATTATTTTTAATTATTTTGCACTTTTGTTTGCATGAACATCAAATACATAACATTAACATTAATCATGGCACATCTGTGGTTGTGAGATGTTCATCTAGTTGAGATAAAACACAAGTGAGTAATTGAGTAAGTGCGTATGTTGTGAGAAATCTGGTATACTTTAGGACCCAAGGAGTAAGCTGCACGATGAGCATGACCTGCACTTGACCTGGCAATTGTGGAAGAAACAAACAGTAAAAAGAAGCTTTAAACTCATCAGATCACATCATTTAATAGAAAATAAATAGAAAAGATGGATCTGTATAAATAAAAAATAAGTAAACATGCGTGTAATATTCAAGTTGTTGAAAATAAATTTGTAATTCCAATGGGTTATGTAGTTCCTGCATATGCTGTAGGTACTAGGGGGCAGTGAATGAATAGGATGTGATGAGTGTATGCAAAGGAAGCAGAATAAAAAAGTAAACCACATGTGTTAAAACTGTATTATTTGTGAAAAGATGTCTAGACTCTTCGATCAATGTGTCAGTACAACTAGATTTTACTAAATGTGAATATTTTATTTAAAAGGTCACGTTCTTCCTGATACCATTTTTTAAACCTTAGTTAGTGTTTAATGTTGCTATAATAGCACAAATAATACCTGTAAAATGATGAAGCTCAAAGTTCACTGCCAGGCGATATATTTTCTTCAACAGAATTCCTCTTTAAAAGCCTACAACGAATGGCTGGTTTGGACTACATCCCTCTATTTTCTGCTTTAATGACGTCAGTTAAACAGTTCGTTGACTAATCTCCGCCCACATGAATACGTCAGTCACCAGCTTTGGCTCAAACGGCTCTGCTAAGCTAAGCTGCTATCGAATCACATCACACTAAACAAACTACAAAATCAGAACTTGGTACGTATTTCGGAAGGAGGGCCTCCACATAACAAGGAAGACAACAGCCTGTTTTGAGGACAGTGAAAACAGCGCTATACAGATAAGTAAATTGTGTGAAAAATACCGAGTTTTTTTACACGTGAAACATGAACACATGTTATATTGCCCACTATAAACACAATCAAAGCTTCAAAATCACAGACAGAACGGGAGCTTTATTTAAATTCAGTCAGGGAAGCACTGTCATCACAAACACATGGGAGCAGACCTAAATTAATGTGTTTATCTTACGTTATTGCTTATTTGGTTGAAGCTGGACAATGTGATAATACTAATCGTTGGACATTTTTATTAGTTACACATTAAAATGGTAATTGTTACATTTCTAGTACAAACATAGCCTTACTAAAGTAATTTGCACAGTGATGCTCTGTCATTTGTTTACTTTTGGACTGTACACCCCAGTAGGGCTGTCAACTTTATTCGTTTAGTCGACTGACATTTCCATTGGTCGACCAGTTGCATAATTTATTTATTTTCACCAATAAAGAAATTTTCATTGATTTACTCCTTGATATTTATTCCTTTATAAGCAGTTATATATTACTGTATTCTAAATATAATTAGCCTATGTTTTATCCCCAACTTTAAATGCTTTAATTTAGGCTATTTTGTAACAGCGCCACAGTTTCGCGCAACACGTAGAACACTCTGGAACCTCACCTGTGGCTGGCTGCAATGCTACTTTGGTAGTTTTGCTGTATTCATTCAGTTCAAACGCTACTTGTTTTGGCTTTAGTCAGCAAATTGTCCAAGAAATCTAAATCTTTCGTCTGGCTGCATTTTACAAAAAAAGGTCACAGAGTTTGGGTTCGCCTGCTCACAAGGTTTGCGAAAAGTAAACGCTACAGGTATTTTTTTGTCAATTCATTCATTCAAATAGTAAATAAAATACAGTAATAAAATAATTAAAATGAAGTCTCTCCTGATTGTGTTCCAAATTATTAACATTTACGTCTTTTAGGCTAACAGTTAAGTGCAGATTAAGTTTTGTTTTTGTAAATCCTCAGACATAATTTTTACCACTTAATTAAGTTTTGCTTCATAGAAAGCATATCTTTAAAGTGAATTTCGTTTTGTATAAATTGTTTCTTAATTTTAATAAATGTTTCATCAACCAACTGCATGTATTTAATAAATAAAAAGCAAAAATAGCAGACAATATAATAACCGCGCATGGAGGCGCCGGCACGGCACGTTCACTTGCATTGCATGGTTTACTAGAATGCACCTCATCATAAATTATTAAAACTTAGCGTATGCCTATATGCCTCATGCATTAGCATTAAATATCTTTGCTGCATTCGTTCTACAACCCCAAATCAGAAAAAGTTGGGACACTGTAGAAATTGTGAGTAAAAAAGGAATGGAATAATTTACAAATCTCATAAACTATAGATTATAACTATAAATATTTTATTTACAATAGAATATAGATAACATATCAAGTGTATCAAGTGTTGAAAGTGAGACATTTTGAAATGTCATGCCAAATATTGGCTCATTTTGGATTTCATGAGAGATACACACAGTGTTGGGGGTAACGAGTTACAAAGTAACGGATTACAGTAACTATATTAGGGCTGCAACAACGAATCGATTAAATAAATTTTTTATTTATTATTTAAATAAATAATAAAGTGTTGGCAACAAATTTCATAATCGATTCGTTGTGTCGCAGAGACGTTTAATAAAAAAAAAGGAAAAACTTCAGTTAAAGGAATAGTCTACCCTTTTGCCATATTAAACTATGTTATTACCTCAACTTAGACGAATTAATACATACCTATCTTTTTTCAATGCGTGCTCTGTACAGCGTGTTATGAATGTGTTAGCATTTAGCCTAGCCCCATTCATTCCTATGGTACCAAACAGGGAAGCCACCAAACACTTCCGTGTTTTCCCCATTTAAAGACTGTTACATGAGGAGTTATGACAGTAAGTATGGTGCCACAAAATAAAACTTTTTTTGTACCATAGGAATGAATGGGGCTAGGCTAAATGCTAACACATTCATAACACGCTGTACAGTGCATGCATTGAAAAAAGATAGGTATGTATTAATTCGTCTAGGTTGAGGTAATAACATAGTTTAATAAGGCAAAAGAGTAGACTATTCCTGTAAGCGCGGAGCGGAGTGAACACACTCGCACTGCGTCCCAAACTGCCTAATTCCATACTATATAGTAGGCAAAGAGTACGAGAAGTAATGCTTTTCGCCTACTATATAGTATGGAAGTATGCGGTTTGGGACGGAGCGTCGGTCTCTCTCGCGCACTGTTGCTTGCAGAGTTCGGCGCCTCATAGACAGGGCGGAGAAAAGACAGGGCGGCGGAGAAAAAATAAAAAAACAGCAAAGGTAAGGGAAAACCACATGTCAGTGTTTTACTCCTCCCAAACGTAAGCGCGTCACCTGGAGTTATAGCCGGCAAAGAGGTAAACAAACAAAGACGACAGAGAGTAAAAAAAGTTTCTAGAACGAATAAAACTCCAACGATATTAAACAAAGAAATAAAACGTAGAGAGAGAGTTGTATGAACGCTTTTACCCGTCATGGACCTGTATGTTAAATCATCGCGCCGTCACTCTCCTGCTGTTCTGTACTGCGCGCTCCAGCTCATGGCGAGCAAGGAGACGCGTGTGCCCGGCCCAACATAGTACAACATACCTTAAGTGCCGCCTTTTGTTGCATAAACATCGTCTTACATTTTTTTAAGGCGAAGTAATGAATGGTGTATTTGCATTTTGCGCGGGAGTAGAAGACGCATTTATGTGGCCAAATGTAAATGGAACAGTTTTAACAAATGAGATAGCTATCCGATCAGAGAAAACACATAAAGTCAAATATAAGGTACAAAGCTGTCAGGTTTATAAAAGGTCCTAATATGTGCCATTTAGGTACAAATATGTATCTTTGAACTGCCAATATGTACTTTTGAAGAACTAATATGCACTTTTTGGGTACAAAGGTGTACCTTTTTGTAAGGGTACTGTCCAGTGACAACTTTTGTACTTTTATTTCTGAGAGTATACTCATATACTATCTTTTTGATCCCATCAAGAGAGGCTTCTTGATGGGAAATGCATCATAAAAAAGTCTATATATTTGGGCAGATGTAAAGCATACATGTGTATTTTTTTGTGTTAGTCCATTTTTATTTTATTTTATTTTATTATTATTGTAACAGCTCAGGTGTGTTCAAGGAGCAACATGTTTGTGCAATTTCTAAAGAATTTAGTTCTGTTTTGAATAACGGGTTGGAAATGAATGCTTTTCTTGTTTTTTGTTTTTTATCCGATTCATCGATTAATCGAACAAATAATCGACAGATTAATCGATTATTAAAATAATCGTTAGTTGCAGCCCTAAACTATATTACTTTTTTGGGTAACGAAATAAAGTAACCCATTACACTAATGATATTGGTAACTACACTACTTTACTAGACTATAGGAACGCGCTTTCCTGCGTTACCCAAGCAGTGTTTGCCTGGGTGTAAAGTTCTGTCTGTTTAAGTGGTGTGTGCATGCGTGTGCCGGTACGTGTGCCGTTGCCATAGAGATTGATTTTGACATAGCTGCTGGTGCAAAGGGGAGCGGGAAATGAAGACGGAGGGTTTCGGCCACTGGGGCGATATTTACATTACTTTCAGCTTATTGCTCGAAAGGACAAAAATATTAGTGTGAAATGCACACTATGCCTACACGACAAGTGTCTTTTAACTGCTGACAACGCGATGAGCAACCTGTCTAAGCATTTGTAAGCCCATCATGGCAATACAACACTTGTGGCGAAAGATCCTGCTTACTGGTCATTTAAAGCAGAGGTCCCCAACCACCGGGTCGCTACCCAGTACTGGATCGTGGACAAGTTGCCACCGGGTCGCAAGAACGTCCCGAAAAAATGTGTATAATAGCCACGTAATAGCTTAATATTGTATTTTGTACTGTAAGAGCCGACTTCAAATAACATCAATCATTTCCACGTTTGAACAGAGCCGCGCTCTCTCTCTTTTTCTCCACCTCTCTCTCTCTATCAGCGCATCAGCGATCACATTGCTGTCATTAGAGTTTGAGCATAAAGTACTTCTAAAACACAATCGATCAAAGAATTGCGGAGGTATGACTTTATGAATCATTTGCAAATGTACGTCGCAATGATGTACATATGCGGAGACGTTCAAATGTGTGACAGCGCAAATGTAGGGCCCTATAATTTCCACGATCACGGAATCGCGGACGGAATCGTGGATTCGGCTAATTATCACGGAATCTAGTATTAACGCGGAATTTCACGGAATTTTACATATTTTGAATAAAATTATGTTTTTGTGTGGGAGACGAACGTATGTCTGTGGGAAATGCAGACCGGGGGAAGAAAATCTGGGCGACACGCCCCCTCCCGTCGTTTCAGACCCCCTCCAAAACACTGAAACCATGGCGAAGTGGCTCTCCACGACTCTGCTTTCGTCAGCGAAAAAATTAAGAAATTCGACGCTAAGCACTTAGTTCCGAGCAGGTCTGGTCTAATAATATTTTAACGGCTACACTTTTAACGTAGGTTTGAAAGGAACCTAAACTTGTCAATCATCATTAATCATGGTAAACGTGAGTCTCCGTGCCTCTGCGCCCAGCCGCAATTCTTCTGGCATCTCTCCTCCTTCACTTCATTTTTCTTCTCTTCTGTTACTTGAAATTGCGTCTCGAGCCCGACCAAGATTCGAGTTGCCTTCGAGAACAGCAAGCCAAGTTCGTTTAGGTTCCATTAATTATTAAGACTAAATGGGCAGGCAAACTAATAAAAACAATGAAAATAAAAAACAATCCGCCAAAATATGGTTTTACACGTCTATAGAGAATATACTATAGCCGAAATAAAGCAATTATTAATTTTCCTAATGCATGGTTGTTATCTTTACTTCCGTATAAAACGTAAATTTCGAAAAGGAGGATTTTCAGCATGTTTGAACAGCAACTCAGCGACCCCAACAAACCCCCCACCCCAATCTCACCCCCCGGTCCGCGAAATTTTTTTAAAGCTGAAACCGGTCCGTGGTGAAAAAAGGTTAGGGACCCCTGATTTAAAGGAGTCACTCATCATCAGCCGACCCGCCTAAACCATGTCCATGTATCTATGTGGTAAATTAAGAAAAAGTAAAGTAAAGTAATAACTAGTGAAGTTACTTTTACCCCAACACTGGCTACATACATACATACATACATACATACATACATACATACATACATACATGCATACATGCATACATACATGCATATATATATAGAAGAATATACAGCCTGTATAAACGAGAGCTTTTAGTAGTTCTATTTCATAGCTCCAGACCGCCAGAGGCATAAACAGAGTGGAAATATCATGCGCTCGTGCATTGGTTAAGAGAACTTATTGATTGGTTGTCATCCCATGACCTCATGACACATATAAAAACCAATCACAACATCTGCAGGACGCGTTGTCTAACCCCTGCCCGGAATGCAGTATTATGCCTCTCGAGCTGTGTCAACAACGTCTGTTTAACGTTTGTTCGCCTGCATCGAGAAATCGAGTCACGTGTGCCCCGACGGACGAAAGTAAATGCAAGCATCACGGTGACGGCGAACAACCGCAACTAAAGAAAAAGTCGTTATCTACGCTGGCGAAACGCATGGACGAGCTGACTGCTACGGTGCAACAGATACAGTCACTGTTGGCCGGATCAGCTGCTTCAGCGGCTAACGAATGCCACACGGAGGTGAGGGAATGTACCGCTCAAGCCGACGCTACTGATCGCTCACATTTTCTATCAACGGATGTTGATGGGTGCGACGCCGTATCGGTGGCAGCCACGGATTCGCTCTTCAGTGAGTCTTTTAGTCAGCCAATGTCCGACGCTATGTTGCCTCCTACCCAGTCTTCTCCGCTCCCCTCGGCCAGTGGCAGTGAACCGGGGACGGGAAGTGAGGCATCCTCCGCAGCACTCTCGTTACGTGACACTTTAAAGAGTGCGCTGGCGAAACTGGAGCTGGATGTCTCAGCGGCGTCTACAGGTCTGACCAACATTTTGTGCCGCTCGGTACCTGGAGTAAAGGATGCACGTCTGCCGTACTGCAAAGATTTTTACTGGAAATGACGCCTATCCAGACACATGGACTTCCCCATTTTGCATTGGACTGGATCGTCATCTCACTAGTCTACGATCGCCAAATTGTAGGTGAGTAAAGTTAACAAGTTTGATGTGATTATCTTAAATATAATTGTCTGTTGTTTAATTACATGTGTGACGCGTTGCATGTTTCAGAGTAAAATACACCTCACTACACAGTCAGGCATCAACAGACAGTCTGTTGGAATTTAAGTTACCATGTCAGTGACTGTTGCTTTTATTGGTTATTTTTTGTGGTTTAATGTTTGAAACCTAAGAAATAAATAAAGTCATAGGCTACTGTAGGCTAATCAGAATAAAATTATCATATAATCTCTGTGACTTTATTAACAAAAGAATGTTACAATTATACTATGTTGTTGAGTGCATTGTGTGTGTCTAACTAAAACTTTTTTTTACAGATACAGCATCATTTCATCGTCTATATGGTGGGACAACCTGCTAGACAGGGTAAGTTATGCTACAAAGATATTGATTTCTGTGATGCAAAGCTGGATTTTCATCATTCCAGTGTCACATCATTATTTAGAAATCATTTCAATATGATGATTTATTGTCAATATTGGAAACAGGTTTTTTTTTTTCAAATAAATGCAGGCATGATAAGCATAAGAGACTTCTTTCCAAACATTTCACTGGTAGTGTACACACATGGTGGGACACAATATTTCTGAAGCGGAAAAATACATACTCTTCGTCTCACAAAATCTTTATCTGTCTCTATAAAAACTATTATCTACATAAAATATTGTTACAGAAAATAATTAAATAATGTGGGTTTTTTTGTCTTGTTCTAGTTGAAGACATCTGTATCTACCTCAAAGAAGGCATGGAGAGACACATTAAAGAATATGTGGTAAGTGTATGTCAGCCTACTCTATTTTTATATCTATCTATTTATAGGTGTATGTATGTATGTATGTATGTATGTATGTGTACGTGTATGCATGTGTATGTGTGTGTATATAAATATCTTATGGATAACTAGATGCTTAAACAAGGTGATTATCTGTTTTCAGGTCTTTTGATGGTTTTGTGACTAATGTTCTATTATTTTACACGTTTGAATCAGTCTACATATTTTAAATATCAGAGTTTGTAAAACAATTTGCCTGCACATTTTTGAAAATTTCACTTTGACTGCTATTGGGACTGATTATTTTTTGTTGTTCTTCTCCAGAATTGTGAAATTGGTGAGTTGGGGATTGCACAGACAGTGGAAGTTTTGCAAAACCTACTTGGTGTCACACATGGGTGTGAAATTGTTTTTTGGACTCATTTATGCACTTAAACTGAACTACCTGAAGAACCTCAAGTGCACCTTTGAAAAAATCCTAATGGAACTGGACTTGATACAACCAAGCAATCACTGAAAGATGCTTCAGTGAATACCTGACAGACACGCTAATACATCCCCCTCAAAGTGGGTAAATTTTTGTACATTTATAAGTGAACTTTTTAACATTAAAGGAATATTGCATTTTCATTAAACAAAAATCCTGATAATTTACTGTCTGTCATCCAAGATGTTTGTCTTTTTTTGTTCAGTCGAGAAGAAATTACGTTTTTTGAGAAAAACATTCCAGGATTTTTCTTAATTTAATAGACGTTATTGGACCTCAACAGTTTAGTTTCAATGCAGTTTAAAATTGCAGTTTCAAAGCAGCTTTAAAGGGCTCTAAACGATCCCAACCGAGGCATAAGGTTTTAGCCAAAAGATTATCATTTTTGGCAAGAAAACTTTTAAAACACAACTTCTTGTCTTGCATTATCCATGTGACACACAGTGCGACATTGCGTACTAATAACGTTGAATGGTTACACATCACAAATGTGAAACGCACATTTGTGGACCATTTTAAATAATAAACGGACCCAAAGACATTAATTAGTATCATTCCACATACAACAACATCTGAACGCTCCTCTTTCTCCTCGCTTGTAAACACTGGAGCGGTAGTTTCAAATATGTCATGCTAGCCTGTCACACAGCTAGTGCAAAACGTTGTGATTTAAAAGTCCGATTTTTTTTTATTTTTGAAAATGACAATCGTTTAGCTAGATAAGACCCTTATGCCTTATTTGGGATAATTTGGAGCCCTTTTAAATCGGCATTGAAACTGTAACTTGAGGTCGAATAAAGTCTTAAATTGAGAAAAATCCTGGAATCTTTAACTCAAACTTTATTTCTTCTTGACTGAACAAAGTAAAACAAACATATGGGTTTAGAAAATTATCGGGATTTTTGTTTTATTAAATTGGATATTCCTTCAACAATTTTAAAAGTTGGAAAGTTTTTGAAAAATGTAATTGATGTATATCTAACATGTAATTAAAGATGCATGAAAATTGTTAATGGCACACAGCCACTCAAAACACTAAGCCATGTGCCATTTTTTCATTCTAAATTATTATTACATCATGTCACAGATTTCTGAAAATGTTAAAGTAATGTTGTTGTCCCTGATTTACCAGATTTATGTCTACCTCGAGTTTTACAGGGTTTTTGTATTTCTGCAGCCTGTTAAAATTTTTGCTCTTATTTGTGGAATGAGGTTGATTGTGGCTGAAATGTCTGAAACACACTTATTTATTTATTTTTGCACACAATACGAGGTGTATAAGCCATGGCTGTCATGCTAGTTATTATACTCTTTTTTGCTGCCTTATGAGTAATGCCTTGAAGTATTAAATAAATTGATAAAATGTAAAACCAAGTAGTCTGGCTATTCTTTTTTTTTGTGTGTTTTTTTGTTATAGCATATTGTGATTTAGGAGGGTGAATGGGGGAGGAATATATACAAATGTATAAATGGTTTTTTAGTAAGATACCTAAATGTAATGCATTTTAAGTGAATTGGGTTTATTAATAAAGAATACATAATCCATTTTTTTATGCATTTAAAACACATTGGATTAAGTAAAACTATTACATAAATTTTACTGGTTTCATTTACATATATCTAAAAAATATCTATCATATAAAGTTTATTTGTTTTTTTAGATTAAAAGTATGTAATCCAAAGGGATGGAAATGTTACATGTAATCAAAATACATAAATCTTATGAATTAGGCCTAAATATTTTTTTGAGTGTAGCGCTGCAGGTACACGCTCACACCCTATGCCGATGAGACAACCACCATACCAGCGCCCCCCCAAGCCTTCACAATTTCCGGCTAGGCGACGCTGACGGACCCGGGTCGACGGCGACGGGTTTTTCCACACCTCAAATGTGGTGCTGGAGAGACATAACATCCAACGCCTGGCTTCTCGAGACTCTCCAGAAGGGTTACAGACTACAGTTTCGCCGTCGACCTCCCTCTTACACCCGAGTTTGTCACACGTCGGTATCGGACAAACGACAACGCCTTACCCTTATCGCGGAGGTTCAAAGTTTAATGCAGAGGAATGCCATAGAGGAGGTAAACCCTCTGCTGTTTTCGGGAGGTTTCTACTCCCGCTACTTTCTAGTTCCCAAAAAGGATGGAGGGTTTCAGACCCATCCTGGATTTAAGGCGCCTAAACAGGTTCTTGAAACGCCTACCGTTCCGCATGTTGCGCACGGCCGATGCGATTCGAGCCGTTGTTCCAGGTGTGTGGTTTGTTACCGTGGACCTGAAAGACGCCTATTTCCATGTGCCCATTGCAGTGGAGCACAGACAGTTCCTAAGGTTCAGCTTTCTACACAAGACCTACCAGTTCAAGGTCCTTCCATTCAGGGTCTTTCTCTGGCCCCCTGTGTTTTCACAAAATGTGTGCAGATTGCCTTAGAGCCCCTGCAACAGGACGGTGTGTTTGTACTTCCCTACTTGGACGACTGGCTATTGTGTGCAGCCACACCAGAGCAGGCTGTAGCCGACACCAACCGCCTGCTGAGACACGTTGAAGTGCTGGGCTTCAGTGTCAACTGGGAGAAATGCCACCTCACTCCTACACAGTCAGTACACTTCTTAGGCATGCATCTGGACTCACGGACGATGCGCGCCACTCTTACCTACGCCAGGAGGTCGGTGATACACCACACCCTACAGAGTGTCCGCTTGGGACACTGGATACCTTACATTTGTCTACTGAGACTGCCAGGTCTGCTCAGTGCAGCGTCCACAGTGATCCGCTTGGGTCTGCTTCACCTACGCCCTTTTCAGCGATGGCTGATCGCTCTTCACCCATCAGCAGTCCGCAACCGTCGAACCCTTGTACGAATCTCGGGGTCCGGTTATCTTTCCCTTGCCCGGTGGCGGCAGGACGATTTTCTACGGTCGGGTGTCCGGATGGGTCCACCCCCGTCGCGCAGAGAGGTGATCACGACGGACGCCTCCCTTTCAGGCTGGGGCGGCGTGTGGCATCAAGGTGTGAACATCTACTGAGGTGTCACATCAATGTTCTAGAGCTACAAGCGGTTTTCCTAACGCTCAAGCACTTTGAAACAGCTCTGATGGGAAAACACGTTCTGGTCAGGACGGACAACATGTCGGTAGTGTTCCATATAAATCACCAGGGCGGCACGTGATCACTGCCTTCTCTGCGCCTGACACAGAAACTCCTGACTTAGGCGGAGCCACGTCTGCTCTCCCTGCGGGCGACACACGTTCCCGGCCGCCTCAACACTGCAGCAGATTAGATGTCTGGGGGGGGACCGAGGCCGACAGACTGGCTACTGCACAAAGAGGTTGTGCAGAGGATTTGGCATACATACGGCAAGGCGACAGTGGATCTGTTCGCCTCCAGAGACACGACTCACTGTCCTCTGTGGTTCTCGGAACGGATGGAGCACGGATCGCTGGGCAGAGATGCCCTGGCTCACGAGTGGCCGGACTCAGTACTGTATGCTTTTCCGCTGACAGCTCTGATCTGGGCGGTACTCAGCCGGGTCCGGGAAAAAAGACACAAGGTACTTCTGATTGCTCCCAAATCGCTGAGCATGCCGTGGTTTCACTTGCTTCTGGCTCTCACGACGGGACCGACCAGTCTGCTGCCCCTGAGGAAGGACTTGCTGTCCCAGATGGAGGGCTCCTTGTGGCACCCCTGCCCGGAGAGGCTGAAACTCTGGGTTTGGCCTCTAGGAGGAGTCGGGACGTCTTGGCCTGTTCAGACAGGGTCAAACACACTGATCTGAATGCTCGTGCATTATCCACTAGGACGATGTACGACAACAGATGGAAGCTGTTTGTCACTTGGTGTACGGAAAGAGCGCTGGACCCCTATGGCTGTCCTATCTCTGCCATTCTTGAGTTCCTACAAACGCTTTTAGACGATGGTCATTCCCCAGCTACACTGAGAGTTTATGTTGCTGTGCTTTCAGCTTATCGGACTCCAGTGGATGGTGTTTCCTTGGGCGCGCACGCTTTAGTATTGGCTTTTCTCAAAGGCGCACGGCATATACATCCACGTGCGCAGCTAGAGTTTGCCCCTTGGGACTTGAACGTCGTTTTGGATGGCCTATGCTTACCGCCGTTTGAACCTTTGGAGCATGCCGAGCTTAAGTGGCTTTCGGTTAAGACCGCTTTCTTGTTGGCCATAACTTCCGCAAAAAGGGTCAGTGAACTACATGCCCTTTCTGTGAGTGCTCATTGTTTGAGATGGGGCCCTGACTTTAACCTGGTCACACTGTGGCCTAATCCTGCCTTCCTGCCTTAAGTGTTGACTCCTCAATTCGTCAACCAACCTTTGTCTTTATCGGCGTTTCAACCTACGGACGCTTCTCGATGGATGCTATGCCCGGTACGTTCTTTGCGGCGCTATGTTGAAGTGACCGCTCCGTGGCGCACAACGGATCAGCTGTTTGTTTCGTTTTGGTGCGTGTCGGAAGGGAGCGGCCCTGTCGAGACAAAGATTGGCACACTGGGTCACAGAGGCCATTAGTGGTGCTTACGGTGCAATGGGCAGGCCTGCTCCGAATTCTGTGAGATGTCATTCGACGCACGGTGTTGCAACTTCTTGGGCTGCGTTGAAGGGGATCTCTATTGCTGACATTTGTTCCGTGGCAACTTGGTCGTCGCCGTGCACTTTTTCAAGGTTTTACAGGCTGAATGTGGTTTCACTACCGCCTGTCTCTTCTGCCACACTGCCTGGTTCAGTGTGATGTGATTTTTGTTTGTGTACTTTGTTAATAAATATGTTGAGTTTATTCTGTCTAATGTCTTTATTACATTCCTCGTGACTTGGTGGTATCAGTCTTCCACTCTGTTTATGCCTCTGGCGGTCTGGAGCTATGAAATAGAACGCTGGTTACGAATGTAACCGTGGTTCTATGAATAGTGGAAGACCGCCAGAGTCTTTGGTCACTCGGTCTGGGGAGAATGACCATTGAGAAAGTTCATTACGTTGTGATAGGTTTTTATATGTGTCATGAGGTCATGGGATGACAACCAATCAATAAGTTCTCATAACCAATGCGCGAGCGCATGATATTTCCACTCTGTTTAGGCCTCTGGCGGTCTTCCACTATTCATAGAACCACGGTTACATTCGTAACCAGCGTTTTCATTATTTGGCAGTTTTAGCAGTTATATTTTTTGTAGCGTGCGGGTGTGGTCAGGACCGAGCTCCTCACTTTGCAGTTAAAAAAATCACTTAATTTTCAAAGAATTGTATTATAATTATAGTTTTATGTATTATTATTGATGTTTTTTCGTTGTTGTTTTATAAATTCTCTATGACAATTGTTTAATAAATGTTCAATCAAAATGCAAATCATTGCGTCTTTTTTAATTTTTAGTCGACTAATCGATGCGCAGGACAGGACTTTGGTCGAATAAGAATTTCTTTGGTTGACTACAGCCCTTCACCCCAGCTGCTAGTATCTCCTCCTCTCGTACCTTCACAGCCTGGTTGTACTTGACAGTGTTGCTGACATGCTGCTCATGCTCTCAGGTGTTGTTGCTGTGTGCGTTAGAGAACGTAAATGTGGCATACGTCATCGCCTCGCTATATCATGTCACGAAATGACATTTTTTATCATGTTAAAAATTATACCGGTGTTATCATGGACGGTATGATATGACACACCCCTACTTTGCACAGATGCGAGAGGCCCCATGCAGCTGAATATATTTTAAATAAAAGGGATAGTTTTCTGTGAAATGCATAAAACTTACATAAGGATTAGAGAGCGAGGCGCAACAGTGAAGCTGCTTATGACCTGCTGGATTTATCACACAAAAATAAATGCGGCACACTAATCGAATTACGTCCATTATCTTGTTTTTGCAATTGAAATGTGCAGAAATCTAAAGTAAAAAACGATGAATTGCACAGCCCCATAGTGTGTTAGCGCTAACTGACTCTGATAGCGACCGGGTGTTCTCCAATTGACTCGGGTTTGCACAAATTGTTAATCAGACTTGGGACCCGAAGTAATTAAACTAGGAACAGACGCGACTGACCATTTAAAACAGGTCCTGGGTCCTCCGTGAAGACCTTTACTTCCTGTCACTCTTGAAGTTTAGAGATAAGACGACTGCTATCTAACGGTCGGGATGTAAACTGAAAACGAAACAACTACCATAGGGGTGGGCAGAATGACCAAAAATCTATTCCACGGAATGAGTCATTTTATTTCACGGAACGGTATATTTCACGG
The DNA here is from genome assembly GCF_030506205.2 of Paramisgurnus dabryanus. Taxonomy (NCBI): domain Eukaryota; kingdom Metazoa; phylum Chordata; class Actinopteri; order Cypriniformes; family Cobitidae; genus Paramisgurnus; species Paramisgurnus dabryanus. The sequence continues at coordinate 76,215,297 of NC_133337.1, read as the reverse complement.
TATAAATGTTTTTCAGTTTATATTGTTTTTTGATTATAAAAATGTACAGAAATTTGCCACTCACTCTAGCTTTTAACTAAATGCTCACAATAGGTTTTAATTAATGAGAAATTTAAAATTAATAATGTTAAAGTGGAAATGCCCAGAAGATAACAACAGATTAAGTCTTGATAAGACAGAATCTTGTTTATAATTGAGTTATTAATTTTATAGACTATTGAAGCTATAGTATGCATTCATTGTATTTTGTATTTATGCATACATTACATTAAACATAACGGAATATACCGTCATACCGCCCAGCCCTAAACTACCATGACTCTGCGTTTTTGAGACACACGTGTATCGATATTTTCTTACACCAGTATAACAAGCTTATTGTTAAAATCTGTCTCCACAGCAAACAGGGCAATTTTGTCTTTACTGTCCCAATATTTATTAAGGCATTGTATGTGTCGTGAGTATTGCTAAAAGCTCAAAATATGACTAATTTTTATTTTGTGACAAATATATTATATGCCATTATAAAGCAAGGAAGAGACAGAACTCTGATTCTGTTAAGCTTAAGAAAGAAAGACATAAGTATCTTGGATGACATGAGGGTGAGTAAATAATCAGTCAAATTTCATTTATAGGGTGGAGTAATCCCTTAAACACTCAGAAGAGTGAATAACAAATTTAACCAAGTGTGTATGTGGCTTATTTGAAGAGATAAACAAGCATTGTGTTAATATGATCTCTAAACGCATTGGTTAAGAGAAAATTTAAACAAAGGTAACAAGTAAAAATGTTAATGTCTTGAATCTTTACCATATTTACATTTTAAAAACATGTATAGAAACCCCTTACCTCGTGCCTTTTGCCTAAGAGCTGATTTGAGCAAGACGGCTTTGAGAGCTGCCTTTGTGTCTTCAGAAATTGCTCCATCCTTTTTTGTAACTTCATTTGTTGCTTTTTCTCCTTTCTCAAGCGCACGAGAGAGAGTTTGAGAGAGTGACTGAGCCTGGGAAGGTGTTAGAGAAAGCGAAGGACCAGACTGAGTTTTAGAGATGTGTTGGGACTGAGCCATCTGCTTTGGAGAAGTATGGTTTGAAGAGACGAGCTCTTTCTTCAAGCAGCCTGTCACTGGTTCTGTAAAAGGTGTGCACTGATTGGAGGTGGGTGTTGTCAGATCAATAGTTTCTGGTTGTCCGTCAGAGTTTGCACTGAGCATGTCCACATCCAAACAGTTTATTGACTGGGTTAAGGATGGCAACATCTGAGCGAGATGGTGTGGGGCTTGGGATCTTACTCGATTACAAAATGAAGGAACTGCTGTAGGCTTGAAGTTGAGATTTGACTTGAGTTGAGTCTGTGCAGTATCTGCCAAATGCTGCGACTGTTGAATGTTATTGGAGATGCCACCCACTGCTGGAACAGAAATATGCAATGGCTTGAATTGGATCTTCTTTCTGACTCCCTGTTTTTTCTTATGATAGTCTTGGATTTCTGCCAGTATAGCCTCTTTAATTTGTTCTCTGCTCAAAGTCTGCCGGTCAAACTCAAAGTCAAAAGCAGGCACACACACAGGTTCATCATCTGAGTCATGGTACTTGGCGAGGTAGGGGTGTTCTAGGGTCTGACATGCGCTGATCCTCTCACGAGGGTCAAAGCGAAGCATGGCACCCAACAAGTCCAATGCAGAAGGCTCGGCCTGTGGGTACAGTATAGCAAAGGATTCTGGTGTTTTTGAAGGGAGGCTCCGCACATATGACCGTACCCGGTCAGATCCTATCGTCCCTATTATACTCTCCGGAGGCGTTCCCAAAACAGAAAGAATCAACTGCAGTTGATGCACATAGTTTTTACCTGGAAACATGTGTCTCCTGCCAAGCATCTCGCCAAAAATGCAGCCTACAGACCAGAGGTCGATGGCCGAACTGTAGTGGTGAAGAGACAGCATGAGTTCAGGAGCACGATACCAGCGGGTGGCCACGTACTCTGTCATAAATGAACGCGATTCTTCCGAGTGGGATGCGCTTAATCCACGAGCCATGCCAAAGTCTCCGATCTTCAGCTCACAGTTTTCATTGACCAGAAGATTTGATGGCTTAAGATCGCGGTGAATAACATTGGCTGAATGAATGTATTTCAGGCCCCTTAACAACTGATAAAGGAAATAGCGTGTGTGTTCTGGAGTCAAGGGTTGGCGGGAGTGAATAATTTGATGAAGGTCACTCTCCATGAGATCCAGAACCACATAACTAAAGAGAGAAAAAGACACAAGGGTCACTTCAGATGTGTTAGACTAAATAGAAAGAGATTACGTGACACGCCGTATTAATCTATATATCTGTTCTACTTAAACTCTTACACTGATTTGAAAGCAGAGTGGGGAATCGCAGGCTGAAGAATATCTTTAATGGCGATGATGTTGTCATGTTTGAAGTGCTTCAGTATCTTCAGCTCTCTGAGTGTACGTTTGGCATTCGTCACAACCTCAAAGGCATTGGGGATCTTCTTGATTGCAACCTGCTGGCCTGAATGCAAGAACAGAAAATCAGTTTGGATTATAAGACGGTAAACTTGTTTTTTTATGACTTGCACTATGTCACTTTATTACTTTATTATTGATAAGCTCTGTTGTCTAATGCCTGCTGTTTGGTGGTGCAATAAAATTACCATCTTTATAAAAAAGGACTGTATAATTTTGAAACATTTTATCATTACTACTACAAAGGGCAAAAAGATAAAAAGAAAACGAAATTGTTTTCAATGAGACACAATTGTGCAACTCCCTATAGAGCTTACACATCAAGAGATCTGATCTTTGAAGGAAACAGGGCACAGTGATAATCACTGTCGATGGAAATTCGCCTAAAGTTAATGATTGCTTAAGTCACAGAGCAAACAACACCATCACAAACAATGAGTGCCTTTTACCCATGAAAAAGCTATGTTTTGCCTCTTTGTCTCTATAGTAGCAACTGTTTTGATAAACCTAGCTTTCATTTAGTAGAAAAATGTCACCAGGACTGCCCTGTGTGCACCAGGTATGACTGTCCTGCAATGAAACACTCTCTATATCGTTTGTTCTTCATTTCCATTACATTTTAATTATTAACATAGTTCATCTGTGAATATGCAAATAGCTTTTACCCAGAAGAAAGCTGAGCACTGTATAAGTAATAAAGCCAGATTATTTTGTGAGACAATGCCACAGAGTTATAAAACAGGACTAAGCAGTTTAAGTGACTGCTGGTTAACATGCAGTATTAATTGAAGGAGTTTAGTCAGTATTTCATCCTTGTTTCGTGATTTCACAACAAATATAGAAATGTGTGTAAAACGGTGTAAATTGTTAAATGCTACTTTGCATTTTCCTGCATTAAAATGCAGTACGTGACAGTTTAGAGATTGAAAGTGAATCATATGAAGTGCCAACGGTGGCTGCATCCGAAAGCTTAGGCATCTGACTTGTTGCCTTGATGCCTCAAGAGCAATGAGTTTGGAGGCATGAAGGAAGCTCCGGGAATAGCATTTGGATAGCCTTCATATGCAGTATAACGGAATTCTGAGAGCACCTTTATGATAACTAATCCCATGTTTGAAAACTATCATTCTAATTTCTCGCTAAAAAAGTGAAAATATAACTTTATTTTAGGGATGGGACGATAACCTGTTTCACGATTTACCACGATAAAATGTCCTGAAGGTTAGTATTATCGTTTAAAATTTAATTATCATTACAACCGTGTTTGATTACCACAGTAAATCCTGTACAGCCAGAATCAGTTTGACGCAGGCGCGCACATGCAACATAGTTTTTTGCACAAGAAGGCATTAAAGGGATAATGTATTGTATTCATTTACGGTAAACTTATTAGACAGATTTATTAATTTTTTACCACATAAATAATTTCAGGGACATGAAATATTAAATAGTGATTTTCAAAAATAAAACTTTTCAGTGTTTTCACTGTGTGTATCAGTTCTTTTTGAACATTTCCATTTCATTTTAACAAAACCATGATAATATTGATAACCGTGATAACTTTAGTCACTATAATCATGATATGAAATTTTCATACCATCCCATCCCTACTTTATTTACACTAAATTTGTGCTCCAGTCGCTTTCTTGGCCTCCATTTTATTTTTTCAAACTCAACCAGGCTAGGGTTGGGCGATGTCCCCTCAATTGGCAGTTGACAATGGTTACGTTAAACCATCGCGATGGACGATGATATCGTAAACTGCCGCCTCAGTGCAGTATAGCCACATAGCTATGTAACAATGAGCACGATCTCCCGAGACACTACAATAGGCTACTAATAAATTATTAATATGGGCTGTTTTCCTGAACAAAATTAAATATTTTAAGTTAGGTTGTTTTCACATATGTTGGTGCGCACCGTGGTGCGGCCTCGGAGCGCACCAAAATACATTGCATTATTTTTCAGTTAGTGCGGTCCGTGTTCACATATATATATTTTTTACTTTACTCGACATGCCGCACCGTACACCATGTGACAACGGTCAGCGCTGTCATTGGTCTCTGACAGCTCTTACCGTCTCATGACCACCCCCACGTTTCCACGACAACCAGCCTGACAGGGAGAGCGCAGCTATCAAGATGTGGAGATAAACGATGCACGTCTTTGCGAAGTTTCTTTGCTTTTACGCGAAATTGCGTAGCTTTTCTATTAAAGCCTTTCTCATGGAGCCGTTTGCTAAAACGCCCGTAATGTCACTATTTGTGTGTGGAGGACAGCTATGCATTTATAAAATCATCAGCTCAAACGTAAAGGAAACCGCGAATCTCTATGCAACGGACCAGGATTGGCTTGTTTGTTGTTAACCCACAATATAACACCCGGCTCACGTCACAACGAAAGCCCAGTGGCTCAAACATGTGGAGAACTTCCTGTTTTTGTTTCGGCCCGAGGTCCAGCAGTGTTCACACCACAGGTGGGTCGCCCCAGAGTTCGGCAACAGCCGCTCCGAGACCACCTGTTTAGAGCGGTCTCGGAGCGGCCGTTTAGTGCGCACCCGAGTGTGGCTCTTGTGTTCACACTGACCCAAACGCACCGTACTCGGAGCGACACGTCATTTGGGCCGACCTAAACAGTGTATATGTGAAAACAAAAGACAAGATTCTAGCAATGTCAAGATCAAATGCCTGACAGGATATTTCCACAGACTAACACACGTCACGTCTCAGGCATAGACTACAGTATTTAAAATAGCATACATGCATTAGTTATTTTTCAATTTAATTTATAGAGCAATTCCCGCAAAGATTTTAGGTTAACTATAGTGTGAAGAGAGTTAGTGTATGTCGACTCGCAGCGGAGTGGGGTGGGGTGTGGCATCACGATGGTGTCTCTCCATGGTCAGTCAACCATCACGATGGACGATGATATCGGCACAACCCTAAACCAGGTTACTCAACACATTTCTCATGCGAAGGTTTCTCAGCAGACAGGAAGTTAACCAAACTGGATTTAGATGTGCCTCCAAAGGCAGCATTTTAAAGCTTTCGGACGAAGCCGGTATGACGTGACAAATATGCTAATAGCATGTTGGTCATCGAGTGCCACTGTCTTTTAAAATTGTGAAAAACACTACCTTAGTTATTAAAGGTGACATAGAATGATTGAAAGGAGTATTTATCCTTGTTCTGTGACATGTAGACAAAAATGTTTTTGTTTGGGTCTGTAATGCCTTAGAAGCTTCCTAAAAACCTCTCTCAGATAACTCTATTAGGTTGGGGATTTTAAACAAGTGGTTTTGCACCTATTTGGCTCCCCCTACTGGCTTAACTTGCAATCTCATTACTGATTGGCTGACTTTGCTGCCACTTAAAATGTAGCCAATTATTTTAAAGTGGAGGGGCAGTGAGATGCCTGTGATGTCATAAGCATCAGTTTTTCAGATTGAGCCGTTTTCTGGCTGACATTTCTAAAAGAGGAATTTCTATGAGACTGAGATGTTTAGCATGTCTAGCACTTTTTGTATGTTTGTGAATGCGGGTGGACTACCATTATTCAACAAAGACAAGGTAAAAATGTTTTTTCATTCTCTGTCCCCTTTATCCTATTCAAGCAACAAGCTGGAGCACAAGTACAACCCATCACATCTTACAAAAAATGTTCTTATCAAAGATGTTCCCTGCTGCAAAAAAAAAAAAAAAAAAAAATACTCAAAATAAGTTGTAGTATGCTGTTGCTAGTACATAATAGGTCTATCAACATATGGATCACATTATAATAAAACATGCCTGTAATGTATGCATGATGCTCCCATCCATACCATTATTATACTATAAGAAAACACAGTCACTACAATCAATTCAGATTTTTTTACCCTCAGGTGGCACAGATCGGATATGACCCACGGACGTGTAAGCAGGAAAAACAAGTGCATACATTTCGATATTCTCCAATCGGTTCAGGGCTCATTCATGTGTGAAAATAAATCGGATATGAATCGGATACATGCATTCAAACATGCAATGTAAGTGGACAGATTGAATATTCCCAAGTCAAGACTTGTTGTGCATCATTGAAAACGCGACGTTGACACATGACTTCAACTCAGGACACCACCCGTCATTATGTGACTTTTCATTGGCGTGATGGCTCCACTTAGTGGAGTACTGTTGAAGTTTTGAGTCTTGTTACAGAAATAAAGCTCTATAATCTTGTATAATCAATTTGTCTGTGCCAATTGCATATAGCAACATTTTACTTCCTCTGTGTTTTAAGCTGTTCAGGGTCAGTATGCCTACAATGAATTGTTTTCACCCAGTGTTTAGTGTAAATACTGATATCGGATACGAGTCAGGTTGTCCAAATAGTCAACAAATCAAAATTTGGCACCAAGATCTGCAGTGTAAATCCAGCCTTATCTAATGCAGGTACTGTCACAGTGTATGCAATTTTGAATGCAGGGTCGGTATAGTAACACCATTCATCTTGGCGCTCTCACCATTGTCTCGTCTCCGTGCAGATGAGACCACCCCATAAGCACCTGTGCCAATGGTCTCGATAATATCATACTCTTCCCCAACCTCAAACTTCACATCCATGGAGTAGGCCTTGAGCAGAGCCAGGTTTTTAGCTCTGGTGTCATCACTAGGCTGAGGTGGATCTTCTGTGATGGCTTTGTTCTGGTACTTGTCATTGTTGCACTCTGTCCTGCTGTTAGGCTCAGCTGCTGTTTGGGAAGGCACTGCTTGGGTATCATTGGTCTCGTCCCTCTCACTGGATGACATCCTAAAACAAAACATCATATTTACTTACACAAATAGGACGAATAACTTCATTCTACTGACACACTTTTGTAGATCTTCTAAATAATGACTAAATGTTTGTTTTTTTAGATGAAGGTTAAAGGTCTTGCTTTCTCTTTACATCTTTAAATGTTTTCTGTATTGGTAAGGGGCTTTTAGACCTGGTTTTGTAAATCATTTAATTTCATGATCTTTTATATCACTCATGGACTTACAATATGATGTTTTCACATAATAAACCTTGATGATGATAATTACAATAATATTTTTGAATACCGAAATATTTCCAATCCTTTAGTTGGAAATGCAAGGGAGTATGCTGTAAGTAACACAAAAACATTACGTCAAAAATCTCTACAACTACTCATTTTATACTGGTTTAAAAAATATTAATAAAGGTACAAACATCTTAACAACCCTAATATTTCAGACTATACTACATTTATAATGGGACTGTTCCACATAAAAAGCAAATAAATAGTATGGATGTGAGACGTTAAATGAAACCGTGAATAACTGAAACAAATAATGATGTGATTCTGATGATCTAACGTTATTAGCAATACTAACAATGGGACAGGTCCGGGTACCAGCTGCCTTACATACAACAACAATTAGCTTTTAACGCCGTATAGAGCCTACTTGCCCAAAGCAGCTTAAACAGCTTTACTTTTCTCTCCGGTTTCGTTAAATAATAAATGTCATTTAATGCTACTTAATGGTATACACTACCTGGTAATCAACGAAAGCAGTATAAATTCTTAGCGGTTCCCTTCAAACATGTCTATTCTTCAATATAGCATCCAGTGTTTTACTTCCTTGTACTCTTCCTTATTGTGTTTGAATAGCGGCAAAAGCAACCAATCGTTTGTTTGTTTGAATGTGGAATAACCAATTGGATCTGAAAACGTCATACAGAGGCAGGCCCCTGGGTGTAGGTTATTTTTAGGGTGTTGTCGTCGACACCAAACGCGTGTAAATATAAATAACGCGCACTTGCCTCAGAAATTATGTCTATACCATAATATTACGGACTACACATAACCATTCATAAAAAATAAAACTACATTCGGTATCGGAACTTTTAACAAACCCGTGGAATGAATCACCCAAACCGCTTACACGTTTCAATCATTAGACCCTATTTTACCTTTATAGGGTAAAACATTTCATTTTTTTAGTGCTTGCATTTAGTGATAACATATTTTTAAATCAGCACAAAATCTTGGGGGGGGGGGGGGCGTTACTAGCAATTACTTTAACTTTTGGATTAGAATTGTCTTATTATATTTTTTATTTATTTATATTATATAGGGCCTTAGTAGTAAAATAATTTTATAAGTAAAAGTAAAAACTTGGTAAAAACTTTCAAGGGATAATGATTAACTTCAAGGTCTTATTATTTATAGGAGATTCAGTCTTGAAACTTTTGTGAGTTCCCCAAATATATACTATAAAAACTGAAATAAAAACCTGCTTGCCCGTGTTGAAACTTTATTCAATTTTTTTTTTTAAATAAATATTATTAAAACAAATAATTTAAATTCTTTCTTTCTGTGCAAATTCAAATGCAAAATTACATCTTTAAATGTTTTCTGTATTGGTAAGGGGCTTTTAGACCTGGTTTTGTAAATCATTTAATTTCATGATCTTTTATATCACTCATGGACTTACAATATGATGTTTTCACATAATAAACCTTGATGATGATAATTACAATAATATTTTTGAATACCGAAATATTTCCAATCCTTTAGTTGGAAATGCAAGGGAGTAACTTCCCAGCTAACAATTTTTGGTTCCCAGAACGTTCCCGGAACGTTAGGTTTTGGTTCCGGGAACGTTCCCAGAACGTTAGTTTTTGGTTCCCAGAACGTTATTTTTGAAACGTTCCCTGTTGGTTCCCCAGGAAAGTTTTCTTTACGGAAATAGAACGTTATTTTTAGGTTCTCAGAACGTTCCCCTAACTTTGTCAGAACGTTCCGGGAACGTTCCTAGAACGTTCTCAGAACGTTCCGGGAACATTCGGGTAACATCAACCTAACCTGCTCAGAACGTTTGCAGAACCTTGCCAGAACGTTCCCGGAACGTTCTCAAAACCTCTAGTTATTCCCTATATTTAGGCACCATTAATAATAAAAATTCACAATTAAATCATTAAAAAAAAACACGATTTCACTATATAAACTAAGTTTATTTATATATAATCTATTTAAATGAACAAATAATCACACAATCCATGTTGATCCATGGATTCTTTATTCGTAGACATAAAATCAAAATCATTAATCACAGGAACATTTATAGAATTTATAGACTTAGATAATAATATAATAGGGTAGATAATTTGCTTATATAACACATAAAATTGGCAATAAACATGTAGAACATTGTATCATAAAAAACATTTTAATATATTAAAAATGAAAACATTTAAACAATGAACTTCAGAACTCCACAGCAATCTCTGCCATCTGCAAAAGTAACAAACAATAAAGGCAACGTAAGTTAGTGTAACATTAGGTTAAACATTTAGATGAACAATTCAATGACAAAAGTATTATCATTAAGTTGCACGTCAAATGGTCTGATAAAAATGCATATACAGATTTGAAACGCATTTTGTGTAGGCCTACTTCTTCGTAAAAAGTTTTAAATATATTTAGTGCGCTGCAGTTTGGTTATCAGAAGAATATTTCATTTTAAATAATTATATTGGTATACTGATAAACAAGAGACATACAAACAAGAAAAAGTTCAGCGCCAGGATATTAGTAATTTTGATAATGATTCTTAACGACATTTTATTTTAAACTATAAAGGCTATATATATATATATATATATATATATATATATATATATATATATATATATATATATATATATATATATATATATATATATATATATATATATATATATATATATATATATATATATTCGAACAAGCAGAGTTATTCAACCAATATGATAAAGTGTATACAAGTAAAAAAGTTTCACACCATAATTTTCAAAAGTATGCTATCTTTTACGCATGGTTTCTTTAAAAGTAGGCTATTTTCTCTACAACAACTGATTTAATCCAGATTGAAACGAGTTTTTATTTTAAGATGTCGCTGTGGGATTGAGTATGGTGGTTCCAATTTACATTTATATTTTACTGGTAAACGGCTTAATTCATTCTTGCAAGCGCTTCAGACGATGTCGCGTTTATAAATCAGGATTTTAGCAGCCGTTAAAGGAACAACTGGTTCAATTGAACACAAGGTGTTTCTGGGTCGTGTTTTGTCACTACTTTATAGTATACTCGTTTCATGTCTGACAACCGAACAGATAATATGTAAAAAATAGCATGCAGTTGTTTTACAGTTTTTCTCGATTGCGGAAACACTATAAACAGGCTTTTGAACTAAAATTTCAAAACCATAAAGCCATTTTTCAAGAAGCACAATCATTCAAAATCAATTTGCTGAACAATAAACACTACTCCCCTGATTTAACACATGAGTTTTAAATCAGTGAAGTTTTACTTCAAAACTCTACACACAAATCCCTACATCTCTCGGGGCTTACACCATGTGGTCATATGGAAAGCACTAGCATTCAATACTGTTCACTCAAGTCAGCACAGCTAAGGCTCAATTAGCAAAGGAGGAGGAGGAGGAGGGAAAGAAGGAGGAGGAAGAGGACTTGTTGAAGGAGGAGGAAGAGGAGGAGGACATGGTGAAAGGTGACAAGCAGTCTCAGATTCAAGCCACTCTAGCTGACCATGTCCTTGTCCATGGTATGATTATGAGGGAGGCTGAGCCACGAGTAAAGCCTAATTTGAGTCGCTTCACTGTTGCCTCCATGGTTTTGAGTGTAGAGTTTAATTTTGACCTGAAAATATAATACTTGGAGTATTGTGTGAGATGTTATGCAATTGTGTTTACTGTTTAGAGAATATGAGGCATAATTTCAGTAAATGTGTTTAAGCAACTGAGAAAAACTGTAATATGCAATATAATGTGACAGATAAAAGAGAAGAAATTAAACATATTTCAGGTGCCAACACTCGATCAAACGCAAACACATCACATATATGCTAATTAGCGTGTGACGTAATCGCCACATGCTCTAAAAAAGTCTCTCTAAATCCTGTGGGAAACACTGAATATGATTACCATTTTAAATTTCTGTCTGGGGCAAATTTCAGGGCTAATGCAATTAAGTCTTCCACGTCAAGGGCCTTTAATGCCTTGTAGTTTTTCTGTGTTGATTCTGTAAACAAAATAAAATAATCACAGTCAATAATTTCTATAATGTGTAGATTGTAAATACAATTCGATGAAATAATTAAATTAATTTTTCAGCTGATTATAAAAAAACACAATCTCATGGCAATTAGTACTATGTATGTTAAGAGGTGGCTCATTGTACTGATTTAATTCATTCTTATTTTAATAATAGTCATAGGTATTTGTATGATTTACTGTACAAATTCATAAGAATTGGCCTTGTAAAATATGTGCCATTTAAACCAGGGATGGCGAACATTGGTCCTGGAGAGGGCAGTCCTGCAGATTTTAGCTCCAACCCTGATAAAAGCTCACCTGCCCGTAGCTTTCTAGTAACTCTTTAGACCTTGATTTTAGCCTGTTCAGGTGTGTTTGATTAGAGCTGGAGCTTAACTCTGCAGGACTGCAGACCTCCAGGACCAACATTTGCCACCCCTGAATTAAACATACAAGTTCATCATGTCATGTCATACTCATACTCCTGTATAACCACAATTGTGATGTATGGTTGTAACTGTTGTTATGATTACTACATGCATAATTATGCAAGTTGATATTCTGATCATTTATATGTTGTTCTTATTTTATAAGCACATCAGTACCAGTTACAAATCACATCAGTCCTAACTAGGCCTGTCACGATAACAAATATTGCTAGACGATAAATTGCCTCAGAATTTACCGCGATAGACGATAACATTGATGCTCCGGGACCATTATAATAATGCAGATACACCTTTTCAAAGATCTATAAACTTTTATTTCTAAACAATAAGTAATACTGGAACTGGAAGACATTTTAAATATCCACAAGAAATGAACAAAATAACAGGATGATTGCGTTTAAGGTGCATATGCATGTTTGTCGTGTTGCCACTTTTAAGTGCTACGTTTTTACCACAAATGCGACATAACGGCTCGTTCAGGTTTAGTGGTTCACCTCGGTCATTAGGTTTAAATCCAAAGTACTCCCACACTGCAGCTGTAGCGTTTGGTTTTGAAACTTGGCTGTTTAAACTTGGTATTAAGATGTGTTTTTGATCAGATCACAAGTGGACGAGAGAGACATATCACGTTTACACCTGGTATTTAAATCCGTCTCTTTTGTCCACTTTCGACCGCTTCTGTCCTGAATACTGTGAGGGGGTGGTCTGTCGAGACAGTGGTCGAGTCTCTCTGCTGTCATTTAAACGCCAGCGGGAGTAATTATGAGTTTATATGGACGCAAACTAATATTATGTCCACTGCTTGTTTAGGAAGTAAACATGCTGCACAGTATTTTCTACATGTATATGTTAGAGCTTTCTCTGAATTTTCAGAGCAATTGATGAAATAAGATCGCGCAACTTTCACACGCTTGCAAAATGAAACTGCGGAGATCACCCGCTTTAGTTTATCAATGAAAGGCTAAAAATAGCGCTGTTCACCTTGTGTCAGAAAAGTCAGAAAAGACGTAAAACATTGTGATCCGATTGATGAAAACGCATGTTAATGACAAGTGTAAACAGCCTCTAGTAAATCCATCTTTTTCTTCAACTCTCGTCTCAACTAGTGTTTTCTCCTGCTACACTCCTTAAGCCGAAAGTATACTAGGGACGTCCGCGTATGCGCGCCGTCCGCATGACGTCATTTTCGTCACCAGGAGGGTCCGCGGCCGGCCGCGCGGACCGTCCGCGTGCAGCCCAAAATTTGAGACCGCGCGGACAGTGCGCGTACAGTCCGCGTACGACAGCGCATGCGCGAGAAAATATTTAGACAGGACACTCCACTATAAACAATTATACAAAGGAAATAGACAGCATTTGCACACACACTATCGTTTTTCTTCTTTAACTTTTACTTCTTCCAAGAACAGAAAGCTGTGGAGCATGTTTGTTTGATTCCTGTTCTTTGTTGTCTTGTTGTTTTTTACTAAACTGTGTTTGCAATGGTGGATCAGTTACTTTTCTTCACCTATCCTAATGTTTTAATGTACTGTAAATGTCGCCAAATCAGTGCTGCCCTGACAGCCTGTTAGACTAATAATTTGAATAAGAAATCATTTGTATTGCGTATAGTGTCGAACGCGGCCATCCGCGTGTAGCCGCGGGGACTATACCCGGAAAGCTGCGCGGACGCGTGCGCGCGCGAGCCGGACGCGGAAAAAAAGTATACCCGGGCCTTTACGCGGCGCTCATCCTCCTCAGTACGCCTACTGTGATAGGCTACGCCAGGAGTCCCCCCTCCCCACACAGATCATGCGACTGACAAATGACTGACGAGGGTTCACTCCTTGTCACTCGTTGCACGGAGCGGTCATCCAGTCTCTTTGGTAGAGAGAGAGAGAGACAAGGAAAACAAACAAGCATGCAAATGTGAATTATTGCGGCCGAAAAAAATGATCGAGCTCATTTTATTTACGGTGCGATTAATCGATTTATCGTTTATCGCGACAGGCCTAGTCCTAACTAGGGATGCTCCGATCAGGGTTTTTGCAGGCCGATACCGATCACCGATTTGTTGTCTTCGTGATCGGCCGATACCAATGCCAATACCGATTTTTCAAGCTGATGTGCAAGCTTTTTGATGACTGTTACTGGTAACATTTTTTCTAGATAAAGTAATAACACAGATGTTGCCTTTGTTGTATTACTTGCAGTAATTAGGTTTATTATTGTTTTAATAGAGAATCAAAAAATTAGCACAACAAATATTTCTTCTGCAAAGAGAAATTGAATATGCCTTTAAAAAGTCTTATGTCAGTAAAAGTGATAAAAATAAAACACTTCAAAGTCTAAACTGTATGAATTAAACATACACGCATTCGTATGAAGTATAACAGTTCTTTAGTGAAGAGCAGAAAGTGATTTTATTGAGAGATGAATTAGGATACTGTAGCTTTAAGACGTGAGAGAGATCACTCTGTTCACGTGCACTGATGACTGAGGCTTCTGTGTGTGCATGCGCCGGATGTACATGGACAAGAGCAGCTGTGAGGAAAATGAAAGTTTAAACGCTCAAACTTTAAAACGCATGCAAATAATAAACTTTTGGCATGAGGATGCAATTATCCGCGATAGATGTGTGTTGTATACGCTGTTTGATGGGAATGTGAAGACGCGTCGCGCTGTTGATCAGATCGCGTCCTCATAGAAAATACGCTTATCTCTGCAAGCGCAAAGAGAGAAATGCAAATCTTCATGTCACACACGAGCGATGGGTTATAAAAATGCTCGCATTGCGTAAAAATGGTCTCTAACTGCAGCCGCATTCAGGAACCCTATGTTGACAAAGGTAAACAGAAAGATCGGTTTATGAGATCGGCAAATTTAGCGAGGACCGATCGAGTCATTTAATGACGTTATCGGCCGATACCGATCGGCGGCCGATCGATCGGAGCATCCCTAGTCCTAACGTAATGTATTTTCTTCTTGGCCACTTTTCTTCTTGAGCATGCCTTAATTTACCCATTTCTAGTAGGCATACTGCATTAGTAAATAATAAATAAACCTATACTGGGTTGTTTCAATGCAGTGCTTTATTTAAAAGGTAACCCATGTGTTCTGTCCAATATTTACCCAGCATTGGGTTAAAAATAACCCAGCAGAATTTAGAGTGTGATATTCTGGTCCAATCTTATTCTGTCTCTTTTAATTGGATATTGCTGAGAATAAACGGACAGAAATGAGTTTAAACAATGAGACGAAAAAGAAAGCTTGCCTATTATTAAAGGGCAGATTCTAAGCATTTGGAAGGCTTTCTTACCCTTCCTCCATTTCATGCTGTAGGCAATCGGGACTTCAGTGGACTTCACCTGGGTTGGCTCCCCCAAGGGACCGTATGTAGTTAATCTAAAACAACAACAACATGTATTTTCTAATAAGTAGAAAATAATTATGAACACATACTGACTATATACTTTGTTGCATTTATGCATTTGGCAGAATTGTTTACTGTAGTAATTAATTATAGTCCTACTGTGTGAGCAATTTAAAATTAACAATTCTAACATACAGCAATTGTTTGCATTCTTCTTAAATCACAGTATCTTATTAAAATGGTTGTGTTAAAACAAACCCAATCAGTGTTTATATATTACATTAAAAAACACTAAATGCGTTGTCCAAAACTAGACACAACTCTGTGTGTTTACAACAACGTTGTATTAAAAGTAACACAAATGTGTTGTTCAAATAAAAACACAGCTGTGTCTAGTTTGGGACAAGGCAGTGAGTTTAAATGTGTCCCAAAAATAACAATGATTGGGTTTGTTTTAACACAACCGTTTTTAAAGTCTAGAACATATTAAGCAGTCAGTAAATCATTATTTTATGCATATAAATCATTATTAACTTGTGAAATATAATATAAATGTCCATTAACTATATTGAAAGTTTAGGATTGGAACATGCCTAGCTTATGTACGTATTTACATTATACATATTCAGATCATTTGCATCAATATCTGCAATTTAGCTCAGCTGCCTCCAATTTCTCTTGATGGTTGCTGATGGGTTCTGATGAACACATTAAGATATTTTGAGGAATGTCTGTAACCAAACTGACCTGAAGCACCATTGACTTCCATAGTAGGATAAAAGAATACTATAGAAGTGAATGGTGCTTCTGATTGCTTTGGTTACAAATGAATCCAGAAGTTGCAAAGATTGCTGTGTCATACCCAAAATGACCTGAGGCTGTAACTGCTACTTCAAAAGGTGTTTAACTAAGTACTGAGTAAAGGGTCGGAATACTTAGGTCATATCAACTTTAAAACCCTCCCCCCAAAGAGATGCTGAACAGAGCAAACATTTACTGGTAAATTGCAGTTAACAGATCATGTGTGAAGTTGAACAGAACCTTTCCGGTAAATCAGTGCTCCCAATTTACCAGTAAGAGAGGTTGTAAGATTACCAGTATTTTACCGGTAAGCGCTATGTGTGAACGAAAAATATAGGATTACCGGCATTTAGAACAGACGACGTCAGACCGTGCTGACAGCTTCGGGCCAATCATAATGTTTAATACAAATGATGCGTTTACCCCCGCACTGTTTACGGACGTTTCCACACACATGCTGCTTGAAAGTCGAGCACACCTGAAGTTTACATCCATATTTCTTCACCAAAGCTGTTTAAAACAGCTTACCACCTACTTGCAGAATTCCCGACGTAGCACGCCCTCTGTGAAGCCTAAAGTGCAAACAGTACTGTTGTTTAAAATGCATTTTCGGTTTGACGTCGCCTCATGCAATGTTGTTTAGTCATCATGAGCAACTTCGCGACAGTTTATCACAGACGTGAAAACAACAAAATACAGACCGTGGATATGAACGACGTGGATTGTTTACAAATACAACACTGAGCTCGCCGCACCCCACAGGAACTTCCGCTTTCTCAACGAATTTACCGGTATTTTGATACTGATGTGTGAATGATGTCTTACTGGTAAAAAGACGGAACGTCACTGCGTGTGTGAACAGCACATTTTTGTATTTACTGGTAAATTCATTCTGGTAAATTCATGGTAATTTACCAGAACTACTGTGTGAAAGAGGCTATTGACTGGTTGCTTTAGGTGTGGGTCAAACAGCCTTTTGTGCAGTCCCTTACCAATAAAAGCTAACATGGACTCCAGACCTTCTGGACTGTCTGTGAGAGACTTCAAACTCGCCCAGACCAACAAGGCATCATGTTAGCAGACATCCCGACCTGATCAAAAAATTTGATTAGGAGATGTTCTGGTCCTATTTTTAATATATCTTTTACAAACTTACCACAGGTGATCTGGCAAAGCAAAGACTTATGAAACAGCATCTTCCCAAATCTCCTCTTCAGGCTCATCTTAGCAATCATTGCATTTGATAAAGTTTGGAAAAAGAAAAACATATTTCATTAGTATAGAATCATAAATGTAATGTTTTGGTTAGAAATAGAAAAAACTGTGGCCCAAGTACAACTTTGAAAGAAATAATGTTTACATTATTTGTCATGGTACACTGTCACTTCATTACCTTTTGAGTGGTACAGATTTGGGCATCTGGAAAGACACGTGACTTCACCTCTGTGTATTTTATCACACTTCATCAAATTGCATGGTAATCTGCCTACAATATGAAACACATAATAAAATAAAAAACAAGTCATGGCCCCTTTTCAAAAGAAAATATAAATTGTGAAATACAAAACACTGCATCTTAGTTATTACGATTAGTAGAATTTGATCTGAATACAAAACAAATACTAAATGCATTGTAATATTGTAGGGGAGATGCTTCAAAAATAAATAGTAAATTATTGATTTCTATTACAAAATGCTAGCTTGGTGGTGCGTTACAATGGTGGGTGGTAGGTCATGGACATAGCCATCATTTAAAAAATTATGATTAAAGCCATAATACATAAAGATAGAAAATAATGCTGTTATGTACACCACCACAAAGACAAATTTTATATGTCAATATGAAGCCTCTCTAAAACTTATGTCAACATCCACTCTGAACTATGAATTCACTTCTGGCTCTGTCTATTGAAAACAAAGGGTTTGAAATATGTAAGCCTAACTTACATACTGTAGAAGGAATAGTGACATTAGGGACCACAATGGAAATAAGTTATTTTAACTTTATTGTGTTATCCTTGACAAATGTGTTATTTCACTTTTTGTCCAATAAATCAAATCAAATCAAAAAGAAATGAATTGCTGTGCTGAACAATAACCATTGTATCCTAAATTATTTTCTTATATTTTCCTAATGACAATGATAAACCAGATATGCACTTTTTGGGCGCTTATGTATTGGATGCAAATATAAACACAAAATAATACTTACTCTTCAGCCAATGGAACACATCACAACACAACAAGAAAATGACCTGTAAAGAAAAGTGAACATAAATATACAATAGTTATTAATCCAGAATTGATGGCTTCTGTTTAAATTCTTAACCGTTTTAACAGGCTAACTTACTGAATCCTGTGTGTCCGTACTGTAAGTTAAATAACCCTACATTTACGCGTCAAACCCTACATTTAAATAACTTGCGTTATAATTAACTAAACAATGTCAAATAAATGTGAAGAACGAGGATAACACATTTTTATAGAAGGTAAAGACAAATTTAAGATCTTTACTACATTAGCTCAGATGCGTCACGAGCTCAGTCAAACCACTGCATCAACGGTCAACATTAAAGTTCAGAATATTTGAGTCATATCGAATTAACTGTTAATAAAAACAAAACAAACATAACTGTGAACTTATTTTAATGACTTAACCAGGAATTAATAAAAACTTACCTTAGAATTTACCATAGAAATGAAAACTGTCGTCTGAGGTAAACGGTTAAAATCCACTTTGAACTCACAAGGACCGAGGCGCGCGCACGCAAATACGTGTGTTCGACTTCTTGCTGCGCTGACAGGTAAACGTCATTGTACCGCGAGAGTGTAATTTCTTGACTCGCTCTCGCGATACATTGACGTAAAGAGGCGGGATATGGGTGAAGCTGAGGTGAAACCACGCCCGCCTAGCGCGAGTCTAGTGACAGCAGTGGCTGTTCAACCGACACTCAAGCGGCCACGCCCATAATTATGCAGAAGTTTAAGGCTTAATATAATTTAAACGGATGAGTTACAAAAACATTCACCCCCCTCACAGTTGTCATGACGGGCAAAATTAGCTATATAGGCCAAAAACACTTTTTGTACCAGGCTGTAAACATATTATTTTCTACTGTAAAGTTGGCAATTTTTAACATGGGAGTCTATGGGAATTGACTCCCTTTTGGAGCCAGTCGATGAATTGCAGTTTAAATCACTTCCGTGTTGGCTTCATTAGAGAGATCGGAAGGTTGCCCCTCGCTAATAACACATAACAAAAGACAACATGTTAAAGAACAATAAAGATGGTAAAAAAGATGTCCCACGTCCAGACTGAACTGAAAATTAGAACTTGTTTAACAATAAACATTTCTTGTATTAAAATAAACAGAAATATTGTGCTTTTAAAACATAGCTTTTTAGATCTTCACCCGGGGGTGGGTTCAATTATTTCATAAACATGCATGCACATTTTGTTCTAAATGGACAGAGCTTTATAAAAAAATAAAAAAATGGTTTTATTATAATAAAAGTGTAGTAACTGGTTTTTGATTAAACAACAACAACAAACATCAAAAGAAAATTATCTGCTAAGATAATAACAAACAATGATAATTTGGGGGCCCATTTGGGATGTGGTGTGAGTTTGCCTTGCCCACACTGTCCCACAATATACCTCACAGTGGGCCCGCATGGGCATGTTTTGCATACAAAAGGCTGAGGGAGCTGTCTGTGGAACCATAAAGAAAGCAGATAAAAGGTTGTATGTTATTATATTATTAAGGGTATTCTTAAAATTTATATTTGAAATGGTGCTGGGCAAAGATTAATCGCGATTAATCGCATACAAAATAAAAGTGATTATTGGTATAATATATGAGTGTGTGCTGTGTCTAATTATTATGTATAAATATATACACACACATTCATATATGTATTTAAGAAACATTTACATGTTTATATATATTTATTTATATTTTTATATAATCTATAATATAAATAAAAAAAGATATATAAATAAAACAATTCTGAAATTAATATATGAATGTGTGTGTGGTTAAATATACATAATAATTAGATGCAGTACACGCACATATATTATGCAAAAAAAAAATCACTTTTATTTTGTATGCGATTAATCAGGATTAATCTTTGCCCAGCACTTATTTGAAACGTTATATTTTAGACATTGTGATGAAAATATAATAAAAATAAAACAACCATAATAATGCTTAAAAAAATAGCCTAATCCATCTCCTAAATTCATATGGAAATCAAATGCCCCACCAGTGTTAAAATCAATCAAATAGTATACAAAAAATATTTTTAGCTTCTTAAACATTATATAATATGAGGAACCTAGAAAAATATTTACCAAAAAGGCACTTGTTTTAAAAGGGAAAAATAAAGATACAAAGATGATTTATTTGCATGTGTCTAATATATTTTTAACTTGATCAATTACTTTTGTTAAATTTTATAAAAATAAGTATTTTCATTAAATGAGTTTTTACATTTTTATCTAAAGGATTCACAAATTAAAATGTCATAAAAGAACCATTTACCATTCGCCGTACTGACATTATTTCAACCAAATTTCAACGTTGATTTTTAAGCATTGTATTAACCTTTAGCAATCGTTTACCATTCACCTTTGTTTCAACATTGTATCAATGTTGAAAAAACAACTGAGGTTATTTTAATCAAATTTCAACGTTGAAGGTTGGTCATGCCTGCTTGGTGGTCAGGCTGGCTTGTCTTAGCTGGTTTAAGCTGGCCAGGCTGGGAGACCAGCTTGACCAGCCATAATACCAGCCTGGCCAGGCTGGGAGACCAGCTTGACCAGCCTGGTCAGCCTGGGAGACCAGCTTGGCCAGCCTGGGAGACCACCTTGACCAGCCTGGGAGACCACCTTGACCAGGCTGGGAAACCAGCTTGACCAGGCTGGCCAGCTATTTCCATCTTAAACCAGCTAAAACCAGCCAACCAGCTTAGCCTGGTTTAAGCTGTTTTTTTCAGGAGGTAGGGAACGTTCCGGGAAGGTTTCCCTTAGGTTATAAATAAAAACCTAAAAATAACCTACAGGGAACGTTCCGGGAAGGTTCTCTTTAGGTTATAAATAAAAAACCTAAAACTAACCTGCAGGGAACGTTCCGGGAAGGTTCCCCTTAGGTTATAAATAAAAACCTAAAAATAACCTGCAGGGAACGTTCCGGAAAGGTTCTCTTTAGGTTATAAATAAAAAACCTACAAATAACCTGCAGGGAACGTTCCGGGAAGGTTCCCTTTAGGTTATAAACAAAAAACCTACAAATAACCTGCAGGGAACGTTCCGGGAAGGTTCCCTTTAGGTTATAAATAAAAAACCAACAAATAACCTGCAGGGAACGTTCCGGGAAGGTTCCCTTTAGGTTATAAATAAAAAACCTTAAAATAACCTGCAGGGAACGTTCCGGGAAGGTTCCCTTTAGGTTATAAAAAAAACCTACAAATAACCTGCAGGGAACGTTCCGGGAAGGTTCTCTTTAGGTTATTATAAAAATAACCTACAGGGAACGTTCCCAGAACGTTCTTATTTGGTTCCCAAAAAAATAACCAAATGGGAACCATATGGGAACGTTAGGGGAACGTTTTGTGTTTGTTGGGTTATGCTGTAAATAACAAAAAAACATTACGTAAAAAATCTCTACAACTACTCATTTTATACTGGTTTAAAAAATATTAATAAAGGTACAAACATCTTAACAACCCTAATATTTCAGACTATACTACATTTATAATGGGACTGTTCCACATGAAAAGCGAATGAATGGTACGGATGTGGGACGTTAAATGAAACCGTAAATAACCTAAACAAATAATGATGTGATTCTGATGATCTAACGTTATTAGCAATACTAACAATGGGACAGGTCCGGGTACCAGCTGCCTTACATACAACAACAATTAGCTTTTAACGCCGTATAGAGCCTACTTGCCCAAATCAGCTTAAACAGCTTTACTTTTCTCTCCGGTTTCGTTAAATAATAAATGTCATTTAATGCTACTTAATGGTATACACTACCTGGTAATCAACGAAAGCAGTATAAATTCTTAGCGGTTCCCTTCAAACATGTCTATTCTTCAATATAGCATCCAGTGTTTTACTTCCTTGTACTCTTCCTTATTGTGTTTGAATAGCGGCAAAAGCAACCAATAGTTTGTTTGTTTGAATGGGGAATAACCAATTGGATCTGAAAACGTCATACAGAGGCAGGCCCCTGGGTGTAGGTTATTTTTAGGGTGTTGTCGTCGACACCAAACGCGTGTAAATATAAATAACGCGCACTTGCCTCAGAAATTATGTCTATACCATAATATTACGGACTACACATAACCATTCATAAAAAAATAAAACTATATTCGGTATCGGAACTTTTAACAAACCCGTGGAATGAATCACCCAAACCGCTTACACGTTTCAATCATTAGAACCTATTTTACCTTTATAGGGTAAAACATTAAATTTTTTTAGTGCTTGCATTTAGTGATAACATATTTTTAAATCAGCACAAAATCTTGGGGGGGGGGCGTTACTAGGAACCCAGCTAACAAATTTTGGTTCCCAGAACGTTATTTTTGAAACGTTCCGGGAACATTCGGGTAACATCAATCTAACCTGCTCAGAACGTTTGCAGAACCTTGCCAGAACGTTCCCGGACCGTTCTCAAAACCTCTAGTTATTCCCTATATTTAGGCACCATTAATAATACAAATTCACAATTAAATCATTAAAAAAAACACGATTTCACTATATAAACTAAGTTTATTTATATATAATCTATTTAAATGAACAAATAATCACACAATCCATGTTGATCCATGGATTCTTTATCCGTAGACATAAAATCAAAATCATTAATCACAGGAACATTTATAGAATTTATAGACTTAGATAATAATATAATAGGGTAGATAATTTGCTTATATAACACATAAAATTGGCAATAAACATGTAGAACATTGTATCATAAAAAACATTTTAATATTTTAAAAATGAAAACATTTAAACAATGAACTTCAGAACTCCACAGCAATCTCTGCCATCTGCAAAAATAACAAACAATAAAGGCAACGTAAGTTAGTGTAACATTAGGTTAAACATTTAGATGAACAATTCAATGACAAAAGTATTATCATTAAGTTGCACGACCCCGTCAAATGGTCTGATAAAAATGCATATACAGATTTGAAACGCGTTTTGTGTAGGCCTACTTCTTCGTAAAAAGTTTTAAATATATTTAGTGCGCTGCAGTTTGGTTATCAGAAGAATATTTCATTTTAAATAATTATATTGGTATACTGATAAACAAGAGACATACAAACAAGAAAAAGTTCAGCGCCAGGATATTAGTAATTTTGATAATGATTCTTTACGACATTTTATTTTAAACTATAAAGGCTATATATATATATATATATATATATATATATATATATATATATATATATATATATATATATATATATATATATATATATATATATATATATATATATATATATATATATATATATATATATATATATATATATATATATATATTTATATATATTCGAACAAGCAGAGTTAAACCAATATGATAAAGTGTATACAAGTAAAAAAGTTTCACACCATAATTTTCAAAAGTATGCTATCTTTTACGCATGGTTTCTTTAAAAGTAGGCTATTTTCTCTACAACAACTGATTTAATCAGCAAAATGATTCTCTTTTACCTTAGTATTTTTAGAACAAATCTATTCAAAAGGTTTTTTTTTGTTACTTCGACAGCTACAAGTTGGTAAAAGTTTAGTACTGCAATAGTACAGTTTTTATACAGATTGAAACGAGTTTTTATTTTAAGATGTCGCTGTGGGATTGAGTATGGTGGTTCCAATTTACATTTATATTTTACTGGTAAACGGCTTAATTCATTCTTGCAAGCGCTTCAGACGATGTCGCGTTTATAAATCAGGATTTTAGCAGCCGTTAAAGGAACAACTAGTTAAATTGAACACAAGGTGTTTCTGGGTCGTGTTTTGTCACTACTTTATAGTATACTCGTTTCATGTCTGACAACCGAACAGATAATATGTAAAAAATAGCATGCAGTTGTTTTACAGTTTTTCTCGATTGCGGAAACACTATAAACAGGCTTTTGAACTAAAATTTCAAAACCATAACGCCATTTTTCAAGAAGCACAATCATTCAAAATCAATTTGCTGAACAATAAACACTACTCCCCTGATTTAACACATGAGTTTTAAATCAGTGAAGTTTTACTTCAAAACTCTACACACAAATCCCTACATCTCTCGGGGCTTACACCATGTGGTCATATGGAAAGCACTAGCATTCAATACTGTTCACTCAAGTCAGCACAGCTAAGGCTCAATTAGCAAAGGAGGAGGAGGAGGAGGGAAAGAAGGAGGGAAAGAAGGAGGAGGAAGAGGACTTGTTGAAGGAGGAGGAAGAGGAGGAGGACATGGTGAAAGGTGACAAGCAGTCTCAGATTCAAGCCACTCTAGCTGACCATGTCCTTGTCCATGGTATGATTATGAGGGAGGCTGAGCCACGAGTAAAGCCTAATTTGAGTCGCTTCACTGTTGCCTCCATGGTTTTGAGTGTAGAGTTTAATTTTGACCTGAAAATATAATACTTGGAGTATTGTGTGAGATGTTATGCAATTGTGTTTACTGTTTAGAGAATATGAGGCATAATTTCAGTAAATGTGTTTAAGCAACTGAGAAAAACTGTAATATGCAATAGGGATGGGCACGAGTACTCGATTGCTCAAGTACTCGAATGTGGCATCGATGATCGATCACGAAAACGATGATCATGTGGGTTTATTTATTTATTTATTGTTGATATGGCGGCATTTGGGTGTCTGGTTAGCGTTACGTTCGCATGTGGCAGTAAAGACTGGGTCTGGAGATGCGTGTTTGACGTCGTGTCGAGCTACGCAGACCGACGTATGACATCAGTAGCATTACCATGCGTGATTCAAAAACAAACAGATAATTCCGCGCGACCGCGCATCAGCAACCCGCCAATCTGCGTAATGCGCGGCAGCCCGCGAGCCCGCGAAGCCGGTCACACCTCACATCACTGAGGCACTATGGTTTAAAAGGATGCCGTGATCTTCGGAAATACAGTCAGTCAGTTGCAAAATGTACAGCGCCGTAAAAGTTCAATGGGTTATCATCTCATATTTAAACATCAAATGTCAAGAGATACCAGAGAGCCATACGAGCATTACCATTACATCTTGACTGAGGTAAGAGGACGACACGACACAGCTAAATGCTAAAATGATAGCAAAACACTTAAAGCTGCTTAATGTTATGAAGCTTGAGCTATGATTGGACGTGTTTAAAAGTGCACTGTTTATGATGCACATCCACAAACGGAGTTAAACTTTCTTTTTTTTTTAGATAACTTAGTTGAAAACTTAGTTGAAGTCTTGCATTTATGCAGATAGATGGACGTTGTACATTTATGTTGTATAAAGGCTTAATATTATGCAGAGTGCGTCATATAGAAAGAAAGCTTTTCCTGTTAGAGGTTTCTGTTAAAAACATTTAATTCATTTAAACTCTAGTATGTGTTCATTGTTCTGTCATAGTTTCTTCGAAATTAAGTTTTATTTGAGTGTTTTTAATAAAAATATTTTCATTTTCACCATGACGTGTACGCCCCTTTGATTGCCCCGCCCCCAGTTAATCGAGTACTCGTTCTTCAGACCTATGGATTAATCGAAATGAAAAAATGACATAAATGCACATCCCTAATATGCAATATAATGTGACAGATAAAAGAGAAGAAATTAAACATATTTCAGGTGCCAACACTCGATCAAACGCAAACACATCACATATATGCTAATTAGCGTGTGACGTAATCGCCACATGCTCTAAAAAAGTCTCTCTAAATCCTGTGGGAAACACTGAATATGATTACCATTTTAAATTTCTGTGTGGGGCAAATTTCAGGGCTAATGCAATTAAGTCTTCCACGTCAAGGGCCTTTAATGCCTTGTAGTTTTTCTGTGTTGATTCTGTAAACAAAATAAAATAATCACAGTCAATAATTTCTATAATGTGTAGATTGTAAATACAATTCGATGAAAGAATTAAATTAATTTTTCAGCTGATTATAAAAAAACACAATCTCATGGCAATTAGTACTATGTATGTTACGAGGTGGCTCATTGTACTGATTTAATTCATTCTTATTTTAATAATAGTCATAGGTATTTGTATGATTTACTGTACAAATTCATAAGAATTGGCCTTGTAAAATATGTGCCATTTAAACCAGGGATGGCGAACATTGGTCCTGGAGAGGGCAGTCCTGCAGATTTTAGCTCCAACCCTGATAAAAGCTCACCTGCCCGTAGCTTTCTAGTAACTCTTTAGACCTTGATTTTAGCCTGTTCAGGTGTGTTTGATTAGAGCTGGAGCTAAACTCTGCAGGACTGCAGACCTCCAGGACCAACATTTGCCACCCCTGAATTAAACATACAAGTTCATCATGTCATGTCATGTCATGCTCATACTCCTGTATAACCACAATTGTGATGTATGGTTGTAACTGTTGTTATGATTACTACATGCATAATTATGCAAGTTGATATTCTGATCATTTATATGTTTTTCTTATTTTATAAGCACATCAGTACCAGTTACAAATCACATCAGTCCTAACTAGGCCTGTCACGATAACAAATATTGCTAGACGATAAATTGCCTCGGAATTTATCACGATAGACGATAACATTGATGCTCCGGGACCATTATAATAATGCAGATACACCTTTTCAAAGATCTATAAACTTTTGTTTCTAAACAATAAGTAATACTGGAACTGGAAGACATTTTAAATATCCACAAGAAATGAACAAAATAACAGGATGATTGCGTTTTAGGTGCATATGCATGTTTGTCGTGTTGCCACTTTTAAGTGCTACGTTTTTACCACAAATGCGACATAACGGCTCGTTCAGGTTTAGTGGTTCACCTCGGTCATTAGGTTTAAATCCAAAGTACTCCCACACTGCAGCTGTAGCGTTTGGTTTTGAAACTTGGCTGTTTACACTTGGTATTAAGATGTGTTTTTGATCAGATCACAAGTGGACGAGAGAGACATATCACGTTTACACCTGGTATTTAAATCCGTCTCTTTTGTCCACTTTCGACCGCTTCTGTCCTGAATACTGTGAGGGGGTGGTCTGTCGAGACGGTGGTCGAGTCTCTCCGCTGTCATTTAAACGCCAGCGGGAGTAATTATGAGTTTATATGGACGCAAACTAATATTATGTCCACTGCTTGTTTAGGAAGTAAACATGCTGCACAGTATTTTCTACATGTATATGTTAGAGCTTTCTCTGAATTTTCAGCGCAATTGATGAAATAAGATCGCGCAACTTTCACACGCTTGCAAAATGAAACTGCGGAGATCACCCGCTTTAGTTTATCAATGAAAGGCTAAAAATAGCACTGTTCACCTTGTGTCAGAAAAGTCAGAAAAGACGTAAAACATTGTGATCAGATCGATGAAAACGCATGTTAATGACAAGTGTAAACAGCCTCTAGTAAATCCATCTTTTTCTTCAACTCTCGTCTCAACTAGTGTTTTCTCCTGCTACACTCCTCACGCGGCGCTCATCCTCCTCAGTACGCCTACTGTGATAGGCTACGCCAGGAGTCCCCCCTCCCCACACAGATCATGCGACTGACAAATGACTGACGAGGGTTCACTCCTTGTCACTCGTTGCACGGAGCGGTCATCCAGTCTCTTTGGTAGAGAGAGAGAGACAAGGAAAACAAACAAGCATGCAAATGTGAATTATTGCGGCCGAAAAAAATGATCGAGCTCATTTTATTTACCGTGCGATTAATCGATTTATCGTTTATCGCGACAGGCCTAGTCCTAACTAGGGATGCTC
Source organism: Paramisgurnus dabryanus (assembly GCF_030506205.2). Lineage (NCBI taxonomy): Eukaryota > Metazoa > Chordata > Actinopteri > Cypriniformes > Cobitidae > Paramisgurnus > Paramisgurnus dabryanus. The sequence goes on along the minus strand of NC_133337.1, from coordinate 76,187,192 downwards.
CGATCAGGGTTTTTGCAGGCCGATACCGATCACCGATTTGTTGTCTTCGTGATCGGCCGATACCAATGCTGATACCGATTTTTCAAGCTGATGTGCAAGCTTTTTGATGACTGTTACTGGTAACATTTTTTCTAGATAAAGTAATAACACAGATGTTGCCTTTGTTATATTACTTGCAGTAATTAGGTTTATTATTGTTTTAATAGAGAATCAAAAAATTAGCACAACAAATATTTCTTCTGCAAAGAGAAATTGAATATGCCTTTAAAAAGTCTTATGTCAGTTAAAAGTGATAAAAATAAAACACTTCAAAGTCTAAACTGTATGAATTAAACATACACGCATTCGTATGAAGTATAACAGTTCTTTAGTGAAGAGCAGAAACTGATTTTATTGATAGATGAATTAGGATACTGTAGCTTTAAGACGTGAGAGAGATCACTCTGTTCACGTGCACTGATGACTGAGGCTTCTGTGTGTGCATGCGCCGGATGTACACGGACAAGAGCAGCTGTGAGGAAAATGAAAGTTTAAACGCTCAAACTTTAAAACGCATGCAAATAATAAACTTTTGGCATGAGGATGCAATTATCCGCGATAGATGTGTGTTGTATACGCTGTTTGATGGGAATGTGAAGACGCGTCGCGCTGTTGATCAGATCGCGTCCTCATAGAAAATACGCTTATCTCTGCAAACGCAAAGAGAGAAATGCAAATCTTGCAAGTCACACGAGCGATGGGTTATAAAAATGCTCGCATTGCGTAAAAATGGTCTCTAACTGCAGCCGCATTCAGGAGCCCTATGTTGACAAAGGTAAACAGAAAGATCGGTTTATGAGATCGGCAAATTTAGCGAGGACCGATCGAGTCATTTAATGACGTTATCGGCCGATACCGATCGGCGGCCGATCGATCGGAGCATCCCTAGTCCTAACGTAATGCATTTTCTTCTTGGCCACTTTTCTTCTTGAGCATGCCTTAATTTACCCATTTCTAGTAGGCATACTCCATTAGTAAATAATAAATAAACCTATACTGGGTTGTTTCAATGCAGTGCTTTATTTAAAAGGTAACCCATGTGTTCTGTCCAATATTTACCCAGCATTGGGTTAAAAATAACCCAGCAGAATTTAGAGTGTGATATTCTGGTCCAATCTTATTCTGTCTCTTTTAATTGGATATTGCTGAGAATAAACGGACAGAAATGAGTTTAAACAATGAGATGAAAAAGAAAGCTTGCCTATTATTAAAGGGCAGATTCTAAGCATTTGGAAGGCTTTCTTACCCTTCCTCCATTTCATGCTGTAGGCAATCGGGACTTCAGTGGACTTCACCTGGGTTGGCTCCCCCAAGGGACCGTATGTAGTTAATCTAAAACAACAACAACATGTATTTTCTAATAAGTAGAAAATAATTATGAACACATACTGACTATATACTTTGTTGCATTTATGCATTTGGCAGAATTGTTTACTGTAGTAATTAATTATAGTCCTACTGTGAGCAATTTAAAATTAACAATTCTAACATACAGCAATTGTTTGCATTCTTCTAAAATCACAGTATCTTATTAAAATGGTTGTGTTAAAACAAACCCAATCAGTGTTTATATATTACATTAAAAAACACTAAATGCGTTGTCCAAAACTAGACACAACTCTGTGTGTATACAACAACGTTGTATTAAAAGTAACACAGATGTGTTGTTCAAATAAAAACACAGCTGTGTCTAGTTTGGGACAAGGCAGTGAGTTTAAATGTGTCCCAAAAATAACAATGATTGGGTTTGTTTTAACACAACCGTTTTTAAAGTCTAGAACATATTAAGCAGTCAGTAAATCATTATTTTATGCATATAAATCATTATTAACTTGTGAAATATAATATAAATGTCCATTAACTATATTGAAAGTTTAGGATTGGAACATGCCTAGCTTATGTACGTATTTACATTATACATATTCAGATCATTTGCATCAATATCTGCAATTTAGCTCAGCTGCCTCCAATTTCTCTTGATGGTTGCTGATGGGTTCTGATGAACACATGAAGATATTTTGAGGAATGTCTGTAACCAAACTGACCTGAAGCACCATTGACTTCCATAGTAGGATAAAAGAATACTATAGAAGTGAATGGTGCTTCTGATTGCTTTGGTTACAAATGAATCCAGAAGTTGCAAAGATTGCTGTGTCATACCCAAAATGACCTGAGGCTGTAACTGCTACTTCAAAAGGTGTTTAACTAAGTACTGAGTAAAGGGTCGGAATACTTAGGTCATATCAACTTTAAAACCCTCCCCCCAAAGAGATGCTGAACAGAGCAAACATTTACTGGTAAATTGCAGTTAACAGATCATGTGTGAAGTTGAACAGAACCTTTCCGGTAAATCAGTGCTCCCAATTTACCAGTAAGAGAGGTTGTAAGATTACCAGTATTTTACCGGTAAGCGCTATGTGTGAACGAAAAATATAGGATTACCGGCATTTAGAACGGACGACGTCAGACCGTGCTGAAAGCTTCGGGCCAATCATAATGTTTAATACAAATGATGCGTTTACCCCCGCACTGTTTACGGACGTTTCCACACACATGCTGCTTGAAAGTCGAGCACACCTGAAGTTTACATCCATATTTCTTCACCAAAGCTGTTTAAAACAGCTTACCACCTACTTGCAGAATTGCCGACGTAGCACGCCCTCTGTGAAGCCTAAAGTGCAAACAGTACTGTTGTTTAAAATGCATTTTCGGTTTGACGTCCCCTCATGCAATGTTGTTTAGTCATCATGAGCAACTTCGCGACTGTTTACCACAGACGTGAAAACAACAAAATACGGACCGTGGATATGAACGACGTGGATTGTTTACAAATACAACACTGAGCTCGCCGCACCCCACAGGAACTTCCGCTTTCTCAACGAATTTACCGGTATTTTGATACTGATGTGTGAATGATGTCTTACTGGTAAAAAGACGGAACGTCACTGCGTGTGTGAACAGCACATTTTTGTATTTACTGGTAAATTCATTCTGGTAAATTCATGGTAATTTACCAGAACTACTGTGTGAAAGAGGCTATTGACTGGTTGCTTTAGGTGTGGGTCAAACAGCCTTTTGTGCAGTCCCTTACCAATAAAAGCTAACATGGATTGGACTCCAGACCTTCTGGACTGTCTGTGAGAGACTTCAAACTCGCCCAGACCAACAAGGCATCATGTTAGCAGACATCCCGACCTGATCAAAAAATTTGATTAGGAGATGTTCTGGTCCTATTTTTAATATATCTTTTACAAACTTACCACAGGTGATCTGGCAAAGCAAAGACTTATGAAACAGCATCTTCCCAAATCTCCTCTTCAGGCTCATCTTAGCGATCATTGCATTTGATAAAGTTTGGAAAAAGAAAAACATATTTCATTAGTATAGAATCATAAATGTAATGTTTTGGTTAGAAATACAAAAAACTGTGGCCCAAGTACAACTTTGAAAGAAATAATGTTTACATTATTTGTCATGGTACACTGTCACTTCATTACCTTTTGAGTGGTACAGATTTGGGCATCTGGAAAGACACGTGACTTCACCTCTGTGTATTTTATCACACTTCATCAAATTGCATGGTAATCTGCCTACAATATGAAACACATAATAAAATAAAAAACAAGTCATGGCCCCTTTTCAAAAGAAAATATAAATTGTGAAATACAAAACACTGCATCTTAGTTATTACGATTAGTAGAATTTGATCTGAATACAAAACAAATACTAAATGCATTGTAGGGGAGATGCTTCAAAAATAAATTGTAAATTATTGATTTCTATTACAAAATGCTAGCTTGGTGGTGCGTTACAATGGTGGGTGGTAGCTCATGGACATAGCCATCATTTAAAAAATTATGATTAAAGCCATAATACATAAAGATAGAAAATAATGCTGTTATGTACACCACCACAAAGACAAATTTTATATGTCAATATGAAGCCTCTCTAAAACTTATGTCAACATCCACTCTGAACTATGAATTCACTTCTGGCTCTGTCTATTGAAAACAAAGGGTTTGAAATATGTAAGCCTAACTTACATACTGTAGAAGGAATAGTGACATTAAGGACCACAATGGAAATAAGTTATATTAACTTTATTGTGTTATCCTTGACAAATGTGTTATTTCACTTTTTGTCCAATAAATCAAATCAAATCAAAAAGAAATGAATTGCTGTGCTGAACAATAACAATTGTATCCTAAATTATTTTCTTATATTTTCCTAATGACAATGATAAACCAGATATGCACTTTTTGGGCGCTTATGTATTGGATGAAAATATAAACACAAAATAATACTTACTCTTCAGCCAATGGAACACATCACAACACAACAAGAAAATGACCTGTAAAGAAAAGTGAACATAAATATACAATAGTTATTAATCCAGAATTGATGGCTTCTGTTTAAATTCTTAACCGTTTTAACAGGCTAACTTACTGAAAACTGTGTGCCCGTACTGTAAGTTAAATAACCCTACATTTACGCGTCAAACCCTACATTTAAATAACTTGCGTTATAATTAACTAAACAATGTCAAATAAATTTGAAGAACGAGGATAACACATTTTTATAGAAGGTAAAGACAAATAAAAGATCTTTACTACATTAGCTCAGATGGGTCACGAACCCCCGTCAAGTGAGCCGTCATCTGCAAATGCATGGTCAAGCCCATAGATATGTATATAAAGGCTAGATGGCTCGTCCGCGCTGATGGCCATTTGAGTGGAACGTCCGCATTTTGGCGGCCATCTTAGGACAGGGCGCTCGCTCACTTGTAGCATTGAGTTTTAATGATGCAGGTACTTTTAAATGACCATAACTTGCTTAATTTTTTACCGATTTTCAAACGGATTGGTTTGTTATAAACGTCAAAGATGTACCTATGACACTGAATACGTATACTAAAAATAAATAAAAAATTCATGAAACATGTTAAAGCATCCAGAATTATAGCCACGTTAATAACGTTTGTAAAAAACCAAACCGTTTGTAAATCCGTCAAGAATTCAGCAAGTTACGAGCATTTTAGTTGGCGTATGTCACTCACCTTCCGTCCACAGCAGCAGGGAGCAGCACTATGGCAGCACTGACCTAAGATGGCCGCCAAGTGACGACACAGCTGACTCCGCCTTGAGCCATCTAGCCTTTATATACATATCTATGGTCAAGCCAGCCGGCGCCTAAATTGTGATGCACGTCATTCTGTAACATTACGGTACGGATACTTGCAGCGGCCAAAAAACTGACATAGACCAACGCGATTCGACTTCGCTCGCGCGCCGAAAGAATTGACGGCTGCATGACGTCAAAGTACCGCGAGAGCGGCTCGAGAAATATTACGGAGGCTAATTTCGACTTGCTCTCGCGGTGTTTGACGTCATCCGGCTGTCATTGTTTTTGCTATTTAATCGGTTCATTTACCCAATAACAATATAAACGTATTAACAACGTATTTTATATTACACATTACAAAAAAAAATTCTATTCACAGTAGGCTATGACACATTTCACTTTCAATTGTTGACAAAAATATTGTTTTTTTAAATGTTTCCAAATGTTTTGTAACATTACTTTCTTGCTTTGCCTACAGGGTTTACTTTATTGACACGACCTTCTTCATGATGACCCCACTCTGTTTGTGACTTATGAAAATAAATTACAGCAGATTAACAAAGAAAACTGTACACAAAGGCTGTCCACAATACATCAACATGCATCATTTTTGCCCTGGTACTATTCAAAATCCTTAACGTGTACTTACAACTAAAAATATCTTCTTTTGGATGATCCACACTCTGTCCATGTCAATTTTCAAACTGTTTCACTGGACATTTTTGAAGAAAACTATAGGCAAAGTATGTGAACTATACATCAACCATACATCAACATGTAGCATTTTCACATTGCTATGATTCAAAATCCTTAACGTGTAACAACAACATTTCAAAAATATCTTCTTTTGGATGATCCACACTCTGTCCATGTCAATTTTCAAACTGTTTCACTGGACATTTATAAAGAAAACTATAGGCAAAGTCTGTCAACCATACATCAACATGTAGCATTTTTACATTGCTATGATTCAAAATCCTTAACGTGTAACAACAACATTTCAAAAAATATCTCATTTAGGATGACCCACACTCTGTCCATGTCAATTTTAAAACTGTTTCACTGGACATTTATAAAGAAAACTATAGGCAAAGTATGTGAACTATACATCAACATGTAGCATTTTCACATTGCTATGATTCAAAATCCTTAACGTGTAACAACAACATTTCAAAAATATCTCATTTAGGATGACCCACACTCTGTCCATGTCACTTTTCAAACTGTTTCACTGGACATTTATGAAGAAAACTATAGGCAAAGTATGTGAACTATACATCAACCATACATCAACATGTAGCATTTTTACATTGCTATTATTCAAAATCCTTAACGTGTAACAACAACATTTCAAAAATATCTTCTTTTGGATGACCCACACTCTGTCCATGTCAATTTTCAAACTGTTTCACTGGACATTTATAAAGAAAACTATAGGCAAAGTATGTGAACCATACATCAACATGTAGCATTTTCACATTGCTATGATTCAAAATCCTTAACGTGTAACAACAACATTTCAAAAATATCTTCTTTTGGATGACCCACACTCTGTCCATGTCAATTTTCAAACTGTTTCACTGGACATTTATGAAGAAAACTATAGGCAAAGTATGTGAACCATACATCAACATGTAGCATTTTCACATTGCTATGATTCAAAATCCTTAACGTGTAACAACAACATTTCAAAAATATCTTCTTTTGGATGACCCACACTCTGTCCATGTCAATTTTCAAACTGTTTCACTGGACATTTATAAAGAAAACTATAGGCAAAGTATGTGAACCATACATCAACATGTAGCATTTTCACATTGCTATGATTCAAAATCCTTAACGTGTAACAACAACATTTCAAAAATATCTCATTTAGGATGACCCACACTTTGTCCATGTCAATTTTCAAACTGTTTCACTGAACATTTATGAAGAAAACTATAGGCAAAGTATGTGAACTATACATCAACCATACATCAACATGTAGCATTTTTACATTGCTATTATTCAAAATCCTTAACGTGTAACAACAACATTTAAACATCAACATGTAACAACAACATTTCAAAATTATCTCATTTAGGATGACCCACACTCTGTCCATGTCAATTTTCAAACTGTTTCACTGGACATTTATAAAGAAAACTATAGGCAAAGTTTGTCAACCATACATCAACATGTAGCATTTTTACATTGCTATTATTCAAAATCCTTAACGTGTAACAACAACATTTCAAAAATATCTTCTTTTGGATGACCCACACTCTGTCCACGTCAATTTTCAAACTGTTTCACTGGACATTTATAAAGAAAACTATAGGCAAAGTTTGTCAACCATACATCAACATGTAGCATTTTTACATTGCTATTATTCAAAATCCTTAACGTGTAACAACAACATTTCAAAAATATCTTCTTTTGGATGACCCACACTCTGTCCACGTCAATTTTCAAACTGTTTCACTGGACATTTATAAAGAAAACTATAGGCAAAGTATGTGAACTAAACATCAACCATACATCAACATGTAGCATTTTCACATTGCTATTATTCAAAATCCTTAACGTGTAACAACAACATTTCAAAAATATCTCATTTAGGATGACCCACACACATTTTTACATACATACACACAGGGCCGCTGCTGGTCAAATGGTTGCCCTAAGCGAACATTTACTGTGGTGCCCCCTTTAGTTAAAAAACAACAACAAAATCGCATGCAACTTTATGCAACTTTATTAGAATGCTATTGATATCATTTATACTTGCATTTTGACAGCAGCTCAAACTACATTTATACAAATATGCCGTTAGATATTTATTATAGTCTATATTTCTGCATCTTTACCTGTGTAGCTAATGGACTTTACCTTAATCTAATGTGACAACGCTAAACTTACATGTCTGCTATTTTTTGGGATTACTAAATGGCTGCGTCCGAAACCGCATACTGTATAGTAGGTACTGAATTAGATGAAGTACCTACTTACTTGGCGTTAAAACAGTAGGTACTGTATAGTATGAATCCTGGTTGTATGAATGAGATTCGGACGTACTACATCCGCCATGTTGCTACATCACGTGACATTCGTCGTCATCACGTCATGTCATTTCTGCGCGAAAACAGCCGCGTGCCTCTTCTTCTTCTTTGGATAACTCCTCGTCCGGGGCATCATGGGATAGTGAAGCGTCCATCGTATGCACACTGCAAAATCTAACCGGAAGTAGTATGTCATCCGGGTACTTTTCGCATACTGTTTTTCGAATACTATGTATTCGGACATACTACTCGCCTCGCCTACTGCCTTTCGCGTACTATATAGTATGTAGTAGGCGGTTTTGGACGCAGCAAATGTCTTTCTTGCAATTACAATAAAAGTCAGCTTTAAGAAAACAGCATATATCTATTTCAGTTTTTCTCATTTGCTAAAACACTAAAACCCATTGGCTGAACAAAGTTCTCAGTTGCATGAACTGATTTATCTAATTGTACAGTCTGTTGTCAATACCTTAAACCATTTCACATCATAAACCACATTTGGCAGATCTCACTTAGACTTTTTAGCAACACTTCACACACACATATTCATTCTCAAAACACATTCTGCACTCTAATACACATATCATGCATACTGCTAAACACAAGCGGCAACAATCAAACACAAATAGAGCACACATGTCATTGATTACAGTTTATTTCAACTGCTTACACACATTTTTCAGAGTTTTCCTCTTTTTTTCAAAACTTAACACACAAATTCAAGAATTGCACACACAAAATGTTAAATGCCTTACATCTCTTTCAAAATGAAACACCACAGTCAAAATATCACAAACATATTTCAAAAGCAAACATTTGTCTTACGTTGTAAACACCTTTACCATAATGTTATATTTCTGAATATGTCATATACACACTGTTATTCAAAACCTAAAGCTCTTCTTTTAAAAGCTCCCATGTACATGATTGAATGTATTTGGGAGAGAGCTGTCGAATATATAAAGTAAAATCAAAAGCAAAATTGAAACCACACTTTTTATTTATGATTTAATTTTTTGCTTTTTGTGGTTGTAAATGTAGAACTAGTGTACACAGCTTGAAAGGAAAAAATACATCAAAATGTAGTGTTGTTGCATGTAGTGTAAAACCAAACGTGTGTGCTTGCATGTGGAGATGATTGGGTGCATCAAGGCTCCATCTTTCCTCCGTGCTGGGTCCGGCCACAATACTTCATCCACTTCATGCTATATTCTCTCTTGCCAGACAATGTGAAAAGAACCTTCTTGTATGGCGTATCCAACTTTCCAGCGCCATGTGGAGAAAAACTCCTCAATAGAATTTAGAAATGGTGAATATGGAGGCAGGTAGACAACAGAAAAATGGAGATGAATAGCAAACCAGTTTTGGACCTGATGGGCATGATGAAACCTGACATTTTTCCAGATGTTGACAAATCTTGCCTGGTCTTCATTCTGCAGACCCTGAACAAGCATGTCATCAATGGTTTCCAGAAATTGTATGATGTGATCGGTGTTATGGGGCCAAGTGTGGGGTGATGGTGCAGGAAACCAACATTTTGTGAAATTGTAGCACACATTGTAATGTTTCCGCCACGTTGTTCAATGACATTCCTTCCCCTTCTTCTGGTTTTACTGAGATTAAAGCCCACCTCATCCACATAAATGTGTTCATGGAGAATGGCATGGGCATTCATTGTCCAAAAGCTATTACTTGACCTTTGGCCTATTTATAGGCCACTCCTAAAGTCATGATTTTTTGTTGTTAAGTAAAGAGTGTTTGCACATGTGAGGAGTTAGTACGAGGCATTTTGATTGGTTGTGTTTATAAAAGGAAATCAAAAATCTTCCTGTCAGATTTTTGTGTGTTGCATAGAAAAATTGTGTGTTGTGTTTTGCAAAAAGTGTTTAATGAAATTGAAAACTGAGTAAAAGGCCAAAAATTTGTGTATGGTTTTGCAGATTTAGTGTGTGGTTCTGGTGTTTGAGTGTCTGGTTTAAAATTGTGTGACAAGTAATAATTTTGTGTGTAAGCAGTTGAAAAAAACTGTAAACACAACCACTCAAAATGGATTTAACCAGTTTCAAATAATGTGACACAACCAATATAAGCCAGTTCACTGTTGTATACTGTAGTAAGTATCATGGATGTCCTGCAAAAGTTTCTTCAAAATCCTCATTTTAAAATTGCTAGTCTGTATGTATGTCATTGTTCATGAACAAGACATTCAAAATGTTTACCCATGTTGTCAATAAATCTAGTGTACACAATTATATGTGTTAGTATTTTTTGATGTAAACTGGATGAATTTACATTTTCACATTATTTCTGTAAACAAATTGCACACATTGTGATTTAGAAATATGTTTTAGAGTACAGTGTAAATGTCAAAATTTTTGTAAAATCCAAATTTCTGGATTCACTTGACAGGAATTTATCAATTCTTTTTACATAAAAACCCCCCAATAGAATACATGTTTCATGCTTATCGTAACAGATGGTCACCAATTTTGCATTACTTGCACAATGAACTAATTACTAAATGTTTTGAGGTGTAAGACAGAAACCAGTATAATGTATTTTCATGACAATGAAAAAGCAGACAATTGTACATAATCATCTGCTTGATTGAATCAAAGCAATTTCAATTTGTCCAAAACAATGAGGATTACAGTTTTTCTCAATTGCTAAAACACTAAACCCAATTGTCTGAACCAAATGCTCAGTTGCCTGAACCCATGTTTGCCATTTGATGCAAATGCTTCATTCTGACATGTGTTTGTGGCATTTTGAATGCAGTGTTCCATTTTGAAGGACATGTGAGCTACTTTGCATTTTGTGTGTGCAGTTTTGAAAATTGTGTCTAAAGTTTTGAAAAAAGTAGACTTGGTTTTGAAAACGTGTGTAAGCAATTGGTAAAAACTGTAAAGCACAAGTGTCACAACTTGAACCCAACAACTCAAAATTGATCACACTTGTGGCTAATGATGTGAGGGAACATATACAGTAAGCCAGTTCAGAGAGCACTGGTTTGTGAGGCCCTACAATGGATAGAAGTCTGAGAGGAAGAGTTTGTGTGAGAGGAGGTCGAGGTGGTCAGCGAAGACAAAGAACAGTAATATCTATTGAATAATAGCAATGTAAAAATGCTGCATGTTGATGTATTGATGTATGGTTGAAAGACTTTGCCTATAGTTTTCTTTATAAATGTCCAGTGAAACAGTTTGGAAATTGACATGGACAGAGTGTGGGTCATCCTAAATAAGATATTTTTGAAATGTTGTTGTTACACATTAAGGATTTTGAATCATAGCAATGTGAAAATGCTACATGTTGATGTATGGTTGACAAACTTTGCCTATAGTTTTCTTCATAAATGTCCAGTGAAACAGTTTGGAAATTGACATGGACAGAGTGTGGGTCATCCAAAAGAAGATATTTTTGAAATGTTGTTGTTACACGTTAAGGATTTTGAATCATAGCAATGTAAAAATGCTACATGTTGATGTATGGTTGACAAACTTTGCCTATAGTTTTCTTCATAAATGTCCAGTGAAACGGTTTGGAAATTGACATGGACAGAGTGTGGGTCATCCAAAAGAAGATATTTTTGAAATGTTGTTGTTACACGTTAAGGATTTTGAATCATAGCAATGTAAAAATGCTGCATGTTGATGTATGGTTGACAGACTTTGCCTATAGTCTTCTTTATAAATGTCCAGTGAAACAGTTTGAAAATTGACATGGACAGAGTGTGGGTCATCCAAAATAAGATATTTTTGAAATGTTGTTGTTACACATTAAGGATTTTGAATAATAGCAATGTAAAAATGCTACATGTTGATGTATGGTTGATGTTTAGTTCACATACTTTGCCTATAGTTTTCTTCATAAATGTCCAGTGAAACAGTTTGGAAATTGACATGGACAGAGTGTGGGTCATCCTAAATAAGATATTTTTGAAATGTTGTTGTTACACGTTAAGGATTTTGAATCATAGCAATGTGAAAATGCTACATGTTGGTGTATGGTTGATGTTTAGTTCACATACTTTGCCTATAGTTTTCTTCATAAATGTCCAGTGAAACAGTTTGAAAATTGACATGGACAGAGTGAGGGTCATCCTAAAGAAGATATTCTTAAAATGTTCTTGTTACACGTTAAGGATTTTGAATAATACCAGGGCAAAAATGATGCATGTTCATTTATTGTGGACAGTCTTTGTGTACAGTTTCTTTGTTAATCTGCTGTAATTTATTTTGATAAGTAACAAACAGAGTGGGGTCATCCTGAAGAAGATCCTGTTAATAGATAAATCCTGTAGGCAAAGTAATGAATTAAAGTAATGAACAAGAAATTAATGTTACAATACATTTGGAAACACTTAAAAAAACTATATTTTTGTCAACAATTGAAAGTGAAATGTCTTATACTGTGATTAAACAATTTATTTGTAATGTGTAATATAGCTACACAAATACAGATCAACTATATTGCATATTTGTATAATTGTAGTTTGTGTTGTCAAAATACAATTATAAATGATAACAATAGCATTTTAATAAAGTGCTATTCTCACACATAGCCTACTATAGTTGTGATTTTGTTGTTGTTTTTTAACTAAAGGTGGCACCACCACCGTAAAAGTCAGCTTATGGCACCCATCTGACCAGCAGTGGCCCTGTGTGTGTGTTTCTGCTTAGACTACTCTGTTTTGATTATGTAGACCAGTGGTCACCAATCCTGGTCCTGGAGGGCCGGTGTCTCTGCAGAGTTTAGCTCCAACCCTAATCAAACACACCTGAAGCTCCTTACTTAGCTGCCGCAGGTGTGCTTGATGGGTAGGAGCTAAACTCTGCAGAGACACCGGCCCTCCAGGACCAGGATTGGTGACCACTGATGTAGACTTTAATGTAGACTCTTTACCTACAGTCAAGTCACTCACTCAGAGGTTAAATAAAATTAAGTAAAATATATATCTTCAAATCAAATAAATTCCAATCAGAGCATCTTCCAAGTCTGAAATGGATGTATTCTTATATCTATAAGGTATAATATAACAAGATAACTTTTTTTAATGGGTTTGGCTAAAAGAAAATTTTGGTTTTGTCTACACTACTGCTAGGTACTTATACTAAATTGACTGGGTTAAATAGAATTGAATTACTAAAAAGAGACTAAAATACAATTTTCATTGACTAAAACTAGACTAAAAATGTCACCAGTTTTCGTCGACTAAAACTAGACAAAAATAGTCAAGGATAATTCTGACTAAAATAAGACTAAAATGCCCAGACTTTTAGTCGACTAAAACTTGACTAGACTAAAAAGAGTATGAACTGACTAAAACTAATAAAAACGAAAATGTCAGCTTGACACAAAGACTAGACTAAAACTAGAATTAAAACAGGCCGCCAAAAACAACACTACTACAAACAAAGTTTTTCAATTGTTATATTATTATTATAAGAGAGAGCCATGGCAACTATTATGGACACTGCAGTTATGTTTAATGTTACTGTCTTTTCTCCGTGCATGGGAAAGAAAAGTCATACTTTATGTGAACACATGAATGAACAAACACCAGTCAGCGCGTGGCTCAGCACGTCAGCTTGTTGTTCTCTAATGTAAATCTAGTGTATAAAGTACTAATGGTGTAAATGTGGTAACTTTAAATCTTCAGTTGATAAGAATAACAGTTAAGACTTCATTTTAACAACACTGACACTTCATGCGATCTGCTCACTACATTGTAAGAGAGTTTTCTTGGTTATTTCATGCAATTTAAACAATCAGCCATTAAAGGTCTCAAATTGTGTAGAAACCGACCTACTTAAAGTATATTACTATGTATGTCCACAGATCTGTTTTTTCTAAAACAATTCTACTTTCTCAAATCTCTAAATTTAGACTATGAACAGAATTTACAACTAATGACATTATTTATTAATTTTGGTTTGTTAAAATATGTTTTCTATTTCTTTATTTTATAGGCTACCTCAAAAATGAATTCCATATGGAACTTAGTGGAAGACCATCTCCCAGAAATGTGCAGATGAATGTAAGATGTCAAAAAGGCACCACAGTCATTGTTTGTGAAAATTACTGCTTTGCATTAAAAGATATTTCACGGTAATGTAATATAGATTTTTTTACCTTTTGAAAGTAACAAATATAATATGATTACAGTATGTAATAAAATAATTACAGTTATAAGCATTTATCACTGTGTCTGTTATCTTTTACCTGTTATCAGCACTAATACTCTATTCAAAAGAGGTAAGAAATTGTTTTGTTCAAACACAGCATAATTACAAAGTATGGTTTTGCTGGGTTTTAATTGTTTTCTTATTAACACAAAAAACAACATGACTACCCTTTCTGCTTCTAGAGCCTTAGAGCTGTTCATGTATAACTCCGTGGTAGAGCATTGCGTTTGCAATGCAAAAGGTCATTGTGGGTTTGAAACAAATAATAAGCAGCTTGTAATGCACTTTAAGTTGCTTTGGATAAAAGCGTCTCCAAATGCATAAATATTATATATACACATGATGTAACCCCAGGTGGACCACCCAGATGGAAACATGTATGCTTTAGGTGGACCGCTTTATCCAAAGCATATACTTTTTATTAGTATGTGTGCTCCTTGGTTATTTAGCCCATAACCTCTTATTTCAGCCTTGTTTGTTTTATTTTTTATGTATATACACTGTAAAACCTAACAGTGTAAGTCACTAAACGAAATGAGTTTTTTAAACTTATTATTTTTTAAAGTAAATTTCACTTAATAAAAACTGTGATATGAACTCAAAAACTGCAAATGATTAACCATAAATTAAATCAAATAAGTAAGCAACAGCCAGGACACAGATATGAAGAGCTAACAGGTAAGCACTGCAAACTCTTTCAACCTTTTTAAAGGACAAGTTCGGTATTTTAGACTTAAAGCCCTGTTTTCAGATTGTTTATGGTGAAATAGAATGGTTTTGACTGAAATTTCGACATTTGCGGCTGCCCTGAGAATTTTCGCGTGTTTGTGTTTCAGCTCAGACCTCTACAGTGGGTTTAATGGTGCACTGGAACAATCCTTCCTAAAATGCATTAAACTTTCGTTTACAAAGACGTGAAACTCACCGAGTGGTCAGGGGTGTTCACTGATATGCTCACACAAAAATCGCTGCAAAAGATGCTTTCCAACAGCTGTTTTAGCATTCGTTGTTAATTTGTGGACCTATTTTTCCAAACGCCTCACACCCGTACTGTACATTCTTCCGCTTAGAGCTTGAATAATAGACACTCCAGCCCAGGTGGTGGCGCTAATCCGCCTTTGCCAATTGCAAGAATAGAAACAAAGTTCCCGGCGTGGAGTAATACGTACCTCACAGCACATCTAATACAAGTCAATGGAGTTGGCAAAAACTACGATAAAACCTGTTGGAATGCGTCTTTTGGAGCGATTTTTGTGTGAGCATACCAGTGAACACCCCTGACCACTCGGTGAGTTTCACGTCTTTGTAAACGAAAGTTTAATGCATTTTAGGAAGGATTGTTCCAGTGCACCATTAAACCCATTGTAGAGGTCTGAGCTGAAACACAAACACGCGAAAATTCACAGGGCAGCCGCAAATGTCGAAATTTCAGTCAAAACCATTCTATTTCACCATAAACAATCTGAAAACAGGGCTTTAAGTCAAAAATACCGAACTTGTCCTTTAAAGCATCTTTAAACTTTAAAAACATGTTGTTTGTCGTGACTCTACATTGTAATACTCACCCGGTTACAGTAATTTGTGTAATGTTGGACATACGATGAAACAACACGACATTGATACAGCAATTTGACCTCACACTCATTTTTATCAGCAGATTAGTGTGCTTTGAGTACACCACAGTTCTGTAAGTGAAAAATTAATTCATATTTATGTGTGTTGCTTTCTCAGTAAGGACTAACTTTAACTGACTTTCTGTCTGTCTGTCTGTTCTCAACCAAACAGTCATTCAAGACCTTTTAAAGGTAACGTTACCACATTTATTCATTCATTTATTATGTTTTGAGTACACCACAGTTGTGAAAAATGTATTCATATTTATGTGTTTCTTACTGTTTAGCAAAAACATTTCCCGTGCAAGTTTGAATCTCTCTCAGTAAGGACTTATTGACTGGCTGTCTGTTCTCGACCAAACGGTCATTCTTACTCATAAAAAACTTTTAAAGGTAACGTTACCCCATTTATTTGTTCTTTTAATATTGTTTAGTACACCACAGTTCTTTCAATTGAAAATGTATTCATATTTGTGTGTGTTTTCTTACTGTTTAGCACAAGTGTGTCCCGCGCAAGTTTGAATTTCTCTCAGTAAGGACTGACGGACGGCCATTCACTCATAAAACCTTTTAAAGGTAACATTACCACATTTGTTATGTTTAGTACACAACAGTTCTTTCATTGGGAAATTAATTCATATTTGTGTGTGTTTTCTTACTGTTTAGCACAAGTGTTTCCCGTGCAAATTAGAATTTCTCTCAGTAAGGACTGACGGATGGCCATTCACTCATAAAACCTTTTAAAGGTAACATTACCACATTTATTATGTTGTGAGTATACTACAGTTCTGTATAGGGATGGGCACGAGTACTCGAACGTGGCATCGATGATCGATCACAAAATCAATGCGGCTTTATTTATTTATTTATTGTGGATATGACGGCATTGGATGTCTGCTTAGCATTACAAGCGCATGTGGTAGTAAAGGCTGGGTCTGGAGATGCGTGTTTGACATTGTGTTGAGCTATGCAGACCGGCGTATGACATCAGTAACATTACCATGCATGATTCAAAAACAAACAGATAATTCCGCGCACCCGCCGTGCACGCGGCAACTCCTCGATCCGCGCAATGTGCGGCAACTCGCCGATCCCGTGAAGCCGGTCACACCTCACATCACTGAGGCATTATTGTTTAAAAAGATGCCCTGATTTTCAGAAATACAGTCAGTCAGGTGAAAAAGTACAGCGCCGTCAAAAGTTCAATGGGTTATCATCTCATATTTAAAAAACAATGTTAAAAAAACCAGAGAGCCATACGAGCATTAACATTACATCTTGACTGAGAACAGGTTAGGGGACGGTTATCATCTCATATTTAAACATCAATGTAAAAAGATACCAGAGAGCCATACGAGCATTAACATTATATCTTGACTGAGAACAGGTAAGGGGATGACACGCCACAGCTAATCGCTAAAATAATAGCAAAAGACTTAAAGCTGCTTAATGTTATGAAGCTTGTGCTTTGACTGGACGTGTTTAAAAGGGCGCTGTTTATGGTGCACATCCACAATGGGAGTTAAACTTTCTGTACATAACTTAGTTGAAAACTTAGTTGAAGTCTAGCATTTTATGCAGATAGATGCACAATGTAAATTTATGTTGTATAAAGGCTTACTATATTTAGAGTGTGTCATATAGAAAGCGGTTTGTGCTTATTAACCCTTTAGATTCACTTCATCACGCAGCTATTCCTATTAGAGGTTTCTGTTAAAACCATTTAATTCATTAATAATCTAGTATGTGTTCATTGTTCTGTCGTAGTTTCTTCAAAATTAAGTTTTATTTCAGTGTTTTTAATAAAAATATTTTAATTTTCACCATGACGTGTATGCCCCTTTGATTGCCCCGCCCCAGTTAATCGAGTACTCGTTCTTCAGACCTATGGATTAATCGAAATGAAAAAATGACATAAATGCACATCCCTAGTTCTGTAAGTGGAAAAGTAATTCATATTTGTGTGTTTTCTCTCAGGTTAGCACGAATGCATCCAGCATAATTTTGGATCTTTACCATTGAGGAGACTGGCTGACTGTTCTCAACCAACCATCATTCACACGCAAAAACTTTAAAGGTACCACATTTATTTAAGTTGTTAGTATACCACAGTTCTGTTAGTGAAACATTTATTCATACTTTTGTGTTTTCTCACAGGTAGGTATGAACGTGTCTAGAGCAGTTTTGGATCTTTACCATTGAGGAGGTTGACTGACTTTCATCTACCAACTGTCATTAACACAACAAAAACTAAAGAAATGTTACTACAAGTGGACCTATTCAGTTACTCATTATGCTGTGAGTACACCACAATTTTATCAGTGAAACAATAATGTTTGTTTTTTCTCAATGCTTGGCATAGACAAATGTGACCCTGTGTAATTTGGAAATTTCATGGGAAATGTGTACGTCTTAAAAATGTTTAAATGTCGTTTGAGTTAAAGCAGACATATCATGCTTTTAAATCTGTCCTTTTTACATATAAATCATCTATTTGTGGTCTATGTAAAGCGAAACTGCAATGCTTGGGTCTGAATTCCTCATCATTATAGCCCCACAGGCCCCCTTTCTACACCTTTTCTGATGTGCATCTGAGAGCAACTCGTTTTGGTACTGTCTTTTTAAATGCACGTCATACCCTGCCCCCTCTCAAGGTTGCAGAGGTGACACTCGGTTAAACTCCACCCCGTTCGGCCATTTTTGTAGTTTTATAGCAGAGATCAGGGGGGCAGGGTTTCATATTTTATTGAAGCTTCCCTGGACGCCGCCATTGCTTAGCGAACACCCATCTGCTGTTAGCATCCCATTGACTCCCATTCATTTTGGCGTCACTTTGACAGCGAATAACTTTACATCTGAGGCGTTTAAAGACTCCATTTGTCCATTAATTATTTCTAAAGAAACACGAAAATGTATAGAAGGCTCCATTACCATGTATCTTACGTTATGTCCCAATAGAAGCAGTTTTTGTAAAAATAGGCTAACGATTGCGTCATAACCTGCGACTTTCTGTCGCACAGTAGAGAAATTACCGTATGGACTGGGAGAGAAGCTCACATGCAATCTTTTACTGACTATGAGGCAATCGGGTGGACGTGAAGGCATAAAGTCAAGGAAGATTATTAATCAGAATACTAACCAAAATGTGCTCCTGTTCACGCTCTGTGTCTCTGCAAGATTCAGTAGGTGATTCAGATTTCCCGTGGCACGGCTATTAGAAGACTTACAATTGTCAGGCAGGTTGCTCACGTGACATCCACGTCATTGAGCTCAGTTTGAGTCTGCGCAGTACGCTCGACACCCAGGAAGTGCGTGCTTCTAATTGACTTCACTTGTCTCCGTTGAATCCAATGGGGTCGCTGTGTCCATTTCTTTTACTGTCTATGGCAGAGATACGATTATCTAGCTGCACAGAAACTTTTTATTTACTCGTTTTTCACAAAATGTCAACAACGGAAGACTTGTCCATCCAGCCTTATATGTTCGCGCCAGAGTCGGAAACGGACTGAGAGGAAAATGAAGACGACGAACCTGCAGAACAACGTCTTCATATGGAGGTATCGCAATGGTGTGAGGCTGCAGCCTCCGGAGGTCGCATATCTAGGCTGCATACGTCATCAAGACGGTCTTATTTCAGAATATTAACAATTATAAAGTTTACTATTATTCTTAGTTAATCGTAAGTTGTTTTAATATGCTAATGACTTGCAAATGTAATGCTCAGTTAACTTAAACCAGGCTTGATGCCCAAAAGCGATCTCCGCAGGCTGCAGCCTTCGGAGTGAGAAACAGCACTGCTAAACCATGACCACCATGTACTTTACTTTTTTACTTTAAGTTATAAACTGCTTACCGAAGTGCTCTGCTCGTCGTCTCCAAAGAAAGAAGTAATTGACCCCTCAATCAGACGAAGTCTATCGGCAATTCCTTCTTTATACTGGCGGAGATTGGTGAAGTAGTTATCCTTAAAGTGCCTCGGGCACACAAAAATGACTTTACCCACAGATGTGAGTACATTTCTTACGCTCTCGTCACTTTTGCATCCTTGAGCTTGGACTACAATATCGCAGCGAGAAATATAAAATGGCGGATTGCTCGTAGTGTTGGGCTGGAAGTCGATGTCCTTATTTAGCAGTTCCGCTGCAAATACTGTGACGTAATTGTTCAAAAAACGTAATAGATAATAGGAAAATCAGAACCGGTTGGAAAATATGACCAAAACAGAATATAAAGATATCAACAAAGCACCTGAAGAGACTAATTTCAACTTTTATGTACTTATAAACACTACAAATATACAACAAAATGCATTTAAGAGCCAAGAAAGTGGATTTAGCATGATATGTCTCCTTTAAGGAACAGTACACTGATTTATTAAAAGTGTGCAATACACTGAGTCTATTAAAGTCATAAAGGAATACTTGATATATTTAATAAAGGAATGTGTAAATCTAATATTAGTTTTAATGTGAATTTGGACAGAAAAGCAAAAAAATGTTTGTAAAATAAACAATTGTTTAATAAACTGTAATAATTTTACCCTTTTCTGTCATCATTTTTTATACTAATGTTTGGTTTAAGGCAATCGGTTTCCTCAAACGGTTTGAGTTAACTTTTCGGGTTTTACAGTGTAACAACAATGTACAAAATCAAAAAGAGGAAAGCATATTTTAAGAAACAAAAAATTTAATTGGATCCCATTAAAATCCTCTACAAATTATCCTAAAGGATATTTTTGTCGTGTCTTAAAATCCTTTAGAAATATCCTCTAATAGAAACCTATAGGATTTTTTCTAATGGAATCCCATAGATGTTTTGTAATGGAATCCCATAGATGTTTTGTAATGGAATCCTTTAGGATTTTTCTAATGGAATCCTATAAGATTTTTCTAATGGAATCCTGTAGAATTTTCTAATGGAATCCCATAAGATTTTTCTAATGGAATCCTATAAGATTTTTCTAATGGAATCCTATAAGATTTTTCTAATGGAATCCTATAAGATTTTTCTAATAGAATCCTATAAGATTTTTCTAATGGAATCCTATAAGATTTTTCTAATGGAATCCTATAAGATTTTTCTAATGGAATCCTGTAGAATTTTCTAATGGAATCCCATAAGATTTTTCTAATGGAATCCTATAAGATTTTTCTAATGGAATCCTATAAGATTTTTCTAATGGAATCCTATAGGATTTTTCTAATGGAACGGTTCCAAAATATGATAGAAATTCTAATTGGATTCCTGTACAGGATTCTTATTAAAAATCCTATAGGATTTTTAGACAAGGGAAATAAGTTGTTAATACGTTTATCTTGTTATTGGGTAAATGAACCGATTAAATAGCAAAAAAATGACAGGCGGATGACGTTAAACACCGCGAGAGCGAGTCGAAATTACCCTCCGTAATATTTCTCGACCCGCTCTCGCGGTACTTTGACGTCATGCAGCCATCAATTCTTTCGGCGCGCGAGCGAAGTCGAATCGCGTTGGTCTATGTCAGTTTTTTGGCCGCTGTAAGTATCCGTACCGTAATTTTACTTAATGACGTGCAACACAGTTTAGGCGCCGGCTGGCTTGACCATGCATTTGCAGATGACGGCTCACTTGACGGGGGTCGTCACGAGCTCAGTCAAACCACTGCATCAACGGTCAACATTAAAGTTCAGAATATTTGAGTCATATCGAATTAACTGTTAATAAAAACAAAACAAACATAACTGTGAACTTATTTTAATGACTTAACCAGGAATTAATAAAAACTTACCTTAGAATTTACCATAGAAATGAAAACTGTCGTCTGAGGTAAACGGTTAAAATCCACTTTGAACTCACAAGGACCGAGGCGCGCGCACGCAAATACGTGTGTTCGACTTCTTGCTGCGCTGACAGGTAAACGTCATTGTACCCCGAGAGTGTAATTTCTTGACTCGCTCTCGCGATACATTGACGTAAAGAGGCGGGATATGGGTGAAGCTGAGGTGAAACCACGCCCGCCTAGCGCGAGT
Source organism: Paramisgurnus dabryanus (assembly GCF_030506205.2). Taxonomy (NCBI): domain Eukaryota; kingdom Metazoa; phylum Chordata; class Actinopteri; order Cypriniformes; family Cobitidae; genus Paramisgurnus; species Paramisgurnus dabryanus. Next base: position 76,165,182 of record NC_133337.1, on the reverse strand, counting down.
CTAGTGACAGCAGTGGCTGTTCACCGACACTCAAGCGGACACGCCCTTAATTATGCAGAAGTTTAAGGCTTAATATAATTTAAACGGATGAGTTACAAAAACATTCACCCCCCTCACATTTGTCATGACGGGCAAAATTAGCTATATAGGCCAAAAACACTTTTTGTACCAGGCTGTAAACATATTATTTTCTACTGTAAAGTTGGCAATTTTTAACATGGGAGTCTATGGGAATTGACTCCCTTTTGGAGCCAGTCGATGAATTGCAGTTTAAATCACTTCCGTGTTGGCTTCATTAGAGAGATCGGAAGGTTGCCCCTCGCTAATAACACATAACAAAAGACAACATGTTAAAGAACAATAAAGATGGTAAAAAAGATGTCCCACGTCCAGACTGCCCTGCTGAAAAAACCAGCATCAAACCAGCATGGACCAGCATGGGAATCATGCTGGTCTATGCTGGTTTAGCTGGTGGTCACAGCATACCAGCACCAAAACACAACATATGCTGGTATGACCAGCATGGGATACTGGTGCTAATGCTGGTTTAGCTGGTGCTAATGCTGGTTTGGTGCTGGTTTAGCTGGTGCTAATGCTGGTGCTGATGCTGGTTTGATGCTGGTTTAGCTGGTGTTCACTAGCAAACCATGACCAAAACACAACATATGCTGGTCTTGCTGGTATGCTGTTTTTTTCAGCAGGGTGAACTGAAAATTAGAACTTGTTTAACAATAAACATTTCTTGTATTAAAATAAACAGAAATATTGTGCTTTTAAAACATAGCTTTTTAGATCTTCACCCGGGGGTGGGTTCAATTATTTCATAAACATGCATGCACATTTTGTTCTAAATGGACAGAGCTTTATAAAAAAATAAAAATAAAAAAATGGTTTTATTATAATAAAAGTGTAGTAACTGGTTTTTGATTAAACAACAACAACAAACATCAAAAGAAAATGATCTGCTAAGATAATAACAAACAATGATAATTTGGGGGCCCATTTGGGATGTGGTGTGAGTTTGCCTTGCCCACACTGTCCCACAATATACCTCACAGTGGGCCTGCATGGGCATGTTTTGCATACAAAAGGCTGAGGGAGCTGTCTGTGGAACCATAAAGAAAGCAGATAAAAGGTTGTATGTTATTATATTATTAAGGGTATTCTTAAAATTTATATTTGAAATGGTGCTGGGCAAAGATTAATCGCGATTAATCGCATACAAAATAAAAGTGATTATTGGTATAATATATGAGTATGTGCTGTGTCTATTTATTATGTATAAATATATACACACACATTCATATATGTATTTAAGAAACATTTACATGTTTATATATATTTAGGGGTCAAGCACCGAAGGTGCTGAGACACCTATTGTAATTGTTAGTATTATTAGGGGTCAAGCACCGAAGGTGCTGAGACACCTATTGTAATTGTTAGTATTATTATTATTATTCTGCTTCTTCTTCTTCTTAGCCATAGGCGTCTATGGCAGCCCTATGAACCGTACATAGGAAAATGATGAAATTTGGCACAGTTGTAGGGGTGGTCTTAAAAAGTCATGTGACCAAAAATGGGGTCTCTAGTACTAACTCTATAGCGCCACCAGCAGTGCAAAAATTCAATGTTCAAAGGGTTATAACTTCTGATCCGCTTGATCTATGAAAATTCTACTTAGTACACGTGATTGCTCTCCTCATGCTTGTTGCTTTTAATACCTTACAGTAAAACTCCACCCATTACAGTAGCGGCCATTTTGAAATGTACAGTATTCCATTTTTTCGCTACTCCTCCTTCAAATGTTGTTCAATTCTTATGAGATTTGGCACAGATGATCTTTGGAGTAAGCCGCATAGAAATGACTGAACAGAATTTTGATATTTATCTTTGTTCAAAAGTAATAAATGCGCAAACTTAACGAGGTTGACGCAAAAATGGTTCTGAAGCTGTAGCTCAGTCATTTTTTGATCAATTGAAATGAAATTTGCTACACTTCATGTGGACCATGAACTGTGGGTCCATGCCAAATTTGGTGACAGCGCCACCTATGGGTCATGAGATATGAAAAAAGACTATTTTTGCCCATAACTTCTGAACTGTTTGTCAGAAAATTATGATCTTGATGTCTATGAATTGCTTACCTCATGCCGCATCTGTCGATGTGAGTTATGCCGGCTTTGACCGAATCGCCTGTCCGCCATTTTGAAATTTGTGATAATTTGCTTTAACTTTTGAAGTATCGGATATATCGGGGCAAAAATCGGTAGGGAGCTTCGGCATGATGTCCTGAGGAAATCAGAGAATAGCGCCACCTAGGGGTTATAAACTATAACAGTTCTTATAGAACTGCTTATAACTTCTGAATTCTTTGTATGGCATGTACGCTCTTTTCTGCTGCTCCTTGAGCTGTGTCTACTGAGTGGCACATCTGTCTAAGTCGTATGCATAGAGATCCTGAGTTCATGGGTTTGAATCCAGCCTGAGGCAGGTGGTAGTTTTTTTCTATTAAAGTTTTGTTCTTTCCCACCTTTTCTTCTTGACCTGTCTGTAGTTCACATATGTTCTATTTTTGCCATGTTTTCTGTTGCTGCTCTGCACTGCGGTGGTTCTGCTCTGTCATTGCAACGCTTTGGGTACTTGCTGCGCTTTGTGTTCTTGATGCACCTTGGGTGGTCAGTGAGCATTGGGTTATTGATACCTTCTATGTTGCTTGCTGTGCTTTGGGTGCTCATTGCGCTAAAGGTGCTTGGCCCCGAATCGCTGCTTGCAGCTATATTTATTATTATTAGGGGTCAAGCACCGAAGGTGCTGAGACACCTATTGTAATTGTTAGTATTATTAGGGGTCAAGCACCGAAGGTGCTGAGACACCTATTGTAATTGTTAGTATTATTAGGGGTCAAGCACCGAAGGTGCTGAGACACCTATTGCAATTGTTAGTATTATTATTATTATTCTTACTCTTGTCCAATGGGAGTCTATGGCAGCCCTATGAACCGTAAGTAGTAGAGTGATGAAATTTGGCACAGTTGTAGTGGTGGTCCTAAAAAGTCATGTGACCAAAAATGGGGTCTCTAGCAGTAACTCTATAGCGCCACCAGCAGTGCAAAAATTCAATGTTCAAACTGTTATAATTGGTGAACCATTTGATCTATGAAAATTCTACTTAGTACACGTGATTGCTCTCATCCCACTTATTGAATTTGATACTTTACAGTAAGACTCCACCCATTACAGTAGCGGCCATTTTGAAATGTACAGTATTTCGTTTTTTCGCTACTCCTCCTTCAAATTTGGTTCAATTCTTATGAGATTTGGCACATGTGATCTTTGGAGTGAGCCGCATAGAAATGACTGAACAGAATTTTGATATTTTTCTTTATTTAAAAGTAATTCATGCGTGAACTTAACGAGATTGACGCAAAATTGGTTCTGAAGCTGTATCTCGGTCATTCTTTGATCAATCGAGATGAAATTTGGTACGCTTCATGTCGACCATGAAATGGGGGTCCATGCCAAATTTGGTGACAGCGCCACCTATGGGTCATGAGATAGTAAAAAAGGCTATTTTTGTGCATAACTTCTGAATCGTTTGTCAGAAAATTATGATCTTGGTGTCTACGGATTCCTTACCTCATGCCGCATCTGTCGATGTGTATTATGCCGGGTTTGACCGAACCGCCTGTCCGCCATTTTGAAATTTGTCATAAATTGTTATAACTTTTGAAGTATTGGATATATTGGCGCAAAAATCGGTAGTAAGCTTTGGCATGATGTCCTGATTGTATCTGGGAAGTCAGAATACAGCGCCACCTAGGGGTTATAAACTATAACAGTTCTTATAGAACTGCTCATAACTTCTGAATACTTTGTCGGATATTAATTTTCTTTGTGAAATTGTATTCACTGGTTTATGCCGATTGCAACGATACCTCGTTTGTCATTTTCCATCATTCTGTTCATGTGTTATTGTAAGGCATATGGTAAATGATTTTTTCGCTACTCCTTTTACAAATTTTGTTTATTTTATGCCAGGTTCTGCTCGTATAATGTTTGGAGCAATCCGCACAGAAATGACTGAACAGATTTTTCTTGCACCTAGGAATTTTTTGAGAAAAACCTCTGTAAAGTTGATCGTCCCTGTGATGTTGTCTATTTGTCATAGTTAATTACTTTATATTACATTTTATAGCGTTACTCTACGGAATGTTCTTCTTGTCTTCAATCTCACTTGAGCTTTTTGATTCTCATATACATTGTATTTCTGTGATTTCTGCTCTGCGGTGTCATTTCTACATCTTTGGTGATTGGCATATGTCAATGCTTGCATTTCTGTAATCTCTTTCCTGCTGCCCCTTGAGCTGTGTCTGCTGAGTGGCGCATCCACTAAGTCGTATGCATAGAGATCCTGAGTTCATGGGTTCGAATCCCACCTGAGGCAGGTGTTAATTTCTTCTATTAAAGTTTTGTTCTTTCCCACCTATTCTTCTTGACCTGTCTGTAGTTCACATATGTTCTATTTTTGCCATGTTTTCTGTTGCTGCTCTGCACTGCGGTGGTTCTGCTCTGTCATTGCAACGCTTTGGGTACTTGCTGCGCTTTGTGTTCTTGATGCACCTTGGGTGGTCAGTGAGCATTGGGTGATTGATACCTTCTATGTTGCTTGCTGTGCTTTGGGTGCTCATTGCGCTAAAGGTGCTTGGCCCCGAATCGCTGCTTGCAGCTATATTTATTATTATTATTATTATTTTTCCCCAATGGGAGTCTATGGCAGCCATATGAACCGTACATAGGAAAATGATGAAATTTGGCACAGTTGTAGAGGTGGTCATAAATAGTCATGTGACCAAAAATGGGGTCTTTAGCAGTAACTCTATAGCGCCACCAGTAGTCCAAAAATTCAATGTTCAAACTGTTATAACTGGTGAACCATTTGATCTATGAAAATTCTACTTAGTACACGTGATTGCTCTCATCCCGCTTATTGAATTTGATACTTTACAGTAAGACTCCACCCATTACAGTAGCGGCCATTTTGAAATGTACAGTATTTCGTTTTTTCGCTACTCCTTCTTCAAACGTGGTTCAATTCTTATGAGATTTGGCACAGATGATCTTTGGAGTGATCCGCACAGAAATGACCGAACAGAATTTTTATAATTATTTTTGTTCAAAAGTAATAAATGCGCAAACTTAACAAGGTTGACGCAAAAATGGTTCTGAAGCTGTAGCTCGGTCATTCTTTGATCAATTGAAATAAAATTTGGTACACTTAATGTTGACCATGAACCTGGGGTCCATGCCAAATTTGGTGACAGCGCCACCTATGGGTCATGAGATTTAAAAAAATGATATTTTTGCCCATAACTACTGAACTGTTTGTCAGAAAATTATGAACTTGCTGTCTATGGATACCTTGCCTCATGCCGCATCTGTCAATGTGTATTATGCCAGGTTTGACTGAACCGCCTGTCCGCCATTTTGAAATTTGACATAAATTGTTATATTTTTTGAACTATTGGACATATCTGCGCAAAAATTGATAAGGAGCTTTGACATGATATCCTGAAGGTACCTGAAAAGTCAGAGTACAGCGCCACCTAGGGTTTATAAACTAATTTGACATATGTTAATCCTTGTAGCTTTCTAATCTCTTTTCTGCTGCCTCATGAGCTGTGTCATCTGAGTGGCGCATCAAGTTAATCATATGTATTGAGATTCTGAGTTCCTGGGTTTGAATCCCACCTGAGTCAGGTATTTTGTTCTTCCTCATCAGTTCTTCTCAACCTGTCTGTAGTTCAAATGTGTTCTATTTTTCCATGTTTGCTGTTGTTGCTCTACATTGTGGTGGTTCTTGCTGTGCTTTCTGTGCTTTGTGTGCTTTGTGTGCTTGCTGTGCTTTGGGAGTTTGCTGTGCTTTGTGTGCTGGTTGTGCTTTGTGAGCTTGCTGTGCTTTGTGAGCTTGCTGTGCTTGCTGTGCTTTGTGTGCTTGCAGTGTTTTTTTTGTTGCTATGCTTTGTGTGCTTGCTGTGCTTTGTGTGCTTACTGTGCTTTGTGTGCTTGCTGTGCTTTGTGAGCTTGCTGTGCTTTGTGAGCTTGCTGTGCTTTGTGTGCTTGCTGTGCTTTGTGAGTTTGCTGTTCTTTGTGTGCTTACTGTGCCTTGTGTGCTTTGCTGTGCTTTGTGAGCTTGCTGTGTTTTGTGTGTTTGCTGTGCTTTGTGAGCTTGCTGTGCTTTGTGAGCTTGCTGTGCTTTGTGTGCTTGCTGTGCTTTGTGAGTTTGCTGTGCTTTGTAAGATTACTGTGCTTTGTGTGCTTGCTGTGCTTTGTGTGCTTGCTGTGCTTTGTGTGCTTGCTGTGCTTTGTGAGCTTGCTGTGCTTTGTGTAATTGCTGTGCTTTGTGTGCTTGCTGTGCATTGTGAGCTTTCTGTGCTTTGTGTGCTTGCTGTGCATTGTGAGCTTGCTGTGCTTTGTGTGCTTTGTGTGCTTGCTGTGCTTTGTGTGCTTTCTGTGCTTTGTGAGCTTGCTGTGCTTTGTGTGCCTGCTGTGATTTGTGTAATTGCTGTGCTTTGTGTGCTTGCTGTGCATTGTGAACTTGCTGTGCTTTGTGTGCTTGCTGTGCTGTGTGTGCATTGCGCCGAAGGTGCTTGACCCCGTGTTGCTGCTTGCAGCTATATTTATTATTATTATTATTCTGCTTCTTCTTCTTCTTAGCCATAGGCGTCTATGGCAGCCCTATGAACCGTACATAGGAAAATGATGAAATTTGGCACAGTTGTAGTGGTGGTCTTAAAAAGTCATGTGACCAAAAATGGGGTCTCTAGTACTAACTCTATAGCGCCACCAGCAGTGCAAAAATTCAATGTTCAAAGGGTTATAACTTCTGATCCGCTTGATCTATGAAAATTCTACTTAGTACACGTGATTGCTCTCCTCATGCTTGTTGCTTTTAATACCTTACAGTAAAACTCCACCCATTACAGTAGCGGCCATTTTGAAATGTACAGTATTCCATTTTTTCGCTACTCCTCCTTCAAATGTTGTTCAATTCTTATGAGATTTGGCACAGATGATCTTTGGAGTAAGCCGCATAGAAATGACTGAACAGAATTTTGATATTTATCTTTGTTCAAAAGTAATAAATGCGCAAACTTAACGAGGTTGACGCAAAAATGGTTCTGAAGCTGTAGCTCAGTCATTCTTTGATCAATTGAAATAAAATTTGGTACACTTCATGTGGACCATGAACTTGGGGTCCATGCCAAATTTGGTGACAGCGCCACCTATGGGTCATGAGATAATAAAATAGGCTATTTTTGCCCATAACTTCTGAACTGTTTGTCAGAAAATTATGATCTTGATGTCTATGGATTGCTTACCTCATGCCGCATCTGTCGATGTGTATTATGCCGGGTTTGACCGAACCGCCTGTCCGCCATTTTGAAATTTCACATAATTTGTTATATTTTTGGAAATATTTGACATATCCGCGCAAAAATTAGTAAGGAGCTTCGACATGATGTCCTGAAGGTACCTGGGAAGTCAGAGTACAGCGCCACCTAGGGGTTATAAACTATAACAATTCTTATGGAACTGCTTATAACTTCTGAATACTTTGTCTGATATTATATTTTTGCCATCTTTACTGTTGTTGCTCCGCACTGCAGTGGTTCTGCTCTGCATTTGCTTTGCTTCGGGTTCGGGCTCTGTATAGCGCGCTTTCTGCGCTTTGCGCATTTGCTGCGTCGTGCTGTTTTTGCTGTGCTTTGGGTGCTCATTGCGCTGAAGGTGCTTGACCCCGTATCGCTGCTTGCAGCTATATTTATTATTATTATTCTTACTCTTGTCCAATGGGAGTCTATGGCAGCCCTATGAACCGTAAGTAGTATAGTGATGAAATTTGGCACAGTTGTAGTGGTGGTCCTAAAAAGTCATGTGACCAAAAATGGGGTCTCTAGCAGTAACTCTATAGCGCCACCAGCAGTGCAAAAATTCAATGTTCAAACTGTTATAATTGGTGAACCATTTGATCTATGAAAATTCTACTTAGTACACGTGATTGCTCTCATCCCACTTATTGAATTTGATACTTTACAGTAAGACTCCACCCATTACAGTAGCGGCCATTTTGAAATGTACAGTATTTCTTTTTTTCGCTACTCCTCCTTCAAATTTGGTTCAATTCTTATGAGATTTGGCACATGTGATCTTTGGAGTGAGCCGCATAGAAATGACTGAACAGAATTTTGATATTTATCTTTGTTCAATAGTAATAAATGCGCAAACTTAACGAGGTTGACGCAAAAATGGTTCTGAAGCTGTAGCTCGGTCAATCTTTGATCAATTGAAATGAAATTTGGTACACTTCATGTCGACCATGAAATGGGGGTCCATGCCAAATTTGGTGGCAGCGCCACCTATGGGTCATGAGATAGTAAAAAAGGCTATTTTTGCGCATAACTTCTGAATCGTTTGTCAGAAAATTATGATCTTGGTGTCTACGGATTCCTTACCTCATGCCGCATCTGTCGATGTGTATTATGCCGGGTTTGACCGAACCGCCTGTCCGCCATTTTGAAAATTGTCATAAATTGTTATAAATTTTGAAGTATTGGATATATTGGCGCAAAAATCGGTAGGAAGCTTTGGCATGATGTCCTGAATGTATCTGGGAAGTCAGAATACAGCGCCACCTAGGGGTTATAAACTATAACAGTTCTTATAGAACTGCTCATAACTTCTGAATACTTTGTCGGATATTAATTTTCTTTGTGAAATTGTATTCACTGGTTTATGCCGATTGCAACGATACCTCGTTTGTCATTTTCCATCATTCTGTTTATGTGTTATTGTAAGGCATATGGTAAATGATTTTTTCGCTACTCCTTTTACAAATTTTGTTTATTTTATGCCAGGTTCTGCTCGTATAATGTTTGGAGCAATCCGCACAGAAATGACTGAACAGATTTTTCTTGCACCTAGGAATTTTTTGAGAAAAACCTCTGTAAAGTTGATCGTCCCTGTGATGTTGTCTATTTGTCATAGTTAATTACTTTATATTACATTTTATAGCGTTACTCTACGGAATGTTCTTCTTGTCTTCAATCTCACTTGAGCTTTTTGATTCTCATATACATTGTATTTCTGTGATTTCTGCTCTGCGGTGTCATTTCTACATCTTTGGTGATTGGCATATGTCAATGCTTGCATTTCTGTAATCTCTTTCCTGCTGCCCCTTGAGCTGTGTCTGTTGAGTGGCGCATCCACTAAGTCGTATGCATAGAGATCCTGAGTTCATGGGTTCGAATCCCACCTGAGGCAGGTGTTAATTTCTTCTATTAAAGTTTTGTTCTTTCCCACCTATTCTTCTTGACCTGTCTGTAGTTCACATATGTTCTATTTTTGCCATGTTTTCTGTTGCTGCTCTGCACTGCGGTGGTTCTGCTCTGTCATTGCAACGCTTTGGGTACTTGCTGCGCTTTGTGTTCTTGATGCACCTTGGGTGGTCAGTGAGCATTGGGTGATTGATACCTTCTATGTTGCTTGCTGTGCTTTGGGTGCTCATTGCGCTAAAGGTGCTTGGCCCCGAATCGCTGCTTGCAGCTATATTTATTATTAGGGGTCAAGCACCGAAGGTGCTGAGACACCTATTGGAATTGTTAGTATTATATATTATTATTATTATCGTCCCATGGGAGTCTATGGCAGCCCTATGAACCGTACATAGGAAAATGATGAAATTTGGCACAGTTGTAGAGGTGGTCATAAATAGTCATGTGACCAAAAATGGGGTCTCTAGCAATAACTCTATAGCGCCACCAGCAGTGCAAAAAATCAATGTTCAAACTGTTATAAATAGTGAACCATTTGATCTATGAAAATTCTACTTAGTACACGTGATTGCTCTCATCCCGCTTATTGAATTTGATACTTTACAGTAAGACTCCACCCATTACAGTAACGGCCATTTTGAAATGTACAGTATTTAGTTTTTTCGCTACTCCTCCTTCAAATGTGGTTCAATTCTTATGAGATTTGGCACAGGTGATCTTTGGAGTGAGCCGCATAGAAATGACTGAACAGAATTTTGATATTTATCTTTGTTCAAAAGTAATAAATGCGCAAACTTAACGAGGTTGACGCAAAAATGGTTCTGAAGCTGTAGCTCGGTCATTCTTTGATCAATTGAAATGAAATTTGGTACACTTCATGTCGACCATGAACTTGGGGTCCATGCCAAATTTGGTGACAGCGCCACCTATGGGTAATGAGATATGAAAATAGGCTATTTTTGCCCATAACTTCTGAACTGTTTGTCAGAAAATTATGATCTTGATGTCTATGGATTGCTTACCTCATGCCGCATCTGTCGATGTGTATTATGCCGGGTTTGACCAAACCGCCTGTCCGCCATTTTGAAATTTGATATAAATTGTTATATTTTTTGAACTATTGGACATATCTGCGCAAAAATTGATAAGGAGCTTTGACATGATATCCTGAAGGTACCTGAGAAGTCAGAATACAGCGCCACCTAGGGTTTATAAACTAATTTGACATATGTTAATCCTTGTAGCTTTCTAATCTCTTTTCTGCTGCCTCATGAGCTGTGTCATCTGAGTGGCGCATCAAGTTAATCATATATATTGAGATTCTGAGTTCCTGGGTTTGAATCCCACCTGAGTCAGGTATTTTGTTCTTCCTCATCAGTTCTTCTCAACCTGTCTGTAGTTCAAATGTGTTCTATTTTTCCATGTTTGCTGTTTTTGCTCTGCATTGTGGTGGTTCTTGCTGTGCTTTCTGTGCTTTGTGTGCTTTGTGTGCATGCTGTACTTTGGGAGTTTGCTGTGCTTTGTGTGCTGGTTGTGCTTTGTGTGCTTACTGTGCTTTGTGTGCTTGCTGTGCTTTGTGAGCTTGCTGTGCTTTGTGAGTTTGCTGTGCTTTGTGAGCTTGCTGTGCTTTGTGAGCTTGCTGTGCTTTGTGTGCTTGCTGTGCTTTGTGAGTTTGCTGTGCTTTGTGAGCTTGCTGTGCTTTGTGAGCTTGCTGTGCTTTGTGTGCCTGCTGTGCTTTGTGAGTTTGCTATGCTTTGTGAGATTACTGTGCTTTGTGTGCTTGCTGTGCTTTGCGTGCTTGCTGTGCTTTGTGTGCTTGCTGTGCTTTGCGAGTTTGATGTGCTTTGTGTAATTGCTGTGCTTTGTGTGCTTGCTGTGCATTGTGAGCTTGCTGTGCTTTGTGTGCTTGCTGTGCATTGTGAGCTTGCTGTGCTTTGTGTGCTTGCTGTGCTTTGTGTGCTTGCTGTGCTTTGTGTGCTTGCTGTGCTTTGTGAGCTTGCTGTGCTTTGTGTGCCTGCTGTGATTTGTGTAATTGCTGTGCTTTGTGTACTTGCTGTGCATTGTGAATTTGCTGTGCTTTGTGTGCTTGCTGTGCTGTGTGTGCATTGCGCCGAAGGTGCTTGACCCCGTGTTGCTGCTTGCAGCTATATTTATTATTATTATTATTATTTTTCCCCAATGGGAGTCTATGGCAGCCCTATGAACTGTACATAGGAAAATGATGAAATTTGGCACAGTTGTAGAGGTTGTCATAAATAGTCATGTGACCAAAAATGGGGTCTTTAGCACTAACTCTATAGCGCCACCAGTAGTCCAAAAATTCAATGTTCAAACTGTTATAATTGGTGAACCATTTGATTGATGAAAATTCTACTTAGTACACGTGATTGCTCTCATCCCGCTTATTGAATTTGATACTTTATAGTAAGACTCCACCCATTACAGTAGCGGCCATTTTGAAATGTACAGTATTTCATTTTTTCGCTACTCCTCCTTCAAATGCGGTTCAATTCTTATGAGATTTGGCACAGATGATCTTTGGAGTGAGCCGCATAGAAATGACCGAACAGAATTTTGATATTTATCTTTGTTCAAAAGTAATAAATGCGCAAACTTAACGAGGTTGACGCAAAAATGGTTCTGAAGCTGTAGCTTAGTCATTCTTTGATCAATTGAAATGAAATTTGGTACACTTCATGTGGACCATGATCTTGGGGTCCATGCCAAATTTGGTGACAGCGCCACCTATGGGTCATGAGATAATAAAATAGGCTATTTTTGCCCATAACTTCTGAACTGCTTGTCAGAAAATTATGATCTTGATGTCTATGGATTGCTTACCTCATGCCGCATCTGTCGATGTGAGTTATGCCGGCTTTGACCGAATCGCCTGTCCGCCATTTTGAAATTTGTGATAATTTGCTATAACTTTTGAAGTATCGGATATATCGGGGCAAAAATCGGTAGGGAGCTTCGGCATGATGTCTTGAGGAAATCAGAGAATAGCGCCACCTAGGGGTTATAAACTATAACAGTTCTTATAGAACTGCTTATGACTTCTGAATTCTTTGTATGGCATGTACACTCTTTTCTGCTGCTCCTTGAGCTGTGTCTACTGAGTTGCACATCTGTCTAAGTCGTATGCATAGAGATCCTGAGTTCATGGGTTTGAATCCAGCCTGAGGCAGGTGTTAGTTTCTTCTATTAAAGTTTTGTTCTTTCCCACCTTTTCTTCTTGACCTGTCTGTAGTTCACATATGTTCTATTTTTGCCATGTTTTCTGTTGCTGCTCTGCACTGCGGTGGTTCTGCTCTGTCATTGCAACGCTTTGGGTACTTGCTGCGCTTTGTGTTCTTGATGCCTCTTGGGTGGTCAGTGAGCATTGGGTTATTGATACCTTCTATGTTGCTTGCTGTGCTTTGGGTGCTCATTGCGCTAAAGGTGCTTGGCCCCGAATCGCTGCTTGCAGCTATATTTATTATTAGGGGCCAAGCCCGCAGGGCGGTAGGCCACTATTGCAATTGATGGTTTTCTTCTTATTATTATTATTATTATTATTATTATTATTATTATTATTATTATATTTCTTCTTCCCCAATGGGAGTCTATGGCAGCCCTATGAACCGTACATAGGAAAATGAAAAAAATTTGCCACACTTGTAGTGGTGGTCCTAAATAGTTATGTGACCAAATATGGGGTCTCTAGCATTAACTCTATAGCGCCACCAACACTTCAAAAATTCAATATTCAAATGGTTATAACTCTAGAATAATTTGATCAACAAAAATTCTACTTAGTACATCTGATTGCTCTCCTCACGCTCATTACAATGAACACCTTACATTAAGACTCCACCCATTACAGTAGCGGCCATTTTGAAAAGTACAGTATTTTGTTTTTTCGCTACTACTTTTGCAGCGTTCATTGCATTGTTACGCAATTTGGCACAGATAATCTTTGGACCGAGGTGCATAGAAATGACCGAACAGAATTTTGATTTTTATCTTTGTTCAAAAGTTATAAATGCGTACATTTATCGATGTCGACCCAAAATTCGTTTGCTGTGCTTTGTGTGCTTGCTGTGCTTTTTGTGCTTGCTGTGCTTTGTGAGCTTGCTGTGCTTTGTGTGCCTGCTGTGATTTGTGTAATTGCTGTGCTTTGTGTGCTTGCTGTGCATTGTGAACTTGCTGTGCTTTGTGTGTTTGCTGTGCTGTGTGTGCATTGCGCCGAAGGTGCTTGACCCCGTGTTGCTGCTTGCAGCTATATTTAGGGGTCAAGCACCGAAGGTGCTGAGACACCTATTGTAATTGTTAGTATTATTATTATTATTATTATTATTCTGCTTCTTCTTCTTCTTCTTAGCCATAGGCGTCTATGGCAGCCCTATGAACCGTACATAGGAAAATGATGAAATTTGGCACAGTTGTAGTGGTGGTCTTAAAAAGTCATGTGACCAAAAATGGGGTCTCTAGTACTAACTCTATAGCGCCACCAGCAGTTCAAAAATTCAATGTTCAAAGGGTTATAACTTCTGATCCGCTTGATCTATGAAAATTCTACTTAGTACACGTGATTGCTCTCCTCATGCTTGTTGATTTTAATACCTTACAGTAAAACTCCACCCATTACAGTAGCGGCCATTTTGAAATGTACAGTATTCCATTTTTTCGCTACTCCTCCTTCAAATGTTGTTCAATTCTTATGAGATTTGGCACAGATGATCTTTGGAGTAAGCCGCATAGAAATGACTGAACAGAATTTTGATATTTATCTTTGTTCAAAAGTAATAAATGCGCAAACTTAACGAGGTTGACGCAAAAATGGTTCTGAAGCTGTAGCTCAGTCATTCTTTGATCAATTGAAATGAAATTTGGTACACTTCATGTGGACCATGAACTTGGGGTCCATGCCAAATTTGGTGACAGCGCCACCTATGGGTCATGAGATAATAAAATAGGCTATTTTTGTCCATAACTTCTGAACTGTTTGTCAGAAAATTATGATCTTGATGTCTATGGATTGCTTACCTCATGCCGCATCTGTCGATGTGTATTATGCCGGGTTTGACCGAACCGCCTGTCCGCCATTTTGAAATTTCACATAATTTGTTATATTTTTGGAAATATTGGACATATCCGCGCAAAAATTAGTAAGGAGCTTCGACATGATGTCCTGAAGGTACCTGGGAAGTCAGAGTACAGCGCCACCTAGGGGTTATAAACTATAACAGTTCTTATGGAACTGCTTATAACTTCTGAATACTTTGTCTGATATTATATTTATTTTGCCATCTTTACTGTTGTTGCTCCGCACTGCAGTGGTTCTGCTCTGCATTTGCTTTGATTCGGGTTCGGGCTCTGTATTGCGCGCTTTCTGAGCTTTGCGCATTTGCTGCGTCGTGCCGTTTTTGCTGTGCTTTCGGTGCTCATTGCGCTGAAGGTGCTTGACCCCGTATCGCTGCTTGCAGCTATATTGGTAATTGTTTCTGTTAGTAAATTTTTCTTCTTCCCCAATGGGAGTCTATGGCAGCCCTATGAACCATATGTAGGAAAATGATGAAATTTGGCACAGTTGTAGTGGTGGTCATAAATAGTCATGTGGCCAAAAATGGGGTCTCTAGCAGTAACTCTATAGCGCCACCATCATCTCAAAAATTTAATATTCAAATGGTTATAACTCGTGATCCATTAGATCTATGAAAATTCTACTTAGTGCACGTGATTGCTCTCATCCCGTTGATTGAATTTGATACTTTACATTAAGACTCCACCCATTACAGTAGCGGCCATTTTGAAATGTATAGTATTTCGTTTTTTCGCTACTCCTCCTTCAAATGTCGTTCAATTCTTATGAGATTTGGCACAGGTGATCTTTGGAGTGAGCCACATAGAAATGACTGAACAGAATTTTGATATTTTTCTTTATTCAAAAGTAATTAATGCGTGAACTTAACGAGATTGACGCAAAATTGGTTCTGAAGCTGTATCTCGGTCATTCTTTGATCAATCGAGATGAAATTTGGTACACTTCATGTCGACCATGAACTGTGGGTCCATGCTAAATTTGGTGACAGCGCCACCTATGGGTCATTAGATATGAAAAAAGGCTATTTTTGACCATATCTACTGAATCGTTTGTCAGACAATTATGATCGTGGTGTCTACGGATTTCTTGGCTCATGCCGCATCTGTCGATATGTATTATGCCGGCTTTGACCGAATCGTCTGTCCGCCATTTTGAAATTTGTGATAATTTGCTATAACTTTTGAAGTATCGGATATATCGGGGCAAAAATCGGTAGGGAGCTTCGGCATGATGTCCTGAGGAAATCAGAGAATAGCGCCACCTAGGGGTTATAAACTATAACAGTTCTTATAGAACTGCTTATAACTTCTGAATTCTTTGTATGGCATGTAAGCTCTTTTCTGCTGCTCCTTGAGCTGTGTCTATTGAGTGGCACATCTGTCTAAGTCGTACGCATAGAGATCCTGAGTTCATGGGTTTGAATCCAGCCTGAGGCAGGTGTTAGTTTCTTCTATTAAAGTTTTGTTCTTTCCCACCTATTCTTCTTGACCTGTCTGTAGTTCACATATGTTCTATTTTTGCCATGTTTTCTGTTGCTGCTCTGCACAGCGGTGGTTCTGCTCTGTCATTGCAACGCTTTGGGTACTTGCTGCGCTTTGTGTTCTTGATGCACCTTGGGTGGTCAGTGAGCATTGGGTTATTGATACCTTCTATGTTGCTTGCTATGCTTTGGGTGCTCATTGCGCTAAAGGTGCTTGGCCCCGAATCGCTGCTTGCAGCTATATTTATTATTATTAGGGGTCAAGCACCGAAGGTGCTGAGACACCTATTGCAATTGTTAGTATTATTATTATTATTCTTACTCTTGTCCAATGGGAGTCTATGGCAGCCCTATGAACCGTAAGTAGTAGAGTGATGAAATTTGGCACAGTTGTAGTGGTGGTCCTAAAAAGTCATGTGACCAAAAATGGGGTCTCTAGCAGTAACTCTATAGCGCCACCAGCAGTGCAAAAATTCAATGTTCAAACTGTTATAATTGGTGAACCATTTGATCTATGAAAATTCTACTTAGTACACGTGATTGCTCTCATCCCACTTATTGAATTTGATACTTTACAGTAAGACTCCACCCATTACAGTAGCGGCCATTTTGAAATGTACAGTATTTCGTTTTTTCGCTACTCCTCCTTCAAATTTGGTTCAATTCTTATGAGATTTGGCACATGTGATCTTTGGAGTGAGCCGCATAGAAATGACTGAACAGAATTTTGATATTTTTCTTTATTTAAAAGTAATTCATGCGTGAACTTAACGAGATTGACGCAAAATTGGTTCTGAAGCTGTATCTCGGTCATTCTTTGATCAATCGAGATGAAATTTGGTACGCTTCATGTCGACCATGAAATGGGGGTCCATGCCAAATTTGGTGACAGCGCCACCTATGGGTCATGAGATAGTAAAAAAGGCTATTTTTGCGCATAACTTCTGAATCGTTTGTCAGAAAATTATGATCTTGGTGTCTACGGATTCCTTACCTCATGCCGCATCTGTCGATGTGTATTATGCCGGGTTTGACCGAACCGCCTGTCCGCCATTTTGAAATTTGTCATAAATTGTTATAACTTTTGAAGTATTGGATATATTGGCGCAAAAATCGGTAGTAAGCTTTGGCATGATGTCCTGATTGTATCTGGGAAGTCAGAATACAGCGCCACCTAGGGGTTATAAACTATAACAGTTCTTATAGAACTGCTCATAACTTCTGAATACTTTGTCGGATATTAATTTTCTTTGTGAAATTGTATTCACTGGTTTATGCCGATTGCAACGATACCTCGTTTGTCATTTTCCATCATTCTGTTCATGTGTTATTGTAAGGCATATGGTAAATGATTTTTTCGCTACTCCTTTTACAAATTTTGTTTATTTTATGCCAGGTTCTGCTCGTATAATGTTTGGAGCAATCCGCACAGAAATGACTGAACAGATTTTTCTTGCACCTAGGAATTTTTTGAGAAAAACCTCTGTAAAGTTGATCGTCCCTGTGATGTTGTCTATTTGTCATAGTTAATTACTTTATATTACATTTTATAGCGTTACTCTACGGAATGTTCTTCTTGTCTTCAATCTCACTTGAGCTTTTTGATTCTCATATACATTGTATTTCTGTGATTTCTGCTCTGCGGTGTCATTTCTACATCTTTGGTGATTGGCATATGTCAATGCTTGCATTTCTGTAATCTCTTTCCTGCTGCCCCTTGAGCTGTGTCTGCTGAGTGGCGCATCCAATAAGTCGTATGCATAGAGATCCTGAGTTCATGGGTTCGAATCCCACCTGAGGCAGGTGTTAATTTCTTCTATTAAAGTTTTGTTCTTTCCCACCTATTCTTCTTGACCTGTCTGTAGTTCACATATGTTCTATTTTTGCCATGTTTTCTGTTGCTGCTCTGCACTGCGGTGGTTCTGCTCTGTCATTGCAACGCTTTGGGTACTTGCTGCGCTTTGTGTTCTTGATGCACCTTGGGTGGTCAGTGAGCATTGGGTGATTGATACCTTCTATGTTGCTTGCTGTGCTTTGGGTGCTCATTGCGCTAAAGGTGCTTGGCCCCGAATCGCTGCTTGCAGCTATATTTAGGGGTCAAGCACCGAAGGTGCTGAGACACCTATTGTAATTGTTAGTATTATTATTAGGGGTCAAGCACCGAAGGTGCTGAGACACCTATTGGAATTGTACTTTTTTCTTCTTCTTAGCCATTGGTGTCTATGGCAGCCCTATGAACCGTATGTAGGAAAATGATGAAATTTGGCACAGTTGTAGTGGTGGTCATAAATAGTCATGTGGCCAAAAATGGGGTCTCTAGCAGTAACTCTATAGCGCCACCATCATCTCAAAAATTCAATGTTCAAATGGTTATAACTAATGATCCATTTGCTCTATGAAAATTTTACTTAGTACACGTGATTGCTCTCCTCATGCTTATTGTTTTTAATACCTTACAGTAAGACTCCACCCATTACAGTAGCGGCCATTTTGAAATGTACAGTATTTCGTTTTTTCGCTACTCCTCCTTCAAATTTGGTTCAATTCTTATGAGATTTGGCACATGTGATCTTTGGAGTGAGCCGCATAGAAATGACTGAACAGAATTTAGATATTTTTCTTTATTTAAAAGTAATTAATGCGTGAACTTAACGAGATTGATGCAAAATTGGTTCTGAAGCTGTATCTCGGTCATTCTTTGATCAATCGAGATGAAATTTGGTACGCTTCATGTCGACCATGAACTGGGGGTCCATGCCAAATTTGGTGACAGCGCCACCTATGGGTCATGAGATAGTAAAAAAGGCTATTTTTGCGCATAACTTCTGAATCGTTTGTCAGAAAATTATGATATTGGTGTCTACGGATTCCTTACCTCATGCCGCATCTGTCTATGTGTATTATGCCGGGTTTGACCGAACCGCCTGTCCGCCATTTTGAAATTTGTCATAAATTGTTATAACTTTTGAAGTATTGGATATATTGGTGCAAAAATCGGTGGGAAGCTTTGGCATGATGTCCTGATTGTATCTGGGAAGTCAGAATACAGCGCCACCTAGGGGTTATAAACTATAACAGTTCTTATAGAACTGCTCATAACTTCTGAATACTTTGTCGGATTTTAATTTTCTTTGTGAAATTGTATTCACTGGTTTATGCCGATTGCAACGATACCTCGTTTGTCATTTTCCATCATTCTGTTCATGTGTTATTGTAAGGCATATGGTAAATGATTTTTTCACTACTCCTTTTACAAATTTTGTTTATTTTATGCCAGGTTCTGCTCGTATAATGTTTGGAGCAATCCGCACAGAAATGACTGAACAGATTTTTCTTGCACCTAGGAATTTTTTTGAGAAAAACCTCTGTAAAGTTGATCGTCCCTGTGATGTTGTCTATTTGTCATAGTTAATTACTTTATATTACATTTTATAGCGTTACTCTACGGAATGTTCTTCTTGTCTTCAATCTCACTTGAGCTTTTTGATTCTCATATACATTGTATTTCTGTGATTTCTGCTCTGCGGTGTCATTTCTACATCTTTGGTGATTGGCATATGTCAATGCTTGCATTTCTGTAATCTCTTTCCTGCTGCCCCTTGAGCTGTGTCTGCTGAGTGGCGCATCCACTAAGTCGTATGCATAGAGATCCTGAGTTCATGGGTTCGAATCCCACCTGAGGCAGGTGTTAATTTCTTCTATTAAAGTTTTGTTCTTTCCCACCTATTCTTCTTGACCTGTCTGTAGTTCACATATGTTCTATTTTTGCCATGTTTTCTGTTGCTGCTCTGCACTGCGGTGGTTCTGCTCTGTCATTGCAACGCTTTGGGTATTTGCTGCGCTTTGTGTTCTTGATGCACCTTGGGTGGTCAGTGAGCATTGGGTGATTGATACCTTCTATGTTGCTTGCTGTGCTTTGGGTGCTCATTGCGCTAAAGGTGCTTGGCCCCGAATCGCTGCTTGCAGCTATATTTATTATTATTATTCTGCTTCTTCTTCTTCTTCTTAGCCATAGGCGTCTATGGCAGCCCTATGAACCGTACATAGGAAAATGATGAAATTTGGCACAGTTGTAGTGGTGGTCTTAAAAAGTCATGTGACCAAAAATGGGGTCTCTAGTACTAACTCTATAGCGCCACCAGCAGTGCAAAAATTCAATGTTCAAAGGGTTATAACTTCTGATCCGCTTGATCTATGAAAATTCTACTTAGTACACATGATTGCTCTCCTCATGCTTGTTGCTTTTAATACCTTACAGTAAAACTCCACCCATTACAGTAGCGGCCATTTTGAAATGTACAGTATTCCATTTTTTCGCTACTCCTCCTTCAAATGTTGTTCAATTCTTATGAGATTTGGCACAGATGATCTTTGGAGTAAGCCGCCTAGAAATGACTGAACAGAATTTTGATATTTATCTTTGTTCAAAAGTAATAAATGCGCAAACTTAACCAGGTTGACGCAAAAATGGTTCTGAAGCTGTAGCTCAGTCATTCTTTGATCAATTGAAATGAAATTTGGTACACTTCATGTTGACCATGAACTTGGGGTCCATGCCAAATTTGGTGACAGCGCCACCTATGGGTCATGAGATAATAAAATAGGCTATTTTTGCCCATAACTTCTGAACTGTTTGTCAGAAAATTATGATCTTGATGTCTATGGATTGCTTACCTCATGCCGCATCTGTCGATGTGTATTATGCCGGGTTTGACCGAACCGCCTGTCCGCCATTTTGAAATTTCACATAATTTGTTATATTTTTGGAAATATTGGACATATCCGCGCAAAAATTAGTAAGGAGCTTCGACATGATGTCCTGAAGGTACCTGGGAAGTCAGAGTACAGCGCCACCTAGGGGTTATAAACTATAACAGTTCTTATGGAACTGCTTATATCTTCTAAATACTTTGTCTGATATTATATTTTTGCCATCTTTACTGTTGTTGCTCCGCACTGCAGTGGTTCTGCTCTGCATTTGCTTTGCTTCGGGTTCGGGCTCTGTATTGCGCGCTTTCTGCGCTTTGCGCATTTGCTGCGTCGTGCCGTTTTTGCTGTGCTTTGGGTGCTCATTGCGCTGAAGGTGCTTGACCCCGTATCGCTGCTTGCAGCTATATTTAGGGGTCAAGCACCGAAGGTGCTGAGACACCTATTGGAATTGTACTTTTTTCTTCTTCTTAGCCATTGGTGCCTATGGCAGCCCTATGAACCGTACATAGGAAAATGATGAAATTTGGCACAGTTATAGAGGTGGTCCTGAAAAGTCAAGTGACCAAAAATGTGGTCTCTAGCATTAACTCTATAGCGCCACCAGCAGTGCAAAAATTCAATGTTCAAATGGTTATAACTCATGATCCATTTGCTCTATGAAAATTCTACTTAGTACACGTGATTGCTCTCCTCATGCTTATTGTTTTTAATACCTTACAGTAAGACTCCACCCATTACAGTAGCGGCCATTTTGAAATGTACAGTATTTCGTTTTTTCGCTACTCCTCCTTTAAATTTGGTTCAATTCTTATGAGATTTGGCACATGTGATCTTTGGAGTGAGCCGCATAGAAATGACTGAACAGAATTTTGATATTTTTCTTTATTTAAAAGTAATTCATGCGTGAACTTAACGAGATTGACGCAAAATTGGTTCTGAAGCTGTATCTCGGTCATTCTTTGATCAATCGAGATGAAATTTGGTACGCTTCATGTCGACCATGAAATGGGGGTCCATGCCAAATTTGGTGACAGCGCCACCTATGGGTCATGAGATAGGAAAAAAGGCTATTTTTGCGCATAACTTCTGAATCGTTTGTCAGAAAATTATGATCTTGGTGTCTACGGATTCCTTACCTCATGCCGCATCTGTCGATGTGTATTATGCCGGGTTTGACCGAACCGCCTGTCCGCCATTTTGAAATTTGTCATAAATTGTTATAACTTTTGAAGTATTGGATATATTGGCGCAAAAATCGGTAGGAAGCTTCGGCATGATGTCCTGATTGTATCTGGGAAGTCAGAATACAGCGCCACCTAGGGGTTATAAACTATAACAGTTCTTATAGAACTGCTCATAACTTCTGAATACTTTGTCGGATATTAATTTTCTTTGTGAAATTGTATTCACTGGTTTATGCCGATTGCAACGATACCTCGTTTGTCATTTTCCATCATTCTGTTCATGTGTTATTGTAAGGCATATGGTAAATGATTTTTTCGCTACTCCTTTTACAAATTTTGTTTATTTTATGCCAGGTTCTGCTCGTATAATGTTTGGAGCAATCCGCACAGAAATGACTGAACAGATTTTTCTTGCACCTAGGAATTTTTTTGAGAAAAACCTCTGTAAAGTTGATCGTCCCTGTGATGTTGTCTATTTGTCATAGTTAATTACTTTATATTACATTTTATAGCGTTACTCTACGGAATGTTCTTCTTGTCTTCAATCTCACTTGAGCTTTTTGATTCTCATATACATTGTATTTCTGTGATTTCTGCTTTGCGGTGTCATTTCTACATCTTTGGTGATTGGCATATGTCAATGCTTGCATTTCTGTAATCTCTTTCCTGCTGCCCCTTGAGCTGTGTCTGCTGAGTGGCGCATCCACTAAGTCGTATGCATAGAGATCCTGAGTTCATGGGTTCGAATCCCACCTGAGGCAGGTGTTAATTTCTTCTATTAAAGTTTTGTTCTTTCCCACCTATTCTTCTTGACCTGTCTGTAGTTCACATATGTTCTATTTTTGCCATGTTTTCTGTTGCTGCTCTGCACTGCGGTGGTTCTGCTCTGTCATTGCAACGCTTTGGGTACTTGCTGCGCTTTGTGTTCTTGATGCACCTTGGGTGGTCAGTGAGCATTGGGTTATTGATACCTTCTATGTTGCTTGCTGTGCTTTGGGTGCTCATTGCGCTAAAGGTGCTTGGCCCCGAATCGCTGCTTGCAGCTATATTTATTATTATTATTCTGCTTCTTCTTCTTCTTCTTAGCCATAGGCGTCTATGGCAGCCCTATGAACCGTACATAGGAAAATGATGAAATTTGGCACAGTTGTAGTGGTGGTCTTAAAAAGTCATGTGACCAAAAATGGGGTCTCTAGTACTAACTCTATAGCGCCACCAGCAGTTCAAAAATTCAATGTTCAAAGGGTTATAACTTCTGATCCGCTTGATCTATGAAAATTCTACTTCGTACACGTGATTGCTCTCCTCATGCTTGTTGATTTTAATACCTTACAGTAAAACTCCACCCATTACAGTAGCGGCCATTTTGAAATGTACAGTATTCCATTTTTTCGCTACTCCTCCTTCAAATGTTGTTCAATTCTTATGAGATTTGGCACAGATGATCTTTGGAGTAAGCCGCATAGAAATGACTGAACAGAATTTTGATATTTATCTTTGTTCAAAAGTAATAAATGCGCAAACTTAACGAGGTTGACGCAAAAATGGTTCTGAAGCTGTAGCTCAGTCATTCTTTGATCAATTGAAATGAAATTTGGTACACTTCATGTGGACCATGAACTTGGGGTCCATGCCAAATTTGGTGACAGCGCCACCTATGGGTCATGAGATAATAAAATAGGCTATTTTTGCCCATAACTTCTGAACTGTTTGTCAGAAAATTATGATCTTGATGTCTATGGATTGCTTACCTCATGCCGCATCTGTCGATGTGTATTATGCCGGGTTTGACCGAACCGCCTGTCCGCCATTTTGAAATTTCACATAATTTGTTATATTTTTGGAACTATTGGACATATCCGCGCAAAAATTAGTAAGGAGCTTCGACATGATGTCCTGAAGGTACCTGGGAAGTCAGAGTACAGCGCCACCTAGGGGTTATAAACTATAACAGTTCTCATGGAACTGCTTATAACTTCTGAATACTTTGTCTGATATTAATTTCTTTGTGAAATTGTATTCACTGGTTTATGCCGATTGCAACGATGCCTCGTTTGTCATTTTCCAACATTCTGTTCATGTGTTATTGTAAAGCATATGGTAGATTATTTTTTCGCTACTCCTTTTACAAATGTTGTTTATTTTATGCCAGGTACTGCTCGTATAATGTTTGGAGCAATCCGCACAGAAATGACCGAACAGATTTTTGATATTCTGTTCTCTTTCTTAGAAATACCACTCCAAAGTTGACCGTGCCTGTGACGTTGTCTATTTGTCATAGTAAATTAATGTGACTGTATATTACATTGTATAGCATTACTATACAGAATGATGTTCTTGTCTTCAATCTCATTTGAGCTTTTTGATTCCCATATACATTGTATTTCTGATAGTTCTGCTCTGCACTGTCAGTTCTGCATCTGTGTTGATTGGCACACGTCAATCCTTGAAGCACCTAAGCTGTTTTTTGCTGCCCTTTGAGCTGTGTTAGCTGAGTTGCGCATCTGGTTAACCACATGCCATGAGATTCTGAGGTCATGGGTTCAAACCCCATGTGCAGTGATATTTTGTCTTAACTTTTTTCTCACTTAAGTTTTGTGATTTTCATACAATACATTGTATTTCAGTTATTTGTGCTCTCTGTTGTTATTTCTGCACGTTTGGTAATTGCTGGATATCAATGTTTACAGCTCTAAATCTCTATTCTATAGCTTGGACACACCAACTCAGTGGTTTAATCGTTTACTCAGTGGCGCATGCGGTTAGTGCGTTGCTTTGGGAACCTGAGGTCATGGGTTCGAATCCCAGCTCTTACTTTCACTTATTGAGATTTCCTTTTGTGTTCCCTTTAACACGTTCTTCTCGACCTGTCTGGTTTTCCACACGTGTTATATTTTTGCCATCTTTACTGTTGTTGCTCCGCACTGCAGTGGTTCTGCTCTGCATTTGCTTTGCTTCGGGTTCGGGCTCTGTATTGCGCGCTTTCTGCGCTTTGCGCATTTGCTGCGTCGTGTGGTTTTTGCTGTGCTTTGGGTGCTCATTGCGCTGAAGGTGCTTGACCCCGCAATTGCTGCTTGCAGCTATATTTATTATTATTATTATTCTGCTTCTTCTTCTTAGCCATAGGCGTCTATGGCAGCCCTATGAACCGTACATAGGAAAATGATGAAATTTGGCACAGTTGTAGTGGTTGTCTTAAAAAGTCATGTGACCAAAAATAGGGTCTCTAGTACTAACTCTATAGCGCCACCAGCAGTGCAAAAATTCAATGTTCAAAGGGTTATAACTTCTGATCCGCTTGATCTATGAAAATTCTACTTAGTACACGTAATTGCTCTCCTCATGCTTGTTGGTTTTAATACCTTACAGTAAAACTCCACCCATTACAGTAGCGGCCATTTTGAAATGTACAGTATTCCATTTTTTCGCTACTCCTCCTTCAAATGTTGTTCAATTCTTATGAGATTTGGCACAGATGATCTTTGGAGTAAGCCGCATAGAAATGACTTAACAGAATTTTGATATTTATCTTTGTTCAAAAGTAATAAATGCGCAAACTTAACGAGGTTGACGCAAAAATGGTTCTGAAGCTGTAGCTCAGTCATTCTTTGATCAATTGAAATGAAATTTGGTACACTTCATGTGGACCATGAACTTGGGGTCCATGCCAAATTTGGTGACAGCGCCACCTATGGGTCATGAGATAATAAAATAGGCTATTTTTGCCCATAACTTCTGAACTGTTTGTCAGAAAATTGTGATCGTGGTGTCTACGGATTCCTTGGCTCATGCCGCATCTGTCAATATGTATTATGCCGGCTTTGACCGAATCGCCTGTCCGCCATTTTGAAATTTGTGATAATTTGCTATAACTTTTGAAGTATCGGATATATCGGGGCAAAAATCGGTAGGGAGCTTCGGCATGATGTCCTGAGGAAATCAGAGAATAGCGCCACCTAGGGGTTATAAACTATAACAGTTCTTATAGAACTGCTTATGACTTCTGAATTCTTTGTATGGCATGTACACTCTTTTCTGCTGCTCCTTGAGCTGTGTCTACTGAGTTGCACATCTGTCTAAGTCGTATGCATAGAGATCCTGAGTTCATGGGTTTGAATCCAGCCTGAGGCAGGTGTTAGTTTCTTCTATTAAAGTTTTGTTCTTTCCCACCTTTTCTTCTTGACCTGTCTGTAGTTCACATATGTTCTATTTTTGCCATGTTTTCTGTTGCTGCTCTGCACTGCGGTGGTTCTGCTCTGTCATTGCAACGCTTTGGGTACTTGCTGCGCTTTGTGTTCTTGATGCCTCTTGGGTGGTCAGTGAGCATTGGGTTATTGATACCTTCTATGTTGCTTGCTGTGCTTTGGGTGCTCATTGCGCTAAAGGTGCTTGGGCGGTAGGCCACTATTGCAATTGATGGTTTTCTTATTATTATTATTATTATTATTATTATTATTATTATTATTATTATTATATTTCTTCTTCCCCAATGGGAGTCTATGGCAGCCCTATGAACCGTACATAGGAAAATGAAAAAAATTTGCCACACTTGTAGTGGTGGTCCTAAATAGTTATGTGACCAAATATGGGGTCTCTAGCATTAACTCTATAGCGCCACCAACACTTCAAAAATTCAATATTCAAATGGTTATAACTCTAGAATAATTTGATCAACAAAAATTCTACTTAGTACATCTGATTGCTCTCCTCACGCTCATTACAATGAACACCTTACATTAAGACTCCACCCATTACAGTAGCGGCCATTTTGAAAAGTACAGTATTTTGTTTTTTCGCTACTACTTTTGCAGCGTTCATTGCATTGTTACGCAATTTGGCACAGATAATCTTTGGACCGAGGTGCATAGAAATGACCGAACAGAATTTTGATTTTTATCTTTGTTCAAAAGTTATAAATGCGTACATTTATCGATGTCGACCCAAAATTCGTTCTGAGTCATTATCTCGGTCATTCTTTGATCAATTGAAATAAAACTTGGTACCCTTCATAAGGACCATGAACTGGGGTACCATGTCAAATTTGAGGACAGCGCCACCTATGGGTCATGAGATATGAAAAATGGCTATTTTTGCCCATAACTTTTGAAATGTTTGATAGAAAATTATGCTCTTGGTGTCTATGGATTCCTTGGCTCATGACAAATCTGTCGATATATATTATGCCAGAAATTACCAAACCGCCTGTCCACCATTTTGAATTTTGTCATATATTGTGATAACTATTATTCGATATAATGTATCGGCACAAAAATCGGTAGGGAGCATTGGTATGATGTCCTGAAGGTACCTGGGAAATCTGAAAACAGCGCCACCTAGGGTTTATAAACTATATAAAACAGCCTATAACTTCTAAAAACTTTGTCCGATATTCATTTTCTTTGTGAATTTTTATTCACTGGTTTCTGTCGATTGCAACGATATCTCATTTGTCAGTTTCCAACATTCTGTTAATATTTTATTACATAGCATATGTGAAGTAGTTTTTTCGCTACTACTTTTGCAAATTAAGTCTATTTTATGCCGGGCTCTGCTCACATAAACTTTAGAGCAATCCGCATAGAAATGACCAAACACATTTTTTATATTCTCTGCCATTCCCGAGAAATACCTCTCCAAAGTTGACTGTCCCTGTGACATTGTCTCTTTGTCATATTAAATTATTATGACCGTATTATAACAT
Organism: Paramisgurnus dabryanus; assembly: GCF_030506205.2. NCBI lineage: Eukaryota > Metazoa > Chordata > Actinopteri > Cypriniformes > Cobitidae > Paramisgurnus > Paramisgurnus dabryanus. Next base: position 76,137,690 of record NC_133337.1, on the reverse strand, counting down.
GTTGTACATTCCTATACAACATGTTTTTCTTGACTTAAACTTTAACTGTTCTCACTTAAACTATCTGATTCTCATATAAATTGTAATTTTGTTATTTCTGCTCTGCAATGTCATGTCTGCATCTTCCTTGATTGTGCCATTTGAATGTTTGCAGCTCTGAAAACCTTGGCTAGCTACACTGCCTGTGTAGCGCAGTCTACTAAACGCATGCATCAAAACTCAGAGGTTGAGGGTTCGAATCCCACCTGATGCATGTGTTATGTTTTACTAATAAGATTTTGTTTGGAGTTAATTCTCACCTATTATTCTTAACCAGTCTGTTTTCCATGTTCTGCACTGCTTGTCATAATTTGGTTGCCAATCGCCACCACCATTTCAAAAATGCAGTAGCAGCCATTTTGAAAAGTACAGTATTCAGTTTTTTTGCTACTACTTTTGCAGTGTTTCTTGAATTGTTACACAATTTGGCTCAAATTTTCTTTGGACGGAGCCGCAGAGAAATGACCGAACAGAATTTTGATTTTTATCTTTGTTCAAAAGTTATAAATGCGTACATTTAACGATGTCGACCCAAAATTCGTTCTGAGTCATTATCTCGGTCATTCTTTGATCAATTGAAATGAAACTTGGTACCCTTCATAAGGACCATGAACTGGGGTACCATGCCAAATTTGAGGACAGCGCCACCTATGGGTCATGAGATATGAAAAATGGCTATTTTTGCCCATAACTATTGAAATGTTTGATAGAAAATTATGATCTTGGTGTCTATGGATTCCTTGGCTCATGACAAATCTGTCGATATATATTATGCCAGAAATTACCAAACCGCCTGTACACTATTTTGAATTTTGTTTTAAATTGGGATAACTATTATTCTATATAATGTATCGGCACAAAAATCGGTAGGAAGCATTGGTATGATGTCCTGAAGGTACCTGGGAAATCTGAAGACAGCGCCACCTAGGGTTCATAAACTATATAAAACAGCCCATAACTTCTGAAAACTTTGTCTGATATTCATTTTCTTTGTGAATTTTTATTCACTGGTTTATGTCGATTGCAACGATATCTCATTTGTCAGTTTTCAACATTCTGTTCATGTCTTATTTCATAGCATATGTGAAGTAGTTTTTTCGCTACTACTTTTGCAAATTAAGTCTATTTTATGCCAGGCTCTGCTCACATAAACTTTGGAGCAATCCGCACAGAAATGACCAAACACATTTTTGATATTCTCTGCCATTCCCGAGAAATACCTGTCCAAAGTTGACTGTCCCTGTGACATTGTCTCATTAAAATTATTATGACTGTATTATAACATGTTGTGCATTCCTATACAACATGTTTTTCTTGACTTAAACTTTAACTGTTCTCACTTAAACTATCTGATTCTCATATAAATTGTAATTTTGTTATTTCTGCTCTCCAATGTCATGTCTGCACCGTCCTTGATTGGGCCATTTGAATGTTTGCAGCTCTGAAAACCTTGGCTAGCTACACTGCCTGTGTAGCGCAGTCTACTAAACGCATGCATCAAAACTCAGAGGTTGAGGGTTCGAATCCCGTCTGATGCATGTGTTATGTTTTTCTATTAATATTTGTTTTGAGTTTATTCTCACCTATTATTCTCAACCAGTCTGTTTTCCATGTTCTGCACGGCTTGCAGTAATTTGGTGGCCAAGCATCATCACCAGTTCAAATATGCAGTAGCGGCCATTTTGAAAAGTACAGTATTCAGTTTTTTTGCTACTACTTTTGCAGTGTTTGTTGAATTGTTACACAATTTGGCTCAGATTATCTTTGGACCGAGCCACATAGAAATGACCAAACATAATTTTGATATTTATCTTTGTTCAAAAGTAATACATTTGTCAACAGGAATAACTTTTAAACCATTTAATCAACTAAACTTCTATGGAGAATATTTGATGGGGTAATCTATGCCTTCCCAGTAGCTCAACCAAATGCGTGATGGGCATGAAATCCAGAGGTTGCGGGTTCAAATCCACCATACGGCGGCAATCAAAATGGTTGACAAATTTGTGTCATGTAGAGTCAAATGTTCGAACAGGTTTGACTACCTACAGGGGTTTTAAAAAATATTCTCTTCTTGAGAAAAATCTCTCCACACCTGAACATACACATTGTCACTTCAGCAATCTAACTTAAGCAGCTGTCTGTATGTATGTCTCCCCTGTAGCTCAACCAGATGAGTGACAGGCATGACACCTGGAGATCATGGGTTCAAATCCTGGCTAGGGCAGCAATTGAAGTCTCTTACTTTAGAGTCAAAAGCTTCAATTCATTATTTGTATTTTACTTTATTATTTTAACAGGTATTATTTCGTTTGTGCTCTTTTGGTTTAAGTCTCATGTGTAACATGTATGATGCTTTAGTGGTTCAATTGTTTTCTAGGTCAGCATTGGACTAATCGGTCCTTCTTTCCACATGCACATAAATATTATACTTCAAAATTTTTATTTTTTCATTATGTTCATTCTCATCTCTGAGTCCTGTGTGCTGATAGTTCCCATACATATCTGCTACATTGCATTCTTCAATTGCATGTCCTTTCAGCTTCGTTGCGTGTTGCAGGACCATTGTTGCTTGGCCCCGTATCGCTGTCTACAGCTATATTTATTATTTTTCCCCAATGGGAGTCTATGGCAGCCCTATGAACCGTACATAGGAAAATGATGAAATTTGGCACAGTTGTAGTGGTGATCATAAATAGTCATGTGACCAAAAATGGGGTGTCTAGCAATAACTCTATAGCGCCACCAGTAGTCCAAAAATTCAATGTTCAAACTGTTATAAATAGTGAACCATTTGATCTATGAAAATTCTACTTGGTACACGTGATTGCTCTCATCCCGCTTATTGAATTTGATACTTTACAGTAAGACTCCACCCATTACAGTAGCGGCCATTTTGAAATGTACAGTATTTTATTTTTTCGCTACTCCTCCTTCAAATGTTGTTCAATTCTTATGAGATTTGCCACAGATGATCTTTGGAGTGAGCCGCATAGAAATGACCGAACAGAATTTTGATATTTATCTTTGTTCAAAAGTAATAGATGCGCAAACTTAACGAGGTTGACGCAAAAATGGTTCTGAAGGTGTAGCTCAGTCATTCTTTGATCAATTGAAATGAAATTTGGTACACTTCATGTGGACCATGATCTTGGGGTCCATGCCAAATTTGGTGACAGCGCCACCTATGGGTCATGAGATAATAAAATAGGCTATTTTTGCCCATAACTTCTGAACTGCTTGTCAGAAAATTATGATCTTGATGTCTATGGATTGCTTACCTCATGCCGCATCTGTCGATGTGTATTATGCCGGGTTTGACCGAACCACCTGTCTGCCATTTTGAAATTTAACATAAATTGTTATATTTTTTGAACTATTTGACATATCCGCACAAAAATTGGTAAGGAGCTTTGACATGATGTCCTGAAGTTACCTGGGAAGTCAGAGTACAGCGCCACCTAGGGGTTATAAACTATTACAATTCTTATTGATATTATACTGCTATCTCTTTTCTGCTGCCCAATGAACCGTGTCAACTGAGTGGCGTATCTAGTTAATTGTATGCATTGAGATTCTGAGATCCTGGGTTCGAATCCCACCTGAGTCAGGTATTTTGTTCTTCCTCATCAATTCTTCTAAACCTGTCTGTAGTTCACATGTGTTCTATTTTTCCATGTTTGCTGTTGTTGCTCTGCATTGTGTTGGTTCTGCTCTATGATTCCTGAGCCTTGCGTTTTTGATGCAATTTATGGTGCTTGCTGTGCTTTGTGAGCTTGCTGTGCTTTGTGTGCTTGCTGTGCTTTGTGAGCTTGCTGTGCTTTGTGAGCTTACTGTGCTTTGTGTGCTTGCTGTGCTTTGTGAGCTTGCTGTGCTTTGTGTGCTTGCTGTGCTTTGTGAGCTTGCTGTGCTTTGTGAGCTTGCTGTGCTTTGTGTGCTTGCTGTGCTTTGTGAGCTTGCTTTGCTTTGTGTACTTGCTGTGCTTTGTGTGCTTGCTGTGCTTTGTGTGCTTGCTGTGCTTTGTGTGCTTGCTGTGCTTTGTGAGCTTGCTGTGCTTTGTGTGCCTGCTGTGATTTGTGTAATTAATGTGCTTTGTGTGCTTGCTGTGCTTTGTGAGCTTGCTATGCTTTGTGTGCTTGCTGTGCTTTGTGTGCTTGCTGTGCTTTGTGTGCTTGCTGTGCTTTGTGAGCTTGCTGTGCTTTGTGTGCTTGCTGTGCTTTGTGAGCTTGCTGTGCTTTGTGTGCCTGCTGTGATTTGTGTAATTGCTGTGCTTTGTGTGCTTGGTGTGCATTGTGAGCTTGCTGTGCTTTGTGTGCTTGCTGTGCTTTGTGTGCTTGCTGTGCATTGTGAGCTTGCTGTGCTTTGTGTGCCTGCTGTGATTTGTGTAATTGCTGTGCTTTGTGTGCTTGCTGTGCTTTGTGAGCTTGCTGTGCTTTGTGTGCCTGCTGTGATTTGTGTAATTAATGTGCTTTGTGTGCTTGCTGTGCTTTGTGAGCTTGTTATGCTTTGTGTGCTTGCTGTGCTTTGTGTGCTTGCTGTGATTTGTGTAATTGCTGTGCTTTGTGTGCTTGGTGTGCATTGTGAGCTTGCTGTGCTTTGTGTGCTTGCTGTGCTTTGTGTGCTTGCTGTGCTTTGTGAGCTTGCTGTGCTTTGTGTGCCTGCTGTGATTTGTGTAATTGCTGTGCTTTGTGTGCTTGCTGTGCTTTGTGTGCTTGCTGTGCTTTGTGAGCTTGCTGTGCTTTGTGTGCCTGCTGTGATTTGTGTAATTGCTGTGCTTTGTGTGCTTGCTGTGCTTTGTGTGCTTGCTGTGCTTTGTGAGCTTGCCGTGCTTTGTGTGCTTGCTGTGCTGTGTGTGCATTGCGCCGAAGGTGCTTGACCCCGTGTTGCTGCTTGCAGCTATATTTATTATTATTATTATTATTTTTCCCCAATGGGAGTCTATGGCAGCCCTATGAACCGTACATAGGAAAATGATGAAATTTGGCACAGATGTAGAGGTGGTCATAAATAGTCATGTGACCAAAAATGGGGTCTTTAGCAGTAACTCTATAGCGCCACCAGTAGTCCAAAAATTCAATGTTCAAACTGTTATAATTGGTGAACCATTTGATCTATGAAAATTCTGCTTAGTACACGTGATTGCTCTCATCCCGCTTATTGAATTTGATACTTTACAGTAAGACTCCACCCATTACAGTAGCGGCCATTTTGAAATGTACAGTATTTCGTTTTTTTGCTACTCCTCCTTCAAATGTGGTTCAATTCTTATGAAATTTGGCACAGATGATCTTTGGAGTGAGCCGCATAGAAATGACCGAACAGAATTTTGATATTTATCTTTGTTCAAAAGTAATAAATGCGCAAACTTAACGAGGTTGACGCAAAAATGGTTCTGAAGCTGTAGCTCAGTCATTCTTTGATCAATTGAAATGAAATTTGGTACACTTCATGTGGACCATGATCTTGGGGTCCATGCCAAATTTGGTGACAGCGCCACCTATGGGTCATGAGATAATAAAATAGGCTATTTTTGCCCATAACTTCTGAACTGCTTGTCAGAAAATTATGATCTTGATGTCTATGGATTGCTTACCTCATGCCGCATCTGTCAATGTGTATTATGCCGGGTTTGACCGAACCACCTGTCTGCCATTTTGAAATTTAACATAAATTGTTATATTTTTTGAACTATTTGACATATCCGCACAAAAATTGGTAAGGAGCTTTGACATGATGTCCTGAAGTTACCTGGGAAGTCAGAGTACAGCGCCACCTAGGGGTTATAAACTATTACAATTCTTATTGATATTATACTGTTATCTCTTTCTGCTGCCCAATGAACCGTGTCAACTGAGTGGCGCACCTAGTTAATCGTATGCATTGAGATTCTGAGATCCTGGGTTCGAATCCCACCTGAGTCAGGTATTTTGTTCTTCCTCATCAATTCTTCTAAACCTGTCTGTAGTTCACATGTGTTCTATTTTTCCATGTTTGCTGTTGTTGCTCTGCATTGTGGTGGTTCTGCTCTATGATTCCTGAGCCTTGCGTTTTTGATGCAATTTATGGTGCTTGCTGTGCTTTGTGTGCTTGCTGTGCTTTGTGTGCTTGCTGTGCTTTGTGAGCTTGCTGTGCTTTGTGAGCTTACTGTGCTTTGTGTGCTTGCTGTGCTTTGTGAGCTTGCTGTGCTTTGTGTGCTTGCTGTGCTTTGTGAGCTTGCTGTGCTTTGTGAGCTTGCTGTGCTTTGTGTGCTTGCTGTGCTTTGTGAGCTTGCTATGCTTTGTGTACTTGCTGTGCTTTGTGTGCTTGCTGTGCTTTGTGTGCTTGCTGTGCTTTGTGTGCTTGCTGTGCTTTGTGAGCTTGCTGTGCTTTGAGTGCCTGCTGTGATTTGTGTAATTAATGTGCTTTGTGTGCTTGCTGTGCTTTGTGAGCTTGCTGTGCTTTGTGTGCTTGCTGTGCTTTGTGTGCTTGCTGTGCTTTGTGTGATTGCTGTGCTTTGTGAGCTTGCTGTGCTTTGTGTGCTTGCTGTGCTTTGTGAGCTTACTGTGCTTTGTGTGCCTGCTGTGATTTGTGTAATTGCTGTGCTTTGTGTGCTTGGTGTGCATTGTGAGCTTGCTGTGCTTTGTGTGGTTGCTGTGCTTTGTGTGCTTGCTGTGCTTTGTGAGCTTGCTGTGCATTGTGTGCCTGCTGTGATTTGTGTAATTGCTGTGCTTTGTGTGCTTGCTGTGCTTTGTGTGCCTGCTGTGCTTTGTGTGCTTGCTGTGCTTTGTGAGCTTGCTGTGCTTTGTATGCCTGTTGTGATTTGTGTAATTGATGTGCTTTGTGTGCTTGCTGTGCTTTGTGAGCTTGCTATGCTTTGTTTGCTTGCTGTGCTTTGTGTGCTTGCTGTGCTTTGTGTGCTTGATGTGCTTTGTGAGCTTGCTGTGCTTTGTGAGCTTGCTGTGCTTTGTGTGCTTGCTGTGCTTTGTGAGCTTGCTGTGCTTTGTGGGCTTGCTGTGCTTTGTGTGCTTGCTGTGGTTTGTGTGCTTGCTGTGCTTTGTGAGCTTGCTGTGCTTTGTGTGCCTGCTGTGATTTGTGTAATTGCTGTGCTTGTGTGCTTGCTGTGCATTGTGAGCTTGCTGTGCTTTGTGTGCTTGCTGTGCTTTGTGTGCTTGCTGTGCTTTGTGAGCTTGCTGTGCTTTGTGTGCCTGCTGTGATTTGTGTAATTGCTCTGCTTTGTGAGCTTGCCGTGCTTTGTGTGCTTGCTGTGCTGTGTGTGCATTGCGCCGAAGGTGCTTGACCCCGTGTTGCTGCTTGCAGCTATATTTATTTATATTTTTATATAATCTATAATATAAATAAAAAAGATATATAAATAAAACAATTCTGAAATTAATATATGAATGTGTGTGTGGTTAAATATACATAATAATTAGATGCAGTACACTCACATATATTATGCAAAGAAAAAATCACTTTTATTTTGTATGCGATTAATCAGGATTAATCTTTGCCCAGCACTAATTTGAAACGTTATATTTTAGACATTGTGATGAAAATATAATAAAAATAAAACAACCATAATAATGCTTAAAAAAATAGCCTAATCCATCTCCTAAATTCATATGGAAATCAAATGCCCCACCAGTGTTAAAATCAATCAAATAGTATACAAAAAATATTTTTAGCTTCTTAAACATTATATAATATGAGGAACCTAGAAAAATATTTACCAAAAAGGCACTTGTTTTAAAAGGGAAAAATAAAGATACAAAGATGATTTATTTGCATGTGTCTAATATATTTTTAACTTGATCAATTACTTTTGTTAAATTTTATAAAAATAAGTATTTTCATTAAATGAGTTTTTACATTTTTATCTAAAGGATTCACAAATTAAAATGTCATAAAAGAACCATTTACCATTCGCCGTACTCAGGCACGTGCACAGATAGGGCTCAACCTGTGCAGAACACATGCCCTTTTTGTCCTTACACTACGAAGTGCCCTTTTTTGGAGGTGTTTTATTATTTTTTTAATATATAAATTAATGCTATTGTTAATCACTTACGTCTGTCTGTGTGTTTTACAAATATATTTATAAAATAAAATTATTAAAAAACTAAATATTTTTTGGATATTTTGGATCCGCAAAAAACTGTCTGTCAAACCTCTTAACTCCGCCCCCTGAGTGCAGCGAGCTGAAGTTCCACAGCAGTCAGAGGCAGCTGAACGTCTTGCAACGGTTAATAAGTATCTTGTTGTTTGAGTACAATGCTGTCTCATTACAAAAGAAACACTAGTATGTATATAACGGCGCATGTTTTATAAATTTGAGCAGAGCCGAATTTTCCAGACGGGATTGGTCGAGTGTGCAATCAGGGGGCACTTAGGGCTCCAAACTGCGACCAAATTGAGTTTTTGACAAAGCGCGAGCAGTTTTTAAACAAGTGTTCACCCATGTGAAGGGCACCCGTGACAACAATACGGAATGCACGGTCGGGTTTTTACCGCTTTTTTTGCATGACGCGTCTCAATCGTTAAACTAAAGTCAACACATCTCACGCGAAAAGACGCGCCCGCGCGGGTAAATGTCTAGCCTACATTAACACCAAAAACATATCAGATTAGAAAGGTCTTAGACATCAGATGCCCAGTTGGGAAAACTGGATAGAGACGAAAAACGTGTAAAGGATACAAGTATGTACATTATATTGCCCTGTCACTCATTACAGTATGGAATCTGGATATAATTTATTGTATATGCATGTTTCTTATGCCTTGAATTAGTCAAGGGAGTTGTATGATTATTTGGTTCATAACTTTTTATTCTGAAATCAACTGCACAGAGTTAAGTCTATTTAGTATTTAGTATATTTTTCAGTAATGCAGTTATTTGCACCTTCAAAAGACCAAGGTTCCTGGTCCTCAGCACAGTTTTTGCCAGGTAGGCAGATACATGTTGAATATGCTAATGGTATGGCTATAGTATAGTATAATCTCCTATTTTGATCTTTAATCTCCTATTTCCCCCTCTACTCAATCACATACATAAACATGTTAACAAAATAATAAAAATTAGCTTATAAAACCAAACAGAATACCTTTTTTTTCATCAAACATATTTTTGTGTAACTTTATGTATGTAAGCAGAGGAAAAAAATAAAATTAATATATTCTACAATTAAATAAGAGCGAGTACACAAGAGCACTTCACAAACACATGACAACAAATAGGCCTTGAAAAAGCCAACATATTGTTATTGCTATTAAACTTATATCTTATTAGTGGTGCTTGCATTTATGCAAGGCATCACTATTATTATCTTGCATACTTATTAGTGGTGCTTGCATTTATGCAAAGCATCACTATTACTATTGCTCAGGGATATTATTAGTGGTGCTTGCATTTATGCAAGGCATCACTATTACTATTGCTCATACTTATTATTAGTGGTGCTTGCATTTATGCAAGGCATCACTATTACTATTGCTCATACTTATTATTTATAATTAGTGGTGCTTGCATTTATGCAAAGCATCACTATTACTATTGCTCAGGGATATTATTATTATGTTGGCTTGAAAAAGCCAACATATTGTTATTGCTTTTAAACTTATTATTATTATGTTGGCTTGAAAAAGCCAACATATTGTTATTGCTTTTAAACTTATTATGTTGGCTTGAAAAAGCCAACATATTGTTATTGCTTTTAAACTTATTATTATTATGTTGGCTTGACAAAGCCAACATACTGATATTGTATTTAAACTTATTATTATGTTGGCTTGAGAAAGCCAACATACTGTTGTTGCACTTAAACTTATTATTATGTTGGCTTTGAAAAAGCCAACATACTGTTATTGCTATTAAACTTATTATTAGTGGTGCTTGCATTTATGCAAAGCATCACTATTACTATCTTGCATACTTATTATTAGTGGTGCTTGCATTTATGCAAAGCATCACTATTACTATCTTGCATACTTATTATTATTATTATTATTATTAGTGGTGCTTGCATTTATGCAAGGCATCACTATTACTATTCCTCAGGGATATTATTATGTTGGCTTGACAAAGCCAACATACTGTTCTTCGATCTAAGCTTATTATTATGTTGGCTTGAAAAAGCCAACATATTGTTATTGCTTTTAAACTTATATCTTATTATGTTGGCTTGAGAAAGCCAACATACTGTTGTTGCACTTAAACTTATTATTATGTTGGCTTGAGAAAGCCAACATACTGTTGTTGCACTTAAACTTATTATTATGTTGGCTTGACAAAGCCAACATACTGATATTGTATTTAAACTTATTATGTTGGCTTGAGAAAGCCAACATACTGTTGTTGCACTTAAACTTATTATTATTAGTGGTGCTTGCATTTATGCAAGGCATCACTATTACTATTCCTCAGGGATATTATTATTATTATTATGTTGGCTTGAGAAAGCCAACATACTGTTGTTGCACTTAAACTTATTATTATTCCCTCTTCTTTTCTTCTGAGACTAAAATTTCTAACTCTAACTCGTCCTAGAGCTTTCAAGCTACAGCCATCAAACTTTGGACAGACTTTCGGTCTGATCTGACGAGGTGTGCTATATCTTTTCTAACTGATGGGACCTTCCGAATTCCTAAACGGGGCGCTGAAACACCCCAAAATTTCCATTGACTTAACATTGAGACAAACTTTGACGGGTCAAAGCTGCGAGTGAGAAACTTGTAGAAACTTGTGGCTTACCACATTTAAGGAGGCTGACAGGCTGTGTAAGAACATACCTCACAATGGGGTGTAAGCTGTACCCCTGGGGTGTAAGAGGCCCCCAAAATTTCCCATTGACTTATAATGGGGCAGGAAACATGCCCATAAAAGGGAATAAAAGCGTCCCAGATGGAATATCTTCACTTTAGAGGGTCTTAGAGACATGGGGGTGGGCTCATTTTACTCAAGCATCCAATCAGTCTCTTAGGATCACCCCAGAGCTATTAAGCCACGCCCCTAGCAACAATTTTGGGTACCCTAGCAACATCTCCCATAGACTACCATTATAAAAAGCCCAGATGGATATCTTTGCACCAGAGTGTCATAGAGACATAGGGGTGGGCTCATTTTACTCAGGCATCCAATCAGTCTCTTAGGATTCTTATTGAGGTATTAAGCCACGCCCCTAGCAACAAAATATGAAGACCCTAGCAACATAATAAACAAAGCCTTATATCTCTGGATCTGAACATCGTAGAGACACAGGGGTTGGACCGTTTTTCTTGTGGTTTGACGTGTAATCATTATGGGATGCCAATTTTCTCCCTAGCAACCAAACTTAGTACCCTAGCAACGGAATAAACAAAGCCTTATATCTCCGCTTCAGAACATCATAGAGACACGGGGGTTGGACCGTTTTACTTGTGGCTTGAAGTGTGATCATTATGGGATGCCAATTTTCTCCCTAGCAACCAAACTTAGTACCCTAGCAACGGAATAAACAAAGCCTTATATCTCCGCATCAGAACATTGTAGAGACACGGGGGTTGGACCGTTTTACTTGTGGCTTGAAGGGTGATCATTATGGGATGCCAATTTTCTCCCTAGCAACCAAACTTAGTACCCTAGCAACGGAATAAACAAAGCCTTATATCTCCGCATCAGAACATTGTAGAGACACGGGGGTTGGACCGTTTTACTTGTGGCTTGAAGGGTGATCATTATGGGATGCCAATTTTCTCCCTAGCAACCAAACTTAGTACCCTAGCAACGGAATAAACAAAGCCTTATATCTCCGCATCAGAACATTGTAGAGACACGGGGGTTGGACCGTTTTACTTGTGGCTTGAAGGGTGATCATTATGGGATGCCAATTTTCTCCCTAGCAACCAAACTTAGTACCCTAGCAACGCAATAAATGTTAGCTTCATGCTAGCTTCCTGCTAATAATGCTAGCTTCATGCTAGCTTCATGTTAATCATGCTAACATCATGCTAGCTTCATGCTAATCATGCTAACTTCATGCTAGCTTCATGCTAATTATGCTAACTTCATGCTAGCTTCATGCTAATCATGCTAACATCATGCTAGCTTCATGCTTATCATGCTAGCATCATGCTAGCTTCATGCTAATCATGTTAGCATCATGCTAGCTTCATGCTAATCATGCTAGCTTCATGCTAGCTTCATGCTAATCATGCTAACATCATGCTAGCTTCATGCTAATCATGCTAGCATCATGCTAGCTTCATGCTAATCAGGCTAGCATCATGCTAGCTTCATGCTAATCATGCTAGCATCATACTAGCTTCATGCTAATCATGCTAGCTTCATGCTAATCATGCTAGCTTCATGCTAATCATGCTAGCATTATGCTAGCTTCATGCTAGCATCATGCTAGCTTCATGCTAATCATGCTAGCATCATGCTAGCTTCATGCTAATCATGCTAGCATCATGCTAGCTTCATGCTAATCATGCTAACATCATGCTAGCTTCATGGTAAATCATGCTAGCATCATGCTAGCTTCATGCTAATCATGCTAACATCATGCTAGCTTCATGGTAAATCATGCTACCTTCATACTTAAACATACTAACAGCCAGATAGCCTACTAAACTAAACTTATGTCAAACCGTTTTAAACGTTCAGGCTACGCTTTCTCAAGCCAACATAAAGTTTGTCTTCAAACTTTACTATCTAGTTATATTTTATTCTTACATCTGCACGTTTTTTCGGCACCTAACTCGTCCCGCACGGTTTGTCGTAGACCCATGAAAGAGGGCTCAAATCGACGGGCTTATTAAGGACACGACTGCTATGACTTTTATAAGCGATCGGGTGCAGGATTTTCGAAAGGGGGGCGAAAAACCACCCGAAAAATCCCATTGACTTAACATTGAGCCCAACTTTGACGAGTCATAGCTCCGCTCGAGGATTTTGTAGAAACATGTGGGTTACAACATTTGAAGAGGGTGGTAGGCTCTGTAAGAACATGGATCACAATGGGGTGTAAGTTGTACCCCTGGGGTGTAAGAGGTGCCCAAAAGTGCCCCAATGAAAAGTCAATGGGGCAAAATCCCATAGACTTACCATTGCAAAAATTTTGACGGGTCATAGGTCCGAGCCAGGATTTCATAGAAACATGTGGGTTACTAAATTTGAAGAGGGTGCTAGACTCTGTCAGGACGTCCCCCACAATGGGGTGTAAGGTTACCATAGCAACCATTTTGGGCACCCTAGCAACCTATACCATAGACTGCCATTATAAAATGCCCGGATGGATATCTTTGCACCACAGTGTCATAGAGACATGGGGGTGGGCTCATTTTACTCAGGCATCCAATCAGTCTCTCAGGATCCTTACAGACTTACTAAGCCACGCCCCTAGCAACCACTTTTGAGCATCCTAGCAACATAAAATACAAACAGTTATATCTCGGCATCAGAACATCGTAGAGACACGGGGGTTGGACCGTTTTACTTGTGACTAGGGGTGTAACAATTGGGCACATCATTGGCCACTCCCAAGCCACGCCCCTAGCAACCAAATTTGAGCACCCTAGCAACCGAATAAACAAAGCCTTATATTTCCGCATCAGAACATCGTAGAGACACGGGGTTTGGACCGTTTTACTTGTGACTCGGAGTGTAATCACTGGGCACATAATTGGCCACTCCCAAGCCACGCCCCTAGCAACCAAATACAGTACCCTAGCAACAGAGTAAACAAAGCCTTATATCTCCGCATCAGAACATCGTAGAGACACGGGGGTTGGACCGTTTTACTTGTGACTCGGAGTGTAATCACTGGGCACATCATTGGCCACTCCCAAGCCACGCCCCTAGCAACCAAATACAGTACCCTAGCAACAGAGTAAACAAAGCCTTATATCTCCACATCAGAACATCGTAGAGACACGGGGGTTGGACCTTTTGACTCATGACTCGGAGGGTAATCACTAGTGGATGCAATTTTTTTCCCTAGCAACCAAATACAGTACCCTAGCAACAGAGTAAACAAAGCCTTATATCTCCGCATCAGAACATAGTAGAGACACGGGGTTTGGACCGTTTGACTCGGGACTCGGAGGGTAATCACTAGTGGATGCCATTTTTTTCCCTAGCAACCAAATACAGTACCCTAGCAACAGAGTAAACAAAGCCTTATATCTCCGCATCAGAACATCGTAGAGACACGGGGGTTGGATCGTTTGACTCGTGACTCAGAGGGTAATCACTAGTGGATGCCATTTTTTCCCTAGCAACCAAATACAGTACCCTAGCAACAGAGTAAACAAAGCCTTATATCTCCGCATCAGAACATCGTAGAGACACGGGGGTTGGATCGTTTGACTCGTGACTCAGAGGGTAATCACTAGTGGATGCCATTTTTTTCCCTAGCAACCAAATACAGTACCCTAGCAACAGAGTAAACAAAGCCTTATATCTCCGCATCAGAACATCGTAGAGACACGGGGGTTGGACCATTTGACTCATGACTCGGAGGGTAATCACTAGTGGATGCCATTTTTTCCCTAGCAACCAAATACAGTACCCTAGCAACCAAATAAACAAAGCCTTATATCTCTGCATCAGAACATCGTAGAGACACGGGGGTTGGACCGTTTGACTCGTGACTCGGAGTGTAATACCTAGTGGATGCCATTTTTTTCCCTAGCAACCAAATACAGTACCCTAGCAACAGAGTAAACAAAGCCTTATATCTTCGCATCAGAATATCGTAGAGACATGTGGGTTGAATTGTTTTACTTTTGGCTTGGAGTATAATCATATATTGTCCCCCGAAATTTGCCACGGCAAGCACCACTTCACATTTTCTTCAGGAAATGTACCTCTCTAGTTATTATGTTGGCTTGAGAAAGCCAACATACTGTTGTTGCACTTAAACTTATTATTATTATTATTATTATTATTATTATTCTTTTTCTTCTGAGACTAAAATTTCTAACTCTAACTCGTCCTAGAGCTTTCAAGCTACAGCCATCAAACTTTGGACAGACTTTCGGTCTGATCTGACGAGGTGTGCTATATCTTTTCTAACTGATGGGACCTTCCGAATTCCTAAACGGGGCGCTGAAACACCCCAAAATTTCCATTGACTTAACATTGAGACAAACTTTGACGGGTCAAAGCTGCGAGTGAGAAACTTGTAGAAACTTGTGGCTTACCACATTTAAGGAGGCTGACAGGCTGTGTAAGAACATACCTCACAATGGGGTGTAAGCTGTACCCCTGGGGTGTAAGAGGCCCCCAAATTTTCCCATTGACTTATAATGGGGCAGGAAACATGCCCATAAAAGGGAATAAAAGCGTACCAGATGGAATATCTTCACTTTAGAATGTCGTAGAGACATGGGGGTGGGCTCATTTTACTCAAGCATCCAATCAGTCTCTTAGGATCACCCCAGAGCTATTAAGCCACGCCCCTAGCAACAATTTTGGGTACCCTAGCAACATCTCCCATAGACTACCATTATAAAAAGCCCAGATGGATATCTTTGCACCAGAGTGTCATAGAGACATAGGGGTGGGCTCATTTTACTCAGGCATCCAATCAGTCTTTTAGGATTCTTATTGAGGTATTAAGCCACGCCCCTAGCAACAAAATATGAAGACCCTAGCAACATAATAAACAAAGCCTTATATCTCTGGATCTGAACATCGTAGAGACACAGGGGTTGGACCGTTTTACTTGTGGCTTGAAGTGTAATCATTATGGGATGCCAATTTTCTCCCTAGCAACCAAACTTAGTACCCTAGCAACGGAATAAACAAAGCCTTATATCTCCGCTTCAGAACATCATAGAGACACGGGGGTTGGACCGTTTTACTTGTGGCTTGAAGTGTGATCATTATGGGATGCCAATTTTCTCCCTAGCAACCAAACTTAGTACCCTAGCAACGCAATACATGTTAGCTTCATGCTAGCTTCCTGCTAATCATGCTAGCTTCATGCTAATCATGCTAGCTTCATGCTAATCATGCTAACTTCATGCTAGCTTCATGCTAATCATGCTAACTTCATGCTAGCTTCATGCTAATCATGCTAACATCATGCTAGCTTCATGCTAATCATGCTAGCTTCATGCTAATCATGCTAGCATCATGCTAGCATCATGCTAACTTCATGCTAATCATGCTAGCTTCATGCTAGCTTCATGCTAATCATGCTAGCATCATGCTAGCTTCATGTTAATCATGCTAGCATCATGCTAGCTTCATGCTAATCATGCTAGCATCATGCTAGCTTCATGCTAATCATGCTAACATCATGCTAGCTTCATGCTAATCATGCTAGCATCATGTTAGCTTCATGCTAATCATGTTAACATCATGCTAGCTTCATGCTAATCATGTTAGCATCATGCTAGCTTCATGCTAATCATGCTAGCATCATGCTAGCTTCATGCTAATCATGCTAGCATCATGCTAGCTTCATGCTAATCATGCTAGCATCATGCTAGCTTCATGCTAATCATGCTAGCATCATGCTAGCTTCATGCTAATCATGCTAGCATCATGCTAGCTTCATGCTAATCATGCTAGCATCATGCTAGCTTCATGCTAATCATGCTAACTTCATGCTAATCATGCTAGCTTCATGCTAATCATGCTAACTTCATGCTAATCATGCTAGCATCATGCTAGCTTCATGCTAATCATGCTAGCATCATGCTAGCTTCATGCTAATCATGCTAACATCATGCTAGCTTCATGGTAAATCATACTACCTTCATACTTAAACATACTAACAGCCAGATAGCCTACTAAACTAAACTTATGTCAAACCGTTTTAAACGTTCAGGCTACGCTTTCTCAAGCCAACATAAAGTTTGTCTTCAAACTTTACTATCTAGTTATTATTATTCTTTTTCTTCTGAGACTAAAATTTCTAACTCTAACTCGTCCTAGAGCTTTCAAGCTACAGCCATCAAACTTTGGACATACCTTCGGTCTGATCTGACTTGAGTTGCTATATCTTTTCTAACTGATGGGACCTTCCGAATTCCTAAACGGGGCGCTGAAACACCCCAAAATTTCCATTGACTTAACATTGAGACAAACTTTGACGGGTCATAGCTGCGAGTGAGAAACTTGTAGAAACTTGTGGCTTACCACATTTAAGGAGGCTGACAGGCTGTGTAAGAACATACCTCACAATGGGGTGTAAGCTGTACCCCTGGGGTGTAAGGGGCCCCCAAAATTTCCCATTGACTTATAATGGGGCAGGAAACATGCCCATAAAAGGGAATAAAAGCGTCCCAGATGGAATATCTCGCCTTAGGGAACCAAGTTAGGTAAGCTGACATCCGTAGACTAAAATAGAGGCGAGCGGGAAGGGGAAACTGTCAGCTGCGCGCCGCGCGCCCAAAATTTTTCACGGACGAGCGGACGCC
Organism: Paramisgurnus dabryanus; assembly: GCF_030506205.2. Lineage (NCBI taxonomy): Eukaryota > Metazoa > Chordata > Actinopteri > Cypriniformes > Cobitidae > Paramisgurnus > Paramisgurnus dabryanus. The sequence goes on along the minus strand of NC_133337.1, from coordinate 76,120,263 downwards.
TCAGGGGGTCCCCGTATGGCCGGAAGGTCGCGCCTGCGCAGTTTTCGCGCCCCTCCCCCAAAAGATGGCCGACTTGGTTTTCCACGGGGATTAGGGATTTCTGATGTCGTTCGGCGCTCGGCCACCAGGGGGAGACTCTACCCCCGTCCACGGACCCACTATTCGTCCGATTGCCCGTTACGGTCGGACACGCCCCCCGGGACCACCCCAAACGTCCACGGACCCACTATTTGTCCATTTGCCCATTATCTGTGCGGATTGACCCCTGACCCCGACCTGACCGCCCCCCGACCCCCCCCCCCCCATGACACGGACCCACTATCTGTCCATTTGCCCACTATTGGTGCGGATTGACCCCCTGACCCCTCCTGACCGCCCCCCCCGCCCCCCCCCCCCGACCCCCCCCATGACACGTACCCACTATTTGTCCATTTGCCAGTTAGTTGCGCGGGTCGACCCCCTGACCCCTCCTGACCGCCCCCCCGACCCCCCCCCCATGACACGTACCCACTATTTGTCCATTTGCCCGTTAGTTGCGCGGGTCGACCCCCTGACCCCACCTGACCGCCCCCCCCGACCCCCCCCATGACACGTACCCACTATTTGTCCATTTGCCCGATAGTTGCGCGGGTCGACCCCCTGACCCCACCTGACCGCCCCCCCCCCATGCCACAGACCCACTATTTGTCCATTTGCCCGTTAGTTGCGCGGATCTGCACCAAATTCGCACCACGCGTAGAGCGCGCCGAGATGAACGCGTTAAGGCGTACCCCGGTCGTCTATTCCCGAGCGAACATTTTGACCTTGCCGGATCATGACCAAATTCGCACCACGCGTAGAGCTTGCCGAGACTGAGACGGGTGCGCGGGTACCACCCTCCTAGCTCGTTCCTGTGCCGAGATAGAGGCCTGACACTCTCATGTAAATAGTCTGCCAATGGACGCGTAATGGGTACGTGTCAGTTTTTTCCTCAAGGGCCTCGGCGATTTCGACCGCGCGGATTCGACGCGGACGACGCCCCGATCGCGTCGAGGTGACATTCGCGCAAATTCGACATGTACACGAACCCACTATTTATTTTTGAATGGAATCGATGACACGTGTCAGGGCCGTAGCTCCGCCCCACAACGAGTCACCGCCCCCAAACGCACCTTCCCGAGCACGGCGCGACCTCCTCGTCACGCGTGAGAGGTTTGAGCTAAATCCGGCAAACTTTAAAATTTGGTCCAAAAAAATGACGTAAGGGGTACCCCTTTGGTCTTTTTTTGACCAAATTTTCGACCTCCTCCGATCTTCACCAAACTCGCACCACGCGTCGAGCGTGCCGAGACTAAGACGGGTGCGCGGGTCCCACCCTCCTAGCTCGTTCCTGTGCCGAGATAGAGCCCTGACACCTGCGTGCAAATAGTCTGCCAATGGACAAATAATGGGTTAGTGTCACTGCTTTCCTTAAGAGCCTCACCGATTTCGACCGCGCTACCGCTACGCGGACGAAGCGCGGAGAGCGTCTAGGTCACTTGCGCGTACGTACGACGTGTTCTTGACCGCACGTTGTCGTACGCGCGCGCAAGTGACTTTGACGCTATCCGCGCTTCGTCCGTGTCGCAGTCATGCGGTCGAAATCGCTGAGGCTCTAAAGGAAAAAACTGACACGAACCCATTATTCGTCCATTGGCAGACTATTTACATGCGAGTGTCAGGCCTCTATCTCGGCGCAGGAATGAGCTAGGAACGTGGTACACACATTCCTGTCTTAGTCTCGGCACCCTCTACGCGGGGTGCGAGTTTGAAGTAAATCCGGGAATTTTTTTGTCTCAGGCAATGAATTTCGGCCTTTTTTTCCCAATTTGAATGCCCGTAGCTTAGCCTTCAAGAGGGCCACGCCCTTGCCATTGACACTGTTGGAAAGTACTGTTCCAGGGCTTTCCAACGAACCCGAGCTCAAGTGTGTCCGACCTTGCTCGGCTGAGAAAAAGAGCACTAAACCTTAGACTTTTTCACATAAAAAAAAAAAAAAAAAAACATAAGTACAAGCTTTTTTTTTACATTTTCAAATGACCGTAGCTCCGCCTCTTATTAGGCTACACCCTCGAGCTTGGACTCGTTGGAAAGGGCTAGTGCGGGCCTTTCCAACGAACCCTCACTCGAGTCTCTACGACCTTCCTTGGCCGAGAAACAGAGCCCTAAACTTGAGATTTTTCACATTTTTCTGATATTTAAACGCCCCTAGCTCCGCCCCTGAACGGGCCACACCCTCGACCTTGGGCTCTTTCGAAAGGCCTAGTCCGGGCCTTTCCAAAGCACTCTCATTCGAGTCCCTAAGGCCTTCCTGGGCCGAGCAAACGAGCTCTGAAAACAAGCCTTTTTCATAAATTTTCAAAAGTGGAAAACCATATCTCGGCGAGGGAACGTCGTAGAGACTCGAGGCTGGTGTCGTTCGAAAGGTCTCTCCGAGACCTTCAAAACGCCCCCACCCACGAGTCTCTAGGACCTTCCCTTCCGGAGATATGAAAAACGAGCTTTTATTTTTAAACGCCCCTAGCTCCGCCCCAAAGAGTGCCACGCCCTCGACCTTGGGCTCGTTGGAAAGGGCTTTCCGCCACCTTTCAAACGCCCCCAACCCCATGTCCCTATGACCTTCCGGTCCGGAGATATACTAAATTTGGCTATTTTTTCAAATGCACGTAGCTCCGCCCCCTAGAAGGCCACGCCCTCGAACTCGGGCTCCTTCGAAAGGTCTCCCCAGGGGCTTTTTAAGGAATCCGAAATGGAGCGTCTACGACCTTCTCGGGCCGACAAACAGAGCCCTGAAAATCAGCATTTTTTACACATTTTCGCACAGAAAAGATATTGAGGCAAATCTTCAAGAAAGTCTTTTTTTGAACATTTCACCAAAAAAAAAAAAAAATCTATCTCGGCCAAGGAATGTCGTAGAGACTTGGGGGTGGTGTCGTTTGAAAGGTCTCGCCACCCCCTCAGACACGCCCCCAACCCCAAGTCTCTATGGCCCCGCCCCTTTCCGAAACACCATCGTTTTCAAAACGCCTTTTCAAAAGCGCATAGCTCCGCCCTTGAAGGAGCCACGCCCTCGACCCTGGGCTCTTTGGAAAGGCCTAGTCCGGGCCTTTCCAAAGCACCCTCAAGCGAGTCCCTAGGACCTTCCTGGGCCGAGCAAACGAGCCCTGAAAACAAGCCTTTTTCATAAATTTTCAAAAGTGGAAAACCATATCTCGGCGAGGGAACGTCGTAGAGACTCGAGGCTGGTGTCGTTCGAAAGGTCTCTCCGAGCCCTTTAAAACGCGCCCACCCTCGACCTTCCCTGCCGGAGATATAAAAAACGAGCTTTTAAATTCAAAAGCCCCTAGCTCCGCCCTTGGGCTCGTTGAAAAGGCCTGGTCCGGGCCTTTCCAACGAACCCTCACTCGAGTCTCTGCGACCTTCCTGGGCCGAGAAACAGAGCCCTAAACTTGAGCTTTTTCACACTTTTCAGATTTTTAAATGCCTCTAGCTCCGCCCCTGAATGGGCCACACCCTCGACTCTGGGCTCTTTGTAAACGTCGTGTCCGGGCCTTTCAAACGAACCCTCATTCGAGTCCCTAAGACCTTCCTGGGCTGAGCAATGAAGCCCCAAATTGAGCTTTTTTTCACCCTTTATCACACAAAAAAACCCACAAGTCCAAACTCAAAAATCCTTCTCACAGAAATTTTACCAGGTGAATCAGCGTCGTCTGAAACGCCTAGAAAACTTGTTCCCTGGTGACAAATTTTCACGTCCCATACAAAAAACGTGAAAAAATGAGGATTTTCGCAGCCTCACCGAAGGGCCCCGGAAGGGCCTAGGTGCCCCAAATTCGGGGCCCTGACTCACAGAGTGCCCCTCTACGACATATCCGAAGACGGGCGTCGTGGCGCGAAAGAAAAAATTTGGCAGCCGTCCGAAAACATCAAATTCCCCCATTATAATTCCCATAGGCCTCGGGCCTCAAGTTTTCGTTGCTTTTTTGGAATCTATTTTTTCTGGAACGCCGCAGCGGCCCGCGCTTCGGGGGTCCGTCTCGGGAGAACTCCGACATAGAGCGTGCCGATTTTTGACCCGATCGGACTCCGGCACGAACCCACGGCCGGTAGCGGGAAACTGTCAGGTCTCCCGCTAAGCTGGGAAAAGTCGAAAGGTCGCAGAAATCGGTGCGCGGGCTGCCGGAGAGCTCTAATGCGACATATCCGGAACCCGCGCGCCGACGGCGTAAGGCGCGCGCGCTACGCCCTGCCGAAAACCTTAAAACTAGGGCTGGAAGGTCGAGTCGCGAAGGGGTCTCGGCCGCGACGCTCGGCGTTCCGCGGAGAGGACGTCCGGACTAGCAGACCCGCGCGCGCCCCGGTCGAATCGGAGTCTTCGCGACCGCGTAATCCCACCGCAAAGTGCGACCGCCGCGCGAGATACGGCCCTACGGCTCTTCTTCCGAACGTCGCTCGAGTCTGCGCTTCCGGGTTCCGTCGTTTGGGACCCCGGAGTGCGCGCGTGCCGAGTTTCGGCCCGATCGGAAGCCGACACGAACCCGCGTACCGAAACGCGGGAAACTGTCGGGACTCCCGCGAGGACGGGAAAAGTCGTAAGCTCGCCAAATTCGGCACGCGGTCTGCCGGACGGCTCTGGCCCGACATATACGAAACTCGCGCGCCAACGCCGCATCGCGTGCGCACAGGAGCGCCGCGAAATCCCAGTTTTAGGGTTCGTAACTCGGCTCGCGATAGGCTCTCCGCCGCGTGCTTCGGAGTCCCCGGCCGGGCCCCACGTGGGATGTTACGACGGGCGTATCGGGGCCGCGCGACGTTTGGGGACCGCGCGGGGGTCGCGACACTTTTCCATTAAACCAATGTTATTTTCCGTAATGGGTTTGTGGACGCGCTCCTCGTGACCCCGCGCGGTGTCATATGACCTCTGGGGGGCCCCCGATCGACATATCCGAATCTGGAGAACGTAGCTCCAAAATAAGACAAGGTTGTCCAAATGTTCTCAAAATCACTCATCATGATCCTCTTGATGGCCTAGACCACCACACCATGTTGCTTGCCATTCGAGCTCCGTTTCGCTAATTTTTTTTCCGAAGGTCCCAGGGGTCTGCGCTTCGGGGGCCCGTACGGCGGGGCCCCCAAGCACGCGGGTGCCGAATTTCGACCCGATCGGACACCGTCCGCGAACCCGCAGTTTTAGCGGGAAACTGTCAGTGCTCCCGCGAGGCCGGGAAAAGGACTAGGTGCCCGAAATTCGGCGTGCGGTCCAGTAGAGGGCCCTCGCACGACGTCTCCGAAGCCCGCGAGCATTCGGCGTACGCCGTGCCCACAGCGCCCTCGGTGTGCCTCCCAGTGCAATCGCAAAACGCCTAGGGTTAGGGTTGGCAAGTAGGGTCACGAAAGGTTCTCGGGGGGCAGGCCGCCGGATTCCTCAGCTGGGCCGTCGGCAAGGGGATACCACGTGCGTTTCGAAGCCGCGCGCCCTTACGGGGCCGCGTGACGGCACTGACACGTCTCCATTAAAGCAATGTTATTTTTCGTACCTGGTTCGTGTCACTACGTCCCCAGGACCCCGAGACGGGCCGGATCTCGAAACGGACGACTGGCAAGCTTACAGCCCATGGAGGAGGAGGGGGTAGGGGTGGTTCGGTAGAGCTAGGGTCCAAATTGAGCAAAAACGGACAGGAACGACATTTTCGCGTCGAACTCTGCGCTACAGGGCGCGTGAGGGGACGTAAGCCGGGCCCGTGACGTCCGTTTGGGGTTTGGACCTTTTCCCGAAAAAGTAGTCTGCAAATGTACAAATAGTGGGTCCGTGTCATGGGGGGGGGGTCGGGGGTGCGGTCCGGTGGGGTCAGTTGGTCGACCCGCGCAACTAACGGGCAAATGGACAAATAGTGGGTCCGTGTCATGGGGGGGGCGGGGGGGTGGTCAGGAGGGGTCAGGGGGTCAATCCGCAACAATAATGGGCAAATGGACAAATAGTGGGTCCGTGTCACGGGGGGGGGTCGGGGGGGTGGTCAGGAGGGGTCAGGGGGTCAATCCGCACCAATAATGGGCAAATGGACAAATAGTGGGTCCGTGTCATGGGGGGGGGTCGGGGGGGTGGTCAGGAGGGGTCAGGGGGTCAATCCGCACCAATAATGGGCAAATGGACAAATAGTGGGTCCGTGTCAGGGGGGGCGTGTCCTGGGGGGCGTGCCCGAGGGTCCCGAGGGGTGTGGCGCTAAATCCGGACCAATAATGGGCAAGTGGACAAATAGTGGGTCCGTGTCACTGGGGGTCGAGGGGGGGTCGAGGGGGGTGGTCCCGCAACTCAATGGCACCCCTAGAGGTGTCCATTTCCTGGTAGAATCTGCCTTGCAGGTAAAATCTTTGAAATTTTAAAAGTGTACATTCTGTAACCGGTTTAACGCGTCCATGGTTGACACGAAAGGCGTACGATCCCTCGCCCCAACTATGGTTACGGTGGCAGACTAAATGAATGGCATTTTTGACACGAACCCACTAGAAGTCCTTACTTCACTTTAGAGTGTCTTAGAGACATGGGGGTGGGCTCATTTTACTCAAGCATCCAATCAGTCTCTTAGGATCACCCCAGAGCTATTAAGCCACGCCCCTAGCAACCATTTTGGGTACCCTAGCAACATCTCCCATAGACTACCATTATAAAAAGCCAAGATGGATATCTTTGCACCAGAGTGTCATAGAGACATAGGGGTGGGCTCATTTTACTCAGGCATCCAATCAGTCTCTTGGGATTCTTATTGAGGTATTAAGCCACGCCCCTAGCAACAAAATATGAAGACCCTAGCAACATAATAAACAAAGCCTTATATCTCTGGATCTGAACATCGTAGAGACACAGGGGTTGGACCGTTTTACTTGTGGCTTGAAGGGTAATCAATATGGGATACCAATTTTCTCCCTAGCAACCAAACTTAGTACCCTAGCAACGGAATAAACAAAGCCTTATATCTCCGCTTCAGAACATCATAGAGACACGGGGGTTGGACCGTTTTACTTCTGGCTTGAATTGTAATCATTATGGGATGCCAATTTTCTCCCTAGCAACCAAACGTAGTACCCTAGCAACGGAATAAACAAAGCCTTATATCTCCGCATCAGAACATTGTAGAGACACGGGGGTTGGACCGTTTTACTTGTGGCTTGAAGTGTGATCATTATGGGATGCCAATTTTCTCCCTAGCAACCAAACTTAGTACCCTAGCAACGGAATAAACAAAGCCTTATATCTCCGCATCAGAACATTGTAGAGACAAGGGGGTTGGACCGTTTTACTTGTGGCTTGAAGGGTGATCATTATGGGATGCCAATTTTCTCCCTAGCAACCAAACTTAGTACCCTAGCAACGCAATAAATGTTAGCTTCATGCTAGCTTCCTGTTAATCATGCTAGCTTCATGCTAGCTTCATGCTAATCATGCTAGCATCATGCTAGCTTCATGCTAATCATGCTAGCTTCATGCTAATCATGCTAGCATCATGCTAACTTCATGCTAATCATGCTAACATCATGCTAGCTTCATGCTAATCATGCTAGCTTCATGCTAGCTTCATGCTAGCTTCATGCTAATCATGCTAACTTCATGCTAGCTTCATGCTAGCTTCATGCTAATTATGCTAGCATCATGCTAGCTTCATGCTAATCATACTAGCTTCATGCTAATCATGCTAACATCATGCTAGCTTCATGCTAACATCATGCTAGCTTCATGCTAATCATGCTAGCTTCATGCTAGCTTCATCCTAATCATGCTAACATCATGCTAATCATGCTAATATCATGCTAGCTTCAGGCTAATCATGCTAGCTTCATGCTAGCTTCATGCTAATCATGCTAGCTTCATGCTAATCATGCTAGCTTCATGCTAGCTTCATGCTAATCATGCTAGCTTCATGCTAGCTTCATGCTAATCATGCTAGCTTCATGCTAGCTTCATGCTAATCATGCTAGCATCATGCTAGCTTCATGCTAATCATGTTAACTTCATGCTAGCTTCATGCTAATCATGCTAGCATCATGCTAGCTTCATGCTAATCATACTAGCTTCATGCTAATCATGCTAACATCATGCTAGCTTCATGCTAATCATGCTAGCTTCATGCTAATCATGCTAGCTTCATGCTGATCATGCTAGCTTCATGCTAATCATGTTAGCATCATGCTAATCATGTTAGCATCATGCTAGCTTCATGCTAATCATGCTAACATCATGCTAATTATGCTAGCTTCATGCTAATCATGCTAGCATCATGCTAGCTTTATGCTAATCATGCTATCATCATGCTAGCCTCATGTTAAATTATGCTAGCTTCATGCTAGCTTCATGCTAAATCATGCTAGCTTCATGCTAAATCATGTTCGCTTCATGTTAAATCATGCTAGCTTTATCTTAAATCATGATAGCTTCATGCTAAGTTGTCAAACTCTACTCTCAGACTAGGCTTTCTCAAGCCAACATAAAGTTTGTTCCGACGAACTTTTCTATCTAGTTATTATTATTCTTCTTCTTCTTCTGAGACTAAAATTTCTGCGGCTAACTCGTCCGACAGCTTTCAAGCTACATCCACGAAATTTTCCACGGACATTCTAACTGGTCTGAAGAAGTGTGCTATATCTTTTTGACGGGATCCGACTTACAGAATTCCTAAAACGGGACATAAAACTTCCGAAAAGTCCCATTTACTTAACATTGCGACAAACTTTGACGGGTCATAGCTGCGAGCGAGAAATTTGTAGAAACTTGTGGGTTACCACATTTGAAGAGGCTGGCAGGCACTGTGAGAACATACCTCACATTGCGGTGTAAGTTTCACCCCTAGGGCGTAAGAGGCACCCAAAATTCCCCATTGACTTATAACGGGGCAGGAAACATGCCCATATAAGGGAATAAAAACGTTCCAGATGGAATATCTTCGCTTTACAGTGTCACAGAGACATGGGGGTGGGCTCATTTTACTCAGGCATCCAATCAGTCTCTCAGGATCGTCCCATAGCTATTAAGCCACGCCCCTAGCAACCATTTTTGGGCACCCTAGCAACATATCCCATAGACTGCCATTATAAAGTGTGCAGATGGATATCTTTGCAGCACAGTGTCATAGAGACATGGGGGTGGGCTCATTTTACTCAGGCATCCAATCAGTCTCTTAGGATTCTTATTGAGCTATTAAGCCACGCCCCTAGCAACCAAATATGAGCACCCTAGCAACATAATAAACAAAGCCTTATATCTCTGGATCTGAACATCATAGAGACATGGGGGTTGGGTCTTTTGGCCATGTTAGCTTCATGCTAGCTTCATGCTAAGTCATACTAGCTTCATGCTAGTTTCATGCTAGCTTCATGCTAATTTCATAATAAATCTTGCTAACTTCATGCTAAATCATGTTAGCATCATGTTAGCTTCATACCAATTCATGTTAGCATCATGCTAGCTTCATGCTAATTCATGTTAGCATCATGCTAGCTTCATGCTAATTCATGTTAGCATCATGTTAGCTTCATGCTAATTCATGTTAGCATCATGCTAGCTTCATGCTAATTCATGTTACCATCATGTTAGCATCATGCTAGCTTCATGCTAATTCATGTTAGCATCATGCTAGCTTCATGCTAATTCATGTAAGCTTCATGCTAGCTTCATGCTAATTCATGTTAGCTTCATGTTAGCTTCATGTTAACATCATGTTAGCACCATGCTAGCTTCATGCTAATTCATTTAAGCATCATGCTAGCTTCATGCTAATTCATGTTAGCATCATGTTAGCTTCGTGCTAGCTTCATGCTAATTCATGTTCGCATCATGCTAGCTTCATGCTAATTCATGTTAGCATCGTGCTAGCTTCATCCTAATTCATGTTAGCTTCGTGCTAGCTTCATGCTAATTCATGTTAGCATCGTGCTAGCTTCATGCTAATTCATGTTAGCTTCGTGCTAGCTTCATGCTAATTCATGTTAGCTTCATGCTAGCTTCATGCTAATTCATGTTAGCTTCATGCTAGCTTCATGCTAATTCATGTTAGCATCGTGCTAGCTTCATCCTAATTCATGTTAGCTTCGTGCTAGCTTCATGCTAATTCATGTTAGCATCGTGCTAGCTTCATGCTAATTCATGTTAGCTTCGTGCTAGCTTCATGCTAATTCATGTTAGCTTCATGCTAGCTTCATGCTAATTCATGTTAGCTTCATGCTAGCTTCATGCTAATTCATGTTAGCATCGTGCTAGCTTCATCCTAATTCATGTTAGCTTCGTGCTAGCTTCATGCTAATTCATGTTAGCATCGTTCTAGCTTCATGCTAATTCCTGTTAGCTTCGTGCTAGCTTCATGCTAATTCATGTTAGCTTCATGCTAGCTTCATGCTAATTCATGTTAGCATCATGTTAGCTTCATGCTAATTCATGTTAGCATCATGCTAGCTTTATGCTAATTCATGTTAGCTTCATGCTAGCTTCATGCTAATTCATGTTAGCATCATGCTAGCTTCATGCTAATTCATGTTAGCTTCATGCTAATTCATGTTAGCTTCGTGCTAGCTTCATGCTAATTCATGTTAGCATCGTGCTAGCTTCATGTTAGCTTCGTGCTAGCTTCATGCTAATTCATGTTCGCATCATGCTAGCTTCATGCTAATTCATGTTAGCATCGTGCTAGCTTCATCCTAATTCATGTTAGCTTCGTGCTAGCTTCATGCTAATTTATGTTAGCATCGTGCTAGCTTCATGCTAATTCATGTTAGCTTCGTACTAGCTTCATGCTAATTCATGTTAGCTTCATGCTAGCTTCATGCTAATTCATGTTAGCTTCATGCTAGCTTCATGCTAATTCATGGTAACATCATGCTAGCTTCATGCTAGCTTCATGCTAATGCATGTTAGCATCATGCTAGCTTCATGCTAATTCATGTTAGCATCATGCTAGCTTCATGCTAATTCATGTTAGCATCATGTTAGCTTCATGCTAATTCTTGTTAGCATCATGCTAGCTTCATGTTAATTCATGTTAGCATCATGCTAACTCATGCTAATTCATGTTAACATCATGCTAACTTAGTGCTAAATCATGTTAACGTCATGCTAACTTAGTGCTAAATCATGTTAACATGCTAACTTTTTGTTAAATCATGTTTACGGAAAGTTAGACTACTAAACTAAACTTGTTTTAAGTTTCTTTCAAACTGTTTTAAACATTTAGGCCAGGCTTTGTCAAGCCAACATAAAGTTTGTCTTCAAACTTTTCTATCTAGTTATTATTATTATTATTATGTTGGCTTGAGAAAGCCAACATACTGTTGTTGCACTTAAACTTATTATTATTATTATTCTTTTTCTTCTGAGACTAAAATTTCTAACTCTAACTCGTCCTAGAGCTTTCAAGCTACAGCCATCAAACTTTGGACAGACTTTCGGTCTGATCTGACGAGGTGTGCTATATCTTTTCTAACTGATGGGACCTTCCGAATTCCTAAACGGGGCGCTGAAACACCCCAAAATTTCCATTGACTTAACATTGAGACAAACTTTGACGGGTCAAAGCTGCGAGTGAGAAACTTGTAGAAACTTGTGGCTTACCACATTTAAGGAGGCTGACAGGCTGTGTAAGAACATACCTCACAATGGGGTGTAAGCTGTACCCCTGGGGTGTAAGAGGCCCCCAAAATTTCCCATTGACTTATAATGGGGCAGGAAATATGCCCATAAAAGGGAAAAAAAGCGTCCCAGATGGAATATCTTCACTTTAGAGTGTCTTAGAGACATGGGGGTGGGCTCATTTTACTCAAGCATCCAATCAGTCTCTTAGGATCACCCCAGAGATATTAAGCCACGCCCCTAGCAACAATTTTGGGCACCCTAGCAACATCTCCCATAGACTACCATTATAAAAAGCCCAGATGGATATCTTTGCACCAGAGTGTCATAGAGACATAGGGGTGGGCTCATTTTACTCAGGCATCCAATCAGTCTCTTAGGATTCTTATTGAGGTATTAAGCCACGCCCCTAGCAACAAAATATGAAGACCCTAGCAACATAATAAACAAAGCCTTATATCTCTGGATCTGAACATCGTAGAGACACAGGGGTTGGACCGTTTTTCTTGTGGCTTGAAGTGTAATCATTATGGGATGCCAATTTTTTCCCTAGCAACCAAACTTAGTACCCTAGCAACGGAATAAACAAAGCCTTATATCTCCGCTTCAGAACATCATAGAGACACGGGGGTTGGACCGTTTTACTTGTGGCTTGAAGTGTGATCATTATGGGATGCCAATTTTCTCCCTAGCAACCAAACTTAGTACCCTAGCAACGGAATAAACAAAGCCTTATATCTCCGCATCAGAACATTGTAGAGACACGGGGGTTGGACCGTTTAACTTGTGGCTTGAAGGGTGATCATTATGGGATGCCAATTTTCTCCCTAGCAACCAAACTTAGTACCCTAGCAACGCAATAAATGTTAGCTTCATGCTAGCTTCTTGCTAATCATGCTAACATCATGCTAGCTTCATGCTAATCATGCTAACTTCATGCTAGCTTCATGCTAATCATGCTAACTTCATGCTAGCTTCATGCTAATCATGCTAACATCATGCTAGCTTCATGCTAATCATGCTAGCATCATGCTAGCTTCATGCTAATCATACTAGCATCATGCTAGCTTCATGCTAACTTCATGCTAATCATGCTAGCTTCATGCTAGCTTCATGCTAATCATGCTAGCATCATGCTAGCTTCATGCTAATCATGCTAGCATCATGCTAGCTTCATGCTAATCATGCTAGCATCATGCTAGCATCATGCTAATCATGCTAGCATCATGCTAACTTCATGCTAATCATGTTAGCATCAAGCTAGCTTCATGCTAATCATGCTAGCATCATGCTAGCTTCATGCTAATCATGCTAGCATCATGCTAGCTTCATGCAAATCATGCTAGCATCATGCTAGCTTCATGCTAATCATGCTAGCATCATGCTAGCTTCATGCTAATCATGCTAGCTTCATGCTAATCATGCTAACATCATGCTAGTATCATACTAGCTTCATGCTAATCATGCTAGCTTCATGCTAATCATGCTAGCATCATGCTAGCTTCATGCTAATCATGCTAGCATCATGCTAGCTTCATGCTTATCATGCTAGCTTCATGCTAATCATGCTAGCATCATGCTAGCTTCATGCTAATCATGCTAACATCATGCTAGCTTCATGGTAAATCATGCTACCTTCATACTTAAACATAGTAACAGCCAGATAGCCTACTAAACTAAACTTATGTCAAACCGTTTTAAACGTTCAGGCTACGCTTTCTCAAGCCAACATAAAGTTTGTCTTCAAACTTTACTATCTAGTTATTATTCTTTTTCTTCTGAGACTAAAATTTCTAACTCTAACTCGTCCTAGAGCTTTCAAGCTACAGCCATCAAACTTTGGACAGACTTTCGGTCTGATCTGACGAGGTGTGCTATATCTTTTCTAACTGATGGGACCTTCCGAATTCCTAAACGGGGCGCTGAAACACCCCAAAATTTCCATTGACTTAACATTGAGACAAACTTTGACGGGTCATAGCTGCGAGTGAGAAACTTGTAGAAACTTGTGGCTTACCACATTTAAGGAGGCTGACAGGCTGTGTAAGAACATACCTCACAATGGGGTGTAAGCTGTACCCCTGGGGTGTAAGAGGCCCCCAAAATTTCCCATTGACTTATAATGGGGCAGGAAACATGCCCATAAAAGGGAATAAAAGCGTCCCAGATGGAATATCTTCACTTTAGAGTGTCTTAGAGACATGGGGGTGGGCTCATTTTACTCAAGCATCCAATCAGTCTCTTAGGATCACCCCAGAGCTATTAAGCCACGCCCCTAGCAACAATTTTGGGTACCCTAGCAACATCTCCCATAGACTACCATTATAAAAAGCCCAGATGGATATCTTTGCACCAGAGTGTCATAGAGACATAGGGGTGGGCTCATTTTACTCAGGCATCCAATCAGTCTCTTAGGATTCTTATTGAGGTATTAAGCCACGCCCCTAGCAACAGAATATGAAGACCCTAGCAACATAATAAACAAAGCCTTATATCTCTGGATCTGAACATCGTAGAGACACAGGGGTTGGACCGTTTTACTTGTGGCTTGAAGTGTAATCATTATGGGATGCCAATTTTCTCCCTAGCAACCAAACTTAGTACCCTAGCAACGGAATAAACAAAGCCTTATATCTCCGCTTCAGAACATCATAGAGACACGGGGGTTGGACCGTTTTACTTGTGGCTTGAAGTGTGATCATTATGGGATGCCAATTTTCTCCCTAGCAACCAAACTTAGTACCCTAGCAACGGAATAAACAAAGCCTTATATCTCCGCTTCAGAACATCATAGAGACACGGGGGTTGGACCGTTTTACTTGTGGCTTGAAGTGTGATCATTATGGGATGCCAATTTTCTCCCTAGCAACCAAACTTAGTACCCTAGCAACGGAATAAACAAAGCCTCATATCTGCATCAGAAAATTGTAGAGACACTGGGGTTGGACCGTTTTACTTGTGGCTTGAAGTGTGATCATTATGGGATGCCAATTTTCTCCCTAGCAACCAAACTTAGTACCCTTGTAACGGAATAAACAAAGCCTTATATCTCCGCATCAGAACATTGTAGAGACACGGGGGTTGGACCGTTTTACTTGTGGCTTGAAGGGTGATCATTATGGGATGCCAATTTTCTCCCTAGCAACCAAACTTAGTACCCTAGTAACGGAATAAACAAAGCCTCATATCTGCATCAGAAAATTGTAGAGACACTGGGGTTGGACCGTTTTACTTGTGGCTTGAAGTGTGATCATTATGGGATGCCAATTTTCTCCCTAGCAACCAAACTTAGTACCCTAGTAACGGAATAAACAAAGCCTTATATCTCCGCATCAGAACATTGTAGAGACACGGGGGTTGGACCGTTTTACTTGTGGCTTGAAGGGTGATCATTATGGGATGCCAATTTTCTCCGTAGCAACCAAACTTAGTACCCTAGCAACGCAATACATGTTAGCTTCATGCTAGCTTCCTGCTAATCATGCTAGCTTCATGCTAGCTTCATGCTAATCATGCTAGCTTCATGCTAATCATGCTAACTTCATGCTAGCTTCATGCTAATCATGCTAACTTCATGCTAGCTTCATGCTAATCATGCTAACATCATGCTAGCTTCATGCTAATCATGCTAGCATCATGCTAGCTTCATGCTAATCATGCTAGCATCATGCTAATCATGCTAGCATCATGCTAGCTTCATGCTAACTTCATGCTAATCATGCTAGCTTCATGCTAGCTTCATGCTTATCATGCTAGCATCATGCTAGCTTCATGCTAATCATGCTACCATCATGCTAGCTTCATGTTAATCATGCTAGCATCATGCTAGCTTCATGCTAATCATGCTAGCATCATGCTAGCTTCAAGTTAATCATGCTAACATCATGCTAGCTTCATGCTAATCATGCTAACATCATGTTAGCTTCATACTAATCATGTTAGCATCATGCTAGCTTCATGCTAATCATGCTAGCATCATGCTAGCTTCATGCTAGCTT
Organism: Paramisgurnus dabryanus; assembly: GCF_030506205.2. NCBI lineage: Eukaryota > Metazoa > Chordata > Actinopteri > Cypriniformes > Cobitidae > Paramisgurnus > Paramisgurnus dabryanus. The sequence continues at coordinate 76,104,639 of NC_133337.1, read as the reverse complement.
CATGCTAATCATGCTAACATCATGCTAGCTTCATGCTAATCATGCTAGCATCATGCTAGCTTCATGCTAATCATGCTAGCATCATGCTAGCTTCATGCTAATCATGCTAGCATCATGCTAGCTTCATGCTAATCATGCTAGCATCATGCTAGCTTCATGCTAATCATGCTAACTTCATGCTAATCATGCTAGCTTCATGCTAATCATGCTAACTTCATGCTAATCATGTTAGCATCATGCTAGCTTCATGCTAATCATGCTAACATCATGCTAGCTTCATGCTAATCATGCTAGCATCATGCTAGCTTCATGCTAATCATGTTAACATCATGCTAGCTTCATGCTAATCATGCTAACATCATGCTAGCTTCATGCTAATCATGCTAGCATCATGCTAGCTTCATGCTAATCATGCTAACATCATGCTAGCTTCATGCTAATCATGCTAGCATCATGCTAGCTTCATGCTAATCATGCTAGCATCATGCTAGCTTCATGCTAATCATGCTAGCATCATGCTAGCTTCATGCTAATCATGCTAGCATCATGCTAGCTTCATGCTAATCATGCTAACTTCATGCTAATCATGCTAGCTTCATGATAATCATGCTAACTTCATGCTAATCATGCTAGCATCATGCTAGCTTCATGCTAATCATGCTAGCATCATGCTAGCTTCATGCTAATCATGCTAACATCATGCTAGCTTCATGGTAAATCATGCTACCTTCATACTTAAACATACTAACAGCCAGATAGCCTACTAAACTAAACTTATGTCAAACCATTTTAAACGTTCAGGCTACGCTTTCTCAAGCCAACATAAAGTTTGTCTTCAAACTTTACTATCTAGTTATTATTATTCCCTCTTCTTTTCTTCTGAGACTAAAATTTCTAACTCTAACTCCTCCTAGAGCTTTTAAGCTACAGCCACCAAACTTTGCACAGACCTTCAGTCTGATCTGAGGAGGTGTGCTATATCTTTTCTAAGCGATCGGACTTACGGTTCTCCTAAACCGTCCGATCAAACATCCCAAAAAAGTCCCATAGACTTACATTCATAGAATGTTTAGGCTGAGTGTTTATTTTCAAATTCTAACTGTCAACTCTCATTCATACAAATACATTACATCATCTCTCAACCTCTCTCAGTCTATCTCTGTCTCAGAAAACTCACTCAATAGCACAAACACACAGACAACTACACATAGACACACACACAGACACACAACCACACAGATACACAACCACACACAACTACACACAGACACACAACTACACACAGACACACAATTACACACACAGACACAAAATTATATATAACATACTGTCACAAAACACAGACATGCACACACACACACACACACACAACCACACACAGACACACAACTACACACACACACACACACACACACACGCACGCACGCACGCACGCACACACACACAACCCCCAACCACACACAACTACACACACACAGACACACAACCACAAAATTACACACACAAACACAATATAACACAAACAAACACAATATTACACACCCAATCATACTCACACAAACACACACATAAACTGCCCTAAATGCCCCATCTGCCCCATTTTGCCCCAAATGCCTCATCTGCCCCAAATGCCCCAACCGCCCCATTTTTCCCCATTTGCCCCAACTGGCCAATTCTGCTCCAAATGCCTAATCTGCCCCAAATGCCTCATCTGCCCCAACTGCCCCATTCTGCCCTAAATGCCTCATATGCCCCATTCTGCCCTAAATGCCCCAACTGCCCTAAATGCCCCAACTGCCCTAAATGCCCCGTCTGCCCCAACTACCCAATTCTGCCCCAAATGCCCCAACTACCCTAAATGCCCCATCTGCCCCAAACACCCAATTCTGCCCTAACTGCCCTAAATGCCCCATCTGCCCCAAATGCCCCGTCTGCCCCAACTACCCAATTCTGCCCCAAATGCCTCATCTGCCCCAACTGCCCCATTCTGCCCCAACTGCCCTAAATGCCCCATCTGCCCTAAATGCCCCATCTGCCCCAAATGCCCCATCTGCCCTAAATGCCTTATCTGCCCCATTCTGCCCAAACTGCCCTAAATGCCCCAACTGCCCTAAATGCCCCAACTGCCCTAAATGCCTCAAATGCCCCAACTGCCTCATCTGCCCCATTCTGCCCCAACTGCCCTAAATGCCCCAACTGCCTTAAATGCCCCAACTGCCCTAAATGCCCCAACTGCCCTAAATGCCACATCTGGCCTAAATGCCCCATCTGCCCCAAGTGCCCCAATTATTCAATTCTGCCCCAAATGCCCCAAATACCCTAAATGCCCCATCTGCCCCAAACACCCAATTCTGCCCTAACTGCCCTAAATGCCCCATCTGCCCCAAATGCCCCGTCTGCCCCAACTACCCAATTCTGCCCCAAATGCCTCATCTGCCCCAACTGCCCCATTCTGCCCCAACTGCCCTAAATGCCCCATCTGCCCTAAATGCCCCATCTGCCCCAAATGCCCCATCTGCCCTAAATGCCTTATCTGCCCCATTCTGCCCAAACTGCCCTAAATGCCCCAACTGCCCTAAATGCCTCAAATGCCCCAACTGCCTCATCTGCCCCATTCTGCCCCAACTGCCCTAAATGCCCCAACTGCCTTAAATGCCCCAACTGCCCTAAATGCCACATCTGGCCTAAATGCCCCATCTGCCCCAAGTGCCCCAATTATTCAATTCTGCCCCAAATGCCCCAACTACCCTAAATGCCCCATCTGCCACAAATGCCCCATCTGCCCCATTCTGCCCCAACTGCCCAATTCTGCCCCAACTAACCCATCTGCCCCAACTAACTTAACTGCCCCAACTGCAGCTCCATCTATTACTCTCAGACTAGGCTTTCTCAAGCCAACATAAAGTTTGTTCACAAACTTTAACCTCATCTAGTTATGTTGGCTTGACAAAGCCAACATACTGTTCTTCGATCTAAGCTTATTATTATTATTTTTATTATTCTTCTGGTCCACACTTTTTCTCACAGTAACTCCTCCTAGAGCTTTCAAGCTACACCCACAAAACTTTACAAAACTTTTAAGACTGGTACGTAGATTGGTGCTATGACTTTTCTAACTGATGGGACCTACTGAATTCCTAAACGGGGCGCTCAAACACCCCAAATTTTCCATTGACTTAACATTGCGACAAACTTTGACGGGTCATAGCTGCAAGCGAGAAATTTTTAGAAACTTGTGGGTTACCACATTTGAAGAGGCTGGCAGGCACTGTAAGAACATACATCACAATGGGGTGTAAGTTTCACCCTTGGGGTGTAAGGGGCACCCAAATTTCCCCATTGACTTATAATGGGGCAGGGAACATGCCCATATAAGGGAATAAAAGCGTCCCAGATGGAATATCTTCACTTTAGAGTGTCGTAGAGACATGGGGGTGGGCTCAATTTAGTCAGGCATCCAATCAGTCTCTCAGGATCGCCCCATAGCTATTAAGCCACGCCCCTAGCAACCATTTTTGGGCACCCTAGCAACATATCCCATAGACTGCCATTATAAAATGCCCAGATGGATATCTTTGCAGCACAGTGTCACAGAGACATGGGGGTGGGCTCATTTTACTCAGGCATCCAATCAGTCTCGGAGGATTCTTATTGAGGTATTAAGCCACGCCCCTAGCAACCAAATATGAGCACCCTAGCAACATAATAAACAAAGCCTTATATCTCTGGATCCGAACATCATAGAGAAATGGGGGTTGGGTCTTTTGGTCATGTTAGCCTTATGCTAGCTCCATGCTAAGTCATACTAGCTTCATGCTAGTTTCGTGCTAGCTTTATGCTAATTTCATAATAAATCTTGCTAACTTCATGCTAATCATGTTAGCATCATGCTAGCTTCATACTAATTCATGTTAGCATCATGCTAACTTCATGCTAATTCATGTTAGCATCGTGCTAGCTTCATGCTAATTCATGTTAGCTTCGTGCTAGCTTCATGCTAATTCATGTTAGCATCGTGCTAGTTTCATGCTAATTCATGTTAGCATCGTGCTAGCTTCATGCTAATTCATGTTAGCATCGTGCTAACTTCATGCTAATTCATGTTAGCATCGTGCTAGCTTCATGCTAATTCATGTTAGCATCGTGCTAGCTTCATGCTAATTCATGTTAGCATCATGCTAGCTTCATGCTAATTCATGTTAGCATCATGCTAGCTTCATGCTAATTTATGTTAGCATCATGCTAGCTTCATGCTAATTCATGTTAGCATCATGCTAGCTTCATGCTAATTCATGTTAGCATCATGCTAGCTTCATGCTAATTCATGTTAGCATCATGCTAGCTTCATGCTAATTCATGTTAGCATCATGCTAGCTTCATGCTAATTCATGTTAGCATCATGCTAGCTTCATGTTAATTCATGTTAGCATCATGTTAGCTTCATGCTAATTCATGTTAGCTTCATGCTAATTCAAGTTAGCATCATGCTAGCTTCATGCTAATTCATGTTAGCATCATGCTAGCTTCATGCTAATTCATGTTAGCTTCATGCTAATTCATGTTAGCATCATGCTAATTTATGTTAGCATCATGTTAGCTTCATGCTAATTCATGTTAGCTTCAAGATAATTCATGTTAGCATCATGCTAGCTTCATGCTAATTCATGTTAACATCATGCTAGCTTCATGCAAATTCATGTTAGCATCATGCTAACTTAGTGCTAAACATGCTAACATGGTAACTTTTGGTATCATGTTTACGGAAAGTTATAATACTAAACTAAACTTGTTTTAAATTTCTCTCAATCTGTTTTAAACGTTCAGGCTAGGCTTTGTCAAGCCAACATAAAGTTTGTCTTCAAACTTTTCTATCTAGTTATTATTATTCTTCTTAGCACCCCAAAATTTCTGACACTAACTCGTCCTAGGGCTTTCAAGCTACATGCACCAAATTTTCCACGGACCTTCAGACTGGTCTGACTTAGTGTGCTATATCTTTTCTAACTGATGGGACCTTCCGAATTCCTAAACGGGGCGCTCAAACACCCCAAATTTCCCATTTACTTAACATGGAGACAAACTTTGATGGGCCATAGCTGCGAGTGAGAAACTTGTAGAAACTTGTGGCTTACCACATTTAAGGAGGCTGACAGGCTCTGTAAGAACATACATCACATTAAGGTGTAAGCTGTACCCCTGGGGTGTAAGAGGCCCCCAAAATTTCCCATTGACTTATAATGGGGCAGGAAACATGCCCATATAAGGGAGTAAAAGCGTCCCAGATGGAATATCTTCACTTTAGAGTGTCGTAGAGACATGGGGGTGGGCTCAATTTACTCAGTCATCCAATAGGTCTCTTAGGATCGCCCCAGAGCTATTTAGCCACGCCCCTAGCAACAATTTTGGGTACCCTAGCAACATCTCCCATAGACTACCATTATAAAAAGCCCAGATGGATATCTTTACACCAGAGTGTCATAGAGACATAGGGGTGGGCTCATTTTACTCAGGCATCCAATCAGTCTCTTAGGATTCCTACTGAGGTATTAAACCACGCCCCTAGCAACCAATTTGAGCACCCTAGCAACATAATAAACAAAGCCTTATATCTCTGGATCTGAACATCTTAGAGACATGGGGGTTAGGTCTTTGGGTCATGTTAGCTTCATGCTAGCTCCATGCTAAGTCATACTAGCTTCATGCTAGTTTCATGCTAGCTTTATGCTAATTTCATAATAAATCTTGCTAACTTCATGCTAAATCATGCTAACTTCATGTTAAATCTTGTTAGCTGCACGCTAAATAGTGCTAGCTTAATGCTAATCATGCTAGCATCATGCTAATCATGCTAGCTTCACGTTAAATCATGCTAACTTCATGCTAATCATGCTATTCTCATGCTAACTTCATGTTAATCATGCAAGCCTCGTGCTAGCTTCATGCTAGCTTCATGCTAATCTTGCTAGTTTCATGCTAGCTTCATGCTAATCATGCTAGCATCATGCTAGCTTCATGCTAATCATGCTAGCATCATGCTAGCTTCATGCTAATCATGCTAGCATCATGCTAGCTTCATGCTAATCATGCTAGAATCATGCTAGTTTCATGCTAATCATGCTAGCTTTATGCTAGCTTCATGCTAATCATGCTAGCATCATGCTAGCTTCATGCTAATCATGCTAACATCATGCTAGTTTCATGCTAATCATGCTAGCTTCATGCTAGCTACATGCTAATCATGCTAGCATCATGCTAGCTTCATGCTAATCATGCTAGCTTAATGCTAATCATGCTAACATCATGCTAGCTTCATGCTAATCATGCTAACATCATGCTAGCTTCATGCTAGCTACATACTAATCATGCTAACATCATGCTACCTACATGCTAATCATGCTAACATCATGCTAGCTTCATGCTAGCTACATACTAATCATGCTAACATCATGCTAGCTACATGCTAATCATGCTAGCATCATGCTAGCTTCATGCTAATCATGCTAGCATCATGCTAACTTCATGCTAATAATGCTAGCATCATGCTAGCTACATGCTAATCATGCTAACATCATGCTAGCTACATGCTAATCATGCTAACATCATGCTAGCTTCATGCTAGCTACATACTAATCATGCTAACATCATGTTAGCTACATGCTAATCATCCTAGCTTCATGCTAGCTTCATGCTAATCATGCTAGCATCATGCTAGCTTCATGCTAGCTACATGCTAATCATGCTAACATCATGCTAGCTTCATGCTAATCATGCTAGCTTCATGCTAATCATGCTAGCATCATGCTAGCTTCATGCTAATCATGCTAGCATCATGCTAGCTTCATGCTAGCTACATGCTAATCATGCTAGCATCATGCTAGCTACATGCTAATCATGCTAGCTTCATGCTAATCATGCTAGCATCATGCTAGCTTCATGCTAGCTACATGCTAATCATGCTAGCATCATGCTAGCTTCATGCTAATCATGCTAGCTTCATGCTAACTTCATGCTAATCATGCTAGCTTCATGCTAATCATGTTAGCTTCATGCTAGCTTCATGCTAATCATGTTAGCTTCATACTTAAACATACTAACTGCCAGATAGCCTACTAAACTAAACTTCTGTCAATCCGTTTTAAACGTTCAGGCTACGCTTTTTCAAGCCAACATAAAGTTTGTCTTCAAACTTTAATATCTAGTTATTATTATTATTATTATTATTATTATTATTATTCTGGTACAAACTTTTTCTCACAGTAACTCCTCCTAGAGCTTTCAAGCTACACCCACAAAACTTTACAAAACTTTTAAGACTGGTACGTAGATTGTTGCTATGACTTTTCTAACTGATGGGACCTACCGAATTCCTAAACGGGGCGCTCAAACACCCCAAATTTTCCATTGACTTAACATTGCGACAAACTTTGACGGGTCATAGCTGCAAGCGAGAAATTTGTAGAAACTTGTGGGTTACCACATTTGAAGAGGCTGGCAGGCTCTGTAAGAACATACATCACATTGGGGTGTAAGTTTCACCCCTGGGGTGTAAGGGGCACCCAAATTTCCCCATTGACTTATAATGGGGCAGGGAACATGCCCATATAAGGGAATAAAAGCGTCCCAGATGGAATATCTTCACTTTAGAGTGTCGTAGAGACATGGGGGTGGGCTCAATTTAGTCAGGCATCCAATCAGTCTCTCAGGATCGCCCCATAGCTATTAAGCCACGCCCCTAGCAACCATTTTTGGGCACCCTAGCAACATATCCCATAGACTGCCATTATAAAATGCCCAGATGGATATCTTTGCAGCACAGTGTCACAGAGACATGGGGGTGGGCTCATTTTACTCAGGCATCCAATCAGTCTCTGAGGATTCTTATTGAGGTATTAAGCCACGCCCCTAGCAACCAAATATGAGCACCCTAGCAACATAATAAACAAATCCTTATATCTCTGGATCCGAAAATCATAGAGACATGGGGGTTGGGTCTTTTGGTCATGTTAGCCTTATGCTAGCTCCATGCTAAGTCATACTAGCTTCATGCTAGTTTCGTGCTAGCTTTATGCTAATTTCATAATAAATCATGCTAGCTTCATGCTAATTCATGTTAGCATCATGCTAGCTTCATGCTAATTCATGTTAGAACAATGTTAATTCATGTTAGCATCATGCTAGCTTCATGCTAATTCATGTTAGCATCATGCTAGCTTCATGCTAATTCATGTTAGCATCATGCTAGCTTCATGCTAATTTATGTTAGCATCGTGCTAGCTTCATGCTAATTCATGTTAGCATCATGCTAGCTTCATGCTAATTCATGTTAACGTCGTGCTAGCTTCATGCTAATTCATGTTAGCGTCGTGCTAGCTTCATGCTAATTCATGTTAGCATCGTGCTAGCTTCATGCTAATTCATGTTAGCATCATGCTAGCTTCATGCTAATTCATGTTAACGTCGTGCTAGCTTCATGCTAATTCATGTTAGCGTCGTGCTAGCTTCATGCTAATTCATGTTAGCGTCGTGCTAGCTTCATGCTAATTCATGTTAGCGTCGTGCTAGCTTCATGCTAATTCATTTTAGCTTCATGCTAATCATGCTAGCATCATGCTAGCTTCATGCTAATCATGCTAGCATTATGCTAGCTTCATGCTAATTCATGTTAGCATCATGCTACCTTCATGCTAATTCATGTTAGCATCATGCTAGCTTCATGCTAATTCATGTTAGCATCATGCTAGCTTCATGCTAATTCATATTAGCATCATGCTAGCTTCATGCTAATTCATGTTAGCATCATGCTAGCTTCATGCTTATTCATGTTAGCATCATGTTAGCTTCATGCTTATTCATGTTAGCATCATGCTAGCTTCATGCTAATTCATGTTAGCATCATGCTAGCTTCATGCTAATTCATGTTAGCATCATGCTAGCTTCATGCTAATTCATGTTAGCATCATGCTAATTCATGTTAGCATCATGCTAGCTTCATGCTAATTCATGTTAGCATCATGTTAGCTTCATGCTAATTCATGTTAGCATCATGCTAGCTTCATGCTAATTTATGTTAGCATCGTGCTAGGTTCATGCTAATTCATGTTAGCATCGTGCTAGCTTCATGCTAATTCATGTTAGCATCATGCTAGCTTCATGCTAATTCATGTTAGCATCATGCTAGCTTCATGCTAATTCATGTTAGCATCATGTTAGCTTCATGCTAATTCATGTTAGCTTCATGCTAATTCATGTTAGCATCATGCTAGCTTCATGCTAATTCATGTTAGCTTCATGCTAGCTTCATGCTAATTCATGTTAGCATCATGCTAACTTAGTGCTAAACATGCTAACATGGTTACTTTTGGTATCATGTTTACGGGAAGTTATAATACTAAACTAAACTTGTTTTAAATTTCTCTCAATCTGTTTTAAACGTTCAGGCTAGGCTTTGTCAAGCCAACATAAAGTTTGTCTTCAAACTTTTCTATCTAGTTAGTGGTGCTTGCATTTATGCAAGGCATCACTATTACTATTGCTCATACTTATTCTTATTATTCTTATTCTGGACACTTTTTTCGGCGCGTAACTCGTCCCGCACGGTTTGTCATAGACCCATGAAAGATAGCTCAAAATGACCGGTTTATTGAGGAGAGGTGTGCTATGACTTTTATAAGGGATCGGGTGCAGGATTTTCGAATGGGGGGCGAAAAACCACCCGAAAAATCCCATTGACTTAACATTGCGCCCAACTTTGACGGGTCATAGCTGAGCTCGAGGATTTGGTAGAAACTTGTGGGTTACAACATTTGAAGAGGGTGGTAGACTCTGTAAGAACATACATCACAATGGGGTGAAAGTTGTACCCCTGGGGTGTAGGAGGCGCCCAAAAGTGCCCCATTGACTTATAATGGGTCACGGAACATGCCCATATAAGGGAATAAGAATTTTCCTGATGGGATATCTTCGAATTACAGTGTCGTAGAATCAAGGGGGTGGGCTTATTTTACTCAGGCATCCAATCAGTCTCTCAGGAGAGTCCCAGAGCTATTAAGCCACGCCCCTAGCAACCATTTTGGGCACCCTAGCAACATCTCCCATAGACTGCCATTATAAAATGCCCAGATGGATATCTTTGTAGCACAGTGTCATAGAGACATGGGGGTGGGCTCATTTTACTCAGGCATCCAATCAGTCTCTCGGGATCCTTAAAGACTTACCAAGCCACGCCCCTAGCAACCACTTTTGAGCACCCTAGCAACATAAAATTCAAACAGTTATATCTCGGCATCAGAACATCGTAGAGACACGGGGGTTGGACCGTTTTACTTGTGACTAGGGGTGTAACAATTGGGCACATAATTGGCCACTCCCAAGGCACGCCCCTAGCAACCAAATTTGAGCACCCTAGCAACAGAGTAAACAAAGCCTTATATCTCCGCATCAGAACATCGTAGTGACACGGGGGTTGGACCGTTTGACTCATGACTCAGAGGGTAATCACTAGTGGATGCCATTTTTTTCCCTAGCAACCAAATACAGTACCCTAGCAACAGAGTAAACAAAGCTGTATATCTCCGCATCAGAACATCGTAGAGACACGGGGTTTGGACCGTTTGACTCGTGACTCGGAGTGTAATCACTAGTGGATGCCAATTTTCTCCCTAACAAACAAATACATTACCCTAGCAACAGAGTAAACAAAGCCTTATATCTCGGCATCAGAACATCGTAAAGACAAGGGGGTTAGACCGTTAGACTCGTGACTCGGAGTGTAATCACTAGTGGATGCCAATTTTCTCCCTAGCAACCAAATACATTACCCTAGCAACAGAGTAAACAAAGCCTTATATCTCGGCATCAGAAAATCGTAGAGACACGGGGGTTGGACCGGTAGACTCGTGACTCGGAGTGTAATCACTATTGGATACCAATTTTCTCCCTAGCAACCAAATACATTACCCTAGCAACAGAGTAAACAAAGCCTTATATCTCGGCATCAGAAAATCGTAGTGACACGGGTGTTGGACCGGTAGACTCGTGACTCGGAGTGTAATCACTATTGGATACCAATTTTCTCCCTAGCAACCAAATACATTACCCTAGCAACAGAGTAAACAAAGCCTTATATCTCGCCTTCAGAACATCGTAGAGACATGGGGGTTGGACCGTTTTACTTGTGACTTGAAGTGTAATCACTGGCCACATCATTGGCCACTCCCAAGCCACGCCCCTAGCAACCAAATACAGTACCCTAGCAACCAAATAAACAAAGCCTTATATCTCTGCATCAGAACATCGTAGAGACACAGGGGTTGGACCATTTTACTTTTGCCTTGGAGTATAATCATAAATTGTCCCCCGAAATTTGCCACGGCAAGCACCACTCACATTTTCTTCAGGAAATGTACCTATCTAGTTATTATTATTATATCTTATTCTTATGTCTGCACATTTTTCGGCGCGTAACTCGTCCCGCACGGTTTGCCACAGTCCCATGAAAGAGGGCTCAAATCGACCGGATTATTAAGGAGAGGTGTGCTATGACTTTTATAAGCAATCGGGTGAAGGATTTTCGAAAGGGGGGCGAAAAACCACCCGAAAAATCCCATTGACTTAACATTGGGCCGAACTTTGACGGGTCATAGCTCCGCTTGAGGATTTTGTAGAAACATGTAGGTTACAACATTTGAAGAGGGTGATAGACTCTGTAAGAACATACATCACATAGGGGTGTAAGCTGTACCCCTGGGGTGTAAAAGGCACCCGAAAATGCCCATTGACTTATAATGGGGCAGGAAACATGCCCATATAAGGGAATAAAAAAGTTCCAGATGGGATATCTTCGCTTTACAATGTCGTAGAGACACGGGGGTTGGACCGTTTTACTCATGACTCAGAGTGTAATCATTATGGGATGCCAATTTTTTCCCTAGCAACCAAATACAGTACCCTAGCAACAGAGTAAACAAAGCCTTATATCTCCGCACCAGAACATCATAGAGATACGGGGGTTGGACCTTTTGACTTGTGACTCGGAGTGTAATCATTATGGGATGCCATTTTTTTCCCTAGCAACCAAATACAGTACCCTAGCAACAGAGTAAACAAAGCCTTATATCTCCGCACCAGAACATCGTAGAGACACGGGGGTTGGACCGTTTGACTAGTGACTCAGAGTGTAATCATTATGGGATGCCATTTTTTTCCCTAGCAACCAAATACAGTACCCTAGCAACAGAGTAAACAAAGCCTTATATCTCCGCATCAGAACATCGTAGAGACACGGGGGTTGGACCGTTTGACTCGTGACTCGGAGTGTAATCATTATGGGATGCCAATTTTTTCCCTAGCAACCAAATACAGTACCCTAGCAACAGAGTAAACAAAACCTTATATCTCCGCATCAGAACATCGTAGAGACACGGGGGTTGGACCGTTTGACTCGTGACTCAGAGTGTAATCATTATGGGATGCCAATTTTTTCCCTAGCAACCAAATACAGTACCCTAGCAACAGAGTAAACAAAGCCTTATATCTCCGCATCAGAACATCGTAGAGACACGGGGGTTGGACCGTTTGACTCATGACTCAGAGTGTAATCATTATGGGATGCCAATTTTTTCTCTAGCAACCAAATACAGTACCCTAGCAACAGAGTAAACAAAACCTTATATCTCCGCATCAGAACATCGTAGAGACACGGGGGTTGGACCGTTTGACTCGTGACTCAGAGTGTAATCATTATGGGATGCCAATTTTTTCCCTAGCAACCAAATACAGTACCCTAGCAACAGAGTAAACAAAGCCTTATATCTCCGCATCAGAACATCGTAGAGACACAGGGGTTGGACCGTTTGACTCGTGACTCAGAGTGTAATCATTATGGGATGCCAATTTTTTCCCTAGCAACCAAAAACAGTACCCTAGCAACAGAGTAAACAAAGCCTTATATCTCCGCATCAGAACATCGTAGAGACACGGGGGTTGGACCGTTTTACTTGTGACTCGGAGTGTAATCACTGGGCACATCATTGGCCACTCCCAAGCCACGCCCCTAGCAACCAAATACAGTACCCTAGCAACAGAGTAAACAAAGCCTTATATCTCCACATCAGAACATCGTAGAGACATGGGGGTTGGACGGTTTGACTCATGACTCGGAGGGTAATCACTAGTGGATGCCATTTTTTCCCTAGCAACCAAATACAGTACCCTAGCAACAGAGTAAACAAAGCCTTATATCTCCGCATCAGAACATCGTAGAGACACGGGGGTTGGACCGTTTGACTCATGACTCGGAGGGTAATCACTAGTGGATGCCATTTTTTTCCCTAGCAACCAAATACAGTACCCTAGCAACAGAGTAAACAAAGCCTTATATCTCCGCATCAGAACATCGTAGAGACACAGGGTTTGGACCGTTTGACTCGTGACTCGGAGGGTAATCACTAGTGGAAGCCATTTTTTCCCTAGCAACCAAATACAGTACCCTAGCAACAGAGTAAACAAACCCTTATATCTCCGCATCAGAACATCGTAGAGACACGGGGTTTGGACCGTTTGACTAGTGACTCGGAGTGTAATCACTAGTGGATGCCAATTTTCTCCCTAGCAACCAAATACATTACCCTAGCAACAGAGTAAACAAAGCCTTTTATCTCCACATCAGAACATCGCAGAGACACGGGGGTTGGACCGTTTGACTCGTATCTCGGAGTGTAATCACTAGTGGATGCCAATTTTTTCCCTAGCAACCAAATACAGTACCCTAGCAACAGAGTAAACAAAGCCTTATATCTCCGCATCAGAACATCGTAGAGACACGGGGGTTTGACCGTTTGACTCGTGACTCGGAGTGTAATCACTAGTGGATGCCAATTTTCTCCCTAGCAACCAAATACAGTACCCTAGCAACCGAATAAACAAAGCCTTATATCTTCGCATCAGAATATCGTAGAGACATGTGGGTTGAATTGTTTTACTTTTGGCTTGGAGTATAATCATATATTGTCCCCCGAAGTTTGCCACGGCAAGCACCACTTCACATTTTCTTCAGGAAATGTACCTATCTAGTTATATTTTATTCTTACATCTGCACGTTTTTTCGGCACCTAACTCGTCCCGCACGGTTTGTCGTAGACCCATCAAAGAGGGCTCAAATCGACCGGCTTATTGAGGAGAGGTGTGCTATGACTTTTATAAGCGATCGGGTGCAGGATTTCCGAAAGGGGGGCGAAAAACCACCCGAAAAATCCCATTGACTTAACATTGCGCCCAACTTTGACGAGTCATAGCTCCGCTCGAGGATTTTGTAGAAACATGTGGGTTACAACATTTGAAGAGGGTGGTAGAGTCTGTAAGAACATACATCACATTGGGGTGTAAGTTGTACGCCTGGGGTGTAAGAGGCGCCCAAAAGTGCCCCAATGAAAAGTCAATGGGGGAAAATCCCATAGACTTAACATTGCAAAAACTTTGACGGGTCATAGGTACGAGCGAGGATTTTGTAAAAACATATGGGTTACATTATTTGAAGAGGGTGGTAGACTCTGTAAGAACTTGGATCACAATGGGGTGTAAGTTGTACCCCTGGGGTGTAAGAGGCACCCGAATTTTCCCATTTACTTATAATGGGGCAGGAAACATGCCCATATAAGGGAATAAAAAAGTTCCAGATGGGATATCTTTGTTTTACAATGTCGTAAAGACAAGGGGGTGGGCTCATTTTACTCAGACATCCAATCAGTCTATCAGGATATTCCCAAAGCTTTTAAGCCACGCCCCTAGCAACCACTTTTGAGCACCCTAGCAACATAAAATTCAAACAGTTATATCTCTGCATCAGAACATTGTAGAGACACGGGGGTTGGACCGTTTGACTAGTGACTCAGAGTGTAATCATTATGGGATGCCAATTTTTTCCCTAGCAACCAAATACAGTACCCTAGCAACAGAGTAAACAAAGCCTTATATCTCCGCACCAGAACATCGTAGAGACACGGGGGTTGGACCGTTTGACTAGTGACTCAGAGTGTAATCATTATGGGATGCCAATTTTTCCCTAGCAACCAAATACAGTACCCTAGCAACAGAGTAAACAAAGCCTTATATCTCCGCACCAGAACATCGTAGAGACACGGGGGTTGGACCGTTTGACTTGTGACTCGGAGTGTAATCATTATGGGATGCCAATTTTTTCCCTAGCAACAAAATACAGTACCCTAGCAACAGAGTAAACAAAGCCTTATATCTCCGCATCAGAACATTGTAGAGACACGGGGGTTGGACCGTTTGACTAGTGACTCGGAGTGTAATCATTATGGGATGCCAATTTTTTCCCTAGCAACCAAATACAGTACCCTAGTAACAGAGTAAACAAAGCCTTATATCTCCGCACCAGAACATCGTAGAGACACGGGGGTTGGACCGTTTGACTAGTGACTCAGAGTGTAATCATTATGGGATGCCAATTTTTTCCCTAGCAACCAAATACAGTACCCTAGCAACAGAGTAAACAAAGCCTTATATCTCTGCATCAGAACATCGTAGAGACACGGGGGTTGGACCGTTTGACTCGTGACTCAGAGTGTAATCATTATGGGATGCCATTTTTTCCCTAGCAACCAAATACAGTACCCTAGCAAGAGAGTAAACAAAGCCTTATATCTCCGCACCAGAACATCGTAGAGACATGGGGGTTGGACCGTTTGACTAGTGACTCAGAGTGTAATCATTATGGGATGCCATTTTTTTCCCTAGCAACCAAATACAGTACACTAGCAACAGAGTAAACAAAGCCTTATATCTCCGCACCAGAACATCGTAGAGACACGGGGGTTGGACCGTTTGACTAGTGACTCAGAGTGTAATCATTATGGGATGCCAATTTTTTCCCTAGCAACCAAATACAGTACCCTAGCAACAGAGTAAACAAAGCCTTATATCTCCGCACCAGAACATCGTAGAGACATGGGGGTTGGACCGTTTGACTAGTGACTCAGAGTGTAATCATTATGGGATGCCATTTTTTCCCTAGCAACCAAATACAGTACCCTAGCAATAGAGTAAACAAAGCCTTATATCTCCGCACCAGAACATCGTAGAGACACGGGGGTTGGACCGTTTGACTAGTGACTCAGAGTGTAATCATTATGGGATGCCAATTTTTTCCCTAGCAACCAAATACAGTACCCTAGCAACAGAGTAAACAAAGCCTTATATATCTGCATCAGAACATCGTAGACACACGGGGGTTGGACCGTTTGAGTCGTGACTCGGAGTGTAATCATTATGGGATGCCAATTTTTTCCCTAGCAACCAAATACAGTACCCTAGCAACAGAGTAAACAAAGCCTTATATCTCCGCATCAGAACATCGTAGAGACACGGGGGTTGGACCGTTTGACTCGTGACTCAGAGTGTAATCATTATGGGATGCCATTTTTTCCCTAGCAACCAAATACAGTACCCTAGCAACAGAGTAAACAAAGCCTTATATCTCCGCATCAGAACATTGTAGAGACACGGGGGTTGGACCGTTTTACTTTTGGGTTGGAGTATAATCATATATTGTCCATATAGCACCACTTCACATTTTCTTCAGGAAATGTACCTATCTAGTTATTAGTGGTGCTTGCATTTATGCAAAGCATCACTATTATTATTGCTCATACTTATTATTATTATTATTATATCTTATTATTCTTATGTCTGCACACTTTTTCGGCGCGTAACTCGTCCCACACGGTTTGTCGTAGACCCATAAATTAGGGCTCAAATCGACCGGCTTATTGAGGAGAGGTGTGCTATGACTTTTATAAGCGATCGGGTGCAGGATTTCCGAAAGGGGGGCGAAAAACCACCCAAAAAATCCCATTGACTTAACATTGCGCCCAACTTTGACGAGTCATAGCTCCGCTCGAGGATTTTGTAGAAACATGTGGGTTACAACATTTGAAGAGGGTGGTAGGCTCTGTAAGAACATGGATCACAATGGGGTGTAAGTTGTACCCCTGGGGTGTAAGAGGTGCCCAAAAGTGCCCCAATGAAAAGTCAATGGGGCAAAATCCCATAGACTTACCATTGCAAAAATTTTGACGGGTCATAGGTCCGAGCCAGGATTTCATAGAAACATGTGGGTTACTAAATTTGAAGAGGCTGCTAGACTCTGTCAGGACGTCCCCCACAATGGGGTGTAAGGTTACCATAGCAACCATTTTGGGCACCCTAGCAACCTATACCATAGACTGCCATTATAAAATGCCCGGATGGATATCTTTGCACCACAGTGTCATAGAGACATGGGGGTGGGCTCATTTTACTCAGGCATCCAATCAGTCTCTCAGGATTCTTACAGACTTACTAAGCCACGCCCCTAGCAACCACTTTTGAGCACCCTAGCAACATAAAATACAAACAGTTATATCTCGGCATCAGAACATCGTAGAGACACGGGGGTTGGACCGTTTTACTTGTGACTAGGGGTGTAACAATTGGGCACATCATTGGCCACTCCCAAGCCACGCCCCTGGCAACCAAATTTGAGCACCCTAGCAACCGAATAAACAAAGCCTTATATATCCGCATCAGAACATCGTAGAGACACGGGGTTTGGACCGTTTTACTTGTGACTCGGAGTGTAATCACTGGGCACATCATTGGCCACTCCCAAGCCACGCCCCTAGCAACCAAATACAGTACCCTAGCAACAGAGTAAACAAAGCCTTATATCTCCGCATCAGAACATCGTAGAGACACGGGGGTTGGACCGTTTTACTTGTGACTCGGAGTGTAATCACTGGGCACATAATTGGCCACTCCCAAGCCACGCCCCTAGCAACCAAATATAGTACCCTAGCAACAGAGTAAACAAAGCCTTATATCTCCGCATCAGAACATCGTAGAGACACGGGGGTTGGACCGTTTTACTTGTGACTCGGAGTGTAATCACTGGGCACATCATTGGCCACTCCCAAGCCACGCCCCTAGCAACCAAATGGTAATCACTAGTGGATGCCATTTTTTTCCCTAGCAACCAAATACAGTACCCTAGCAACAGAGTAAACAAAGCCTTATATCTCCGCATCAGAACATCGTAGAGACACGGGGGTTGGACCGTTTGACTCATGACTCGGAGGGTAATCACTAGTGGATGCAATTTTTTTCCCTAGCAACCAAATACAGTACCCTAGCAACAGAGTAAACAAAGCCTTATATCTCCGCATCAGAACATCGTAGAGACACGGGGGTTGGACCGTTTGACTCGTGACTCGGAGGGTAATCACTAGTGGATTCCATTTTTTTCCCTAGCAACCAAATACAGTACCCTAGCAACAGAGTAAACAAAGCCTTATATCTCCGCATCAGAACATCGTAGAGACACGGGGGTTGGACCGTTTGACTCGTGACTCGGAGGGTAATCACTAGTGGATGCCATTTTTTTCCCTAGCAACCAAATACAGTACCCTAGCAACAGAGTAAACAAAGCCTTATATCTCCGCATCAGAACATCGTAGAGACACGGGGTTTGGACCGTTTGACTCGTGACTCGGAGGGTAATCACTAGTGGATGCCATTTTTTTCCCTAGCAACCAAATACAGTACCCTAGCAACAGAGTAAACAAAGCCTTATATCTCCGCATCAGAACATCGTAGAGACACGGGGGTTGGATCGTTTGACTCGTGACTCGGAGGGTAATCACTAGTGGATGCCATTTTTTTCCTTAGCAACCAAATACAGTACCCTAGCAACAGAGTAAACAAAGCCTTAAATCTCCGCATCAGAACATCGTAGAGACACGGGGGTTGGACCGTTTGACTCATGACTCGGAGTGTAATCACTAGTGGATGCCATTTTTTCCCTAGCAACCAAATACAGTACCCTAGCAACAGAGTAAACAAACCCTTATATCTCCGCATCAGAACATCGTAGAGACACGGGGTTTGGACCGTTTGACTCGTGACTCGGAGTGTAATCACTAGTGGATGCCAATTTTCTCCCTAGCAACCAAATACATTACTCTAGCAACAGAGTAAACAAAGCCTTATATCTCCGCATCAGAACATCGTAGAGACACCTGGGTTTGACCGTTTGACTCGTGACTCGGAGTGTAATCACTAGTGGATGCCAATTTTCTCCCTAGCAACCAAATACAGTACCCTAGCAACCGAATAAACAAAGCCTTATATCTTCGCATCAGAATATCGTAGAGACATGTGGGTTGAATTGTTTTACTTTTGGCTTGGAGTATAATCATATATTGTCCCCCGAAATTTGCCACGGCAAGCACCACTTCACATTTTCTTCAGGAAATGTACCTATCTAGTTATTATTAGTGGTGCTTGCATTTATGCAAGGCATCACTATTATTATTGCTTTCGGTTATTATTAGTGGTGCTTGCATTTATGCAAGGCATCACTATTACTATTGCTCATACTTATTATTATTATTATTATATCTTATTCTTATGTCTGCACACTTTTTCGGCGCGTAACTCGTCCCGCGCGGTTTGTCGTAGACACACGAAAGAGGGCTCAAATTGACCGGTTTATTGAGGAGAGGTGTGCTATGACTTTTATAAGCGATCGGGTGCAGGATTTCCGAAAGGGGGGCGAAAAATCACCCGAAAAATCCCATTGACTTAACATTGCGCCAAACTTTGACGGGTCATAGCTCCGCTCAGGGATTTTGTAGAAACATGTGGGTTACATTATTTGAAGAGGGTGGTAGGCTCTGTAAGAACATACATCACATTGGGGTGTAAGTTGTACCCCTGGGGTGTAAGAGGCACCCAAAAGTGCCCCATTGACTTATAATGGGGCAGGAAACATGCCCATATAAGGAAATAAAAAAGTTCCAGCTGGGATATCTTCGCTTTACAATGTCCTACAGACAAGTGGGTGGGCTCATTTCACTCGGGCATCCAATCAGTCTCTCAGGATCATCTCAGAGCTATTAAGCCACGCCCCTAGCAACAATTTTGGGCACCCTAGCAACATCTCCCATAGACTGCCATTATAAAATGCCCAGATGGATATCTTTGCACCAGAGTGTCATAGAGACATGGGGGTGGGCTCATATTACTCAGGCATCCAATCAATTTCTCAGGATCCTTAAAGACTTACTAAGCCACGCCCCTAGCAACCACTTTTCAGCACCCTAGCAACATAAAATTCAAACAGTTATATCTCAGCATCCGAACATCGTAGAGACACGGGGGTTGGACCGTTTGACTCGTGACTCAGAGTGTAATCATTATGGGATGCCAATTTTTTCCCTAGCAACCAAATACAGTACCCTAGCAACAGAGTAAACAAAGCCTTATATCTCCGCATCAGAACATCGTGGAGACATGGGGATTGGACCGTTTGACTCGTGACTCAGAGTGTAATCATTATGGGATGCCAATTTTTTCCCTAGCAACCAAATACAGTACCCTAGAAACAGAGTAAACAAAGCCTTATATCTCCGCATCAGAACATCGTAGAGACACGGGGGTTGGACCGTTTGACTCGTGACTCGGCGGGTAATCACTATGGGATGCCAATTTTTTCCCTAGCAACCAAATACAGTACCCTAGCAACAGAGTAAACAAAGCCTTATATCTCCGCATCAGAACATCGTAGAGACACGGGGGTTGGACCGTTTGACTCGTGACTCGGAGGGTAATCACTATGGGATGTCAAAATTTTCCCTAGCAACCAAATACAGTACCCTAGCAACCGAATAAACAAAGCCTTATATCTCTGCATCAGAACATCGTTGAGACACGGGGGTTGGACCGTATGACTCGGGACTCAGAGTGTAATCATTATGGGATGCCAAATTTTTCCCTAGCAACCAAATACATTACCCTAGCAACCGGATAAACACAGCCTTATATCTCCACATCAGAACACCGTACAGACACGGGAGTTGGATCGTTTAACTTTTGGCTTGGAGTATAATCATATATGGTCCCCAGAATTTTGCCAAGGCAAGCACCACTCACATTTTCTTCAGGAAATGTACCTATCTAGTTATTCTTCTTCTTATATCTGAACACTTTTTCGGCACTTAACTCGTCCCGCACGGTTTGCCGTAGTCCCATGAAAGAGTGCTCAAAGCGACCGGATTATTGAGGAGAGGTGTGCTATGACTTTTATAAGCGATCGGGTGCAGGATTTTCGAAAGGGGGGCGAAAAACCACCCAAAAAATCCCATTGACTTAACATTGCGCCAAACTTTGACGAGTCATAGCTCCGCTCGAGGATTTTGTAGAAACATGTGGGTTACAACATTTGAAGAGGGTGGTAGGCTCTGTAAAAACATGGATCACAATGGGGTGTAAGTTGTACCCCTGGGGTGTAAGAGGTGCCCAAATGTGCCCCAATGAAAAGTCAATGGGGCAAAATCCCATAGACTTACCATTGCAAAAATTTTGACGGGTCATAGGTCCGAGCCAGGATTTCATAGAAACATGTGGGTTACTAAATTTGAAGAGGGTGCTAGACTCTGTCAGGACGTCCCCCACAATGGGGTGTAAGGTTACCATAGCAACCATTTTGGGCACCCTAGCAACCTATACCATAGACTGCCATTATAAAATGCCCGGATGGATATCTTTGCACCACAGTGTCATAGAGACATGGGGGTGGGCTCATTTTACTCAGGCATCCAATCAGTCTCTCAGGATCCTTACAGACTTACTAAGCCACGCCCCTAGCAACCACTTTTGAGCACCCTAGCAACATAAAATACAAACAGTAATATCTCGGCATCAGAACATCGTAGAGACACGGGGGTTGGACCGTTTTACTTGTGACTAGGGGTGTAACAATTGGGCACATCATTGGCCACTCCCAAGCCACGCCCCTAGCAACCAAATTTGAGCACCCTAGCAACCGAATAAACAAAGCCTTATATCTCCGCATCAGAACATCGTAGAGACACAGGGTTTGGACCGTTTTACTTGTGACTCGGAATGTAATCACTGGGCACATCATTGGCCACTCCCAAGCCACGCCCCTAGCAACCAAATACAGTACCCTAGCAACAGAGTAAACAAAGCCTTATATCTCCGCATCAGAACATCGTAGAGACACGGGGGTTGGACCGTTTTACTTGTGACTCGGAGTGTAATCACTGGGCACATAATTGGCCACTCCCAAGCCACGCCCCTAGCAACCAAATACAGTACCCTAGCAACAGAGTATCAAAGCCTTATATCTCCGCATCAGAACATCGTAGAGACACGGGGGTTGGACCGTTTTACTTGTGACTCGGAGTGTAATCACTGGGCACATCATTGGCCACTCCCAAGCCACGCCCCTAGCAACCAAATACAGTACCCTAGCAACAGAGTAAACAAAGCCTTATATCTCCACATCAGAACATCGTAGAGACATGGGGGTTGGACCGTTTGACTCATGACTCGGAGGGTAATCACTAGTGGATGCCATTTTTTCCCTAGCAACCAAATACAGTACCCTAGCAACAGAGTAAACAAAGCCTTATATCTCCGCATCAGAACATCGTAGAGACATGGGGTTTGGACCGTTTGACTCGTGACTCGAAGGGTAATCACTAGTGGATGCCATTTTTTTCCCTAGCAACCAAATACAGTACCCTAGCAACAGAGTAAACAAAGCCTTATATCTCCGCATCAGAACATCGTAGAGACACGGGGGTTGGACCGTTTGACTCATGACTCGGAGGGTAATCACTAGTGGATGCAATTTTTTCCCTAGCAACCAAATACAGTACCCTAGCAACAGAGTAAACAAAGCCTTATATCTCCGCATCAGAACATCGTAGAGACACGGGGGTTGGACCGTTTGACTCGTGACTCGGAGGGTAATCACTAGTGGATGCCATTTTTTCCCCTAGCAACCAAATACAGTACCCTAGCAACAGAGTAAACAAAGCCTTATATCTCTGCATCAGAACATCGTAGAGACACGGGGGTTGGACCGTTTTACTTTTGGCTTGGAGTATAATCATAAATTGTCCCCTGAAATTTGCCACGGCAAGCACCACTCACATTTTCTTCAGGAAATGAACCTATCTAGTTATTATTATTCTTCTTTTTCTGGACACTTTTTCGGCGCGTAACTCGTCCCGCACGCTTTGTCGTAGACCCATAAATTAGGGCTCAAATCGACCGGCTTATTGAGGAGAGGTGTGCTATGACTTTTATAAGCGATCGGGTGCAGGATTTCCGAAAGGGGGGCGAAAAACCACCCAAAAAATCCCATTGACTTAACATTGCGCCCAACTTTGACGAGTCATAGCT
Organism: Paramisgurnus dabryanus; assembly: GCF_030506205.2. Lineage (NCBI taxonomy): Eukaryota > Metazoa > Chordata > Actinopteri > Cypriniformes > Cobitidae > Paramisgurnus > Paramisgurnus dabryanus. The sequence goes on along the minus strand of NC_133337.1, from coordinate 76,081,368 downwards.
CCGCTCGAGGATTTTGAAGAAACATGTGGGTTACAACATTTGAAGAGGGTGGTAGGCTCTGTAAGAACATGGATCACAATGGGGTGTAAGTTGTACCCCTGGGGTGTAAGAGGTGCCCAAAAGTGCCCCAATGAAAAGTCAATGGGGCAAAATCCCATAGACTTACCATTGCAAAAATTTTGACGGGTCATAGGTCCGAGCCAGGATTTCATAGAAACATGGGGGTTACTAACTTTGAAGAGGGTGCTAGACTCTGTCAGGACGTCCCCCACAATGGGGTGTAAGGTTACCATAGCAACCATTTTGGGCACCCTAGCAACCTATACCATAGACTACCATTATAAAATGCCCGGATGGATATCTTTGCACCACAGTGTCATAGAGACATGGGGGTGGGCTCATTTTACTCAGGCATCCAATCAGTCTCTCAGGATCCTTACAGACTTACTAAGCCACGCCCCTAGCAACCACTTTTGAGCACCCTAGCAACATAAAATACAAACAGTTATATCTCGGCATCAGAACATCGTAGAGACACGGGGGTTGGACCATTTTACTTGTGACTAGGGGTGTAACAATTGGGCACATCATTGGCCACTCCCAAGCCACGCCCCTAGCAACCAAATTTGAGCACCCTAGCAACCGAATAAACAAAGCCTTATATCTCCGCATCAGAACATCGTAGAGACACGGGGTTTGGACCGTTTTACTTGTGACTCGGAGTGTAATCACTGGGCACATCATTGGCCACTCCCAAGCCACGCCCCTAGCAACCAAATACAGTACCCCTAGCAACAGAGTAAACAAAGCCTTATATCTCCGCATCAGAACATCGTAGAGACACGGGGGTTGGACCGTTTTACTTGTGACTCGGAGTGTAATCACTGGGCACATAATTGGCCACTCCCAAGCCACGCCCCTAGCAACCAAATACAGTACCCTAGCAACAGAGTAAACAAAACCTTATATCTCCGCATCAGAACATCGTAGAGACACGGGGGTTGGACCGTTTTACTTGTGACTCGGAGTGTAATCACTGGGCACATCATTGGCCACTCCCAAGCCACGCCCCTAGCAACCAAATACAGTACCCTAGCAACAGAGTAAACAAAGCCTTATATCTCCACATCAGAACATCGTAGAGACATGGGGGTTGGACCGTTTGACTCATGACTCGGAGGGTAATCACTAGTGGATGCCATTTTTTTCCCTAGCAACCAAATACAGTACCCTAGCAACAGAGTAAACAAAGCCTTATATCTCCGCATCAGAACATCGTAGAGACATGGGGTTTGGACCGTTTGACTCGTGACTCGGAGGGTAATCACTAGTGGATGCAATTTTTTTCCCTAGCAACCAAATACAGTACCCTAGCAACAGAGTAAACAAAGCCTTATATCTCCGCATCAGAACATCGTAGAGACACGGGGGTTGGACCGTTTGACTCGTGACTCGGAGGGTAATCACTAGTGGATGCAATTTTTTTCCCTAGCAACCAAATACAGTACCCTAGCAACAGAGTAAACAAAGCCTTATATCTCCGCATCAGAACATCGTAGAGACATGGGGTTTGGACCGTTTGACTCGTGACTCGGAGGGTAATCACTAGTGGATGCCATTTTTTTCCCTAGCAACCAAATACAGTACCCTAGCAACAGAGTAAACAAAGCCTTATATCTCCGCATCAGAACATCGTAGAGACACGGGGGTTGGATCGTTTGACTCGTGACTCGGAGGGTAATCACTAGTGGATGCCATTTTTTTCCTTAGCAACCAAATACAGTACCCTAGCAACAGAGTAAACAAAGCCTTATATCTCCGCATCAGAACATCGTAGAGACACGGGGGTTGGACCGTTTGACTCATGACTCGGAGGGTAATCACTAGTGGATGCCATTTTTTCCCTAGCAACCAAATACAGTACCCTAGCAACAGAGTAAACAAACCCTTATATCTCCGCATCAGAACATCGTAGAGACACGGGGTTTGGACCGTTTGACTCGTGACTCGGAGTGTAATCACTAGTGGATGCCAATTTTCTCCCTAGCAACCAAATACATTACCCTAGCAACAGAGTAAACAAAGCCTTTTATCTCCACATCAGAACATCGCAGAGACACGGGGGTTGGACCGTTTGACTCGTATCTCGGAGTGTAATCACAAGTGGATGCCAATTTTTTCCCTAGCAACCAAATACAGTACCCTAGCAACAGAGTAAACAAAGCCTTATATCTCTGCATCAGAACATCGTAGAGACACGGGGGTTGGACCGTTTTACTTTTGTCTTGGAGTATAATCATAAATTGTCCCCTGAAATTTGCCACGGCAAGCACCACTCACATTTTCTTCAGGAAATGTACCTATCTAGTTATTATTAGTGGTGCTTGCATTTATGCAAGGCATCACTATTACTATTGCTCATACTTATTATTATTATTATTATTTTTATATCTGGACAAAATTTCGGCGCGTAACTCGTCCCGCACGGTTTGTCGTAGACACATGAATGAGGGCTCAAATTGACCGGTTTATTGAGGAGAGGTGTGCTATGACTTTTATAAGCGATCGGGTGCAGGATTTCCGAAAGGGGGGCGAAAAACCACCCCAAAAATCCCATTGACTTAACATTGGACCGAACTTTGACGGGTCATAGCTCCGCTCGAGGATTTTGTAGAAACATGTGGGTTCTAACATTTGAAGAGGGTGGTAGGCTCTGTAAGAACATACATCACATTGGGGTGTTAGTTGTACCCCTGGGGTGTAAGAGGCACCCGAAATTTCCCATTGACTTATAATGGGGCAGGAAACATGCCCATATAAGGGAATAAAAAAGTTCCAGATGGAATATCTTCGCTTTACAATGTCGTAGAGACATGGGGGTGGGCTCATTTTACTCAGACATCCAATCAATTTATCAGGATAGTCCCAGAGCTATTAAGCCACGCCCCTAGCAACCACTTTTAAGCACCCTAGCAACATAAAATTCAAACAGTTATATCTAGGCATCAGAACATCGTAGAATAACGGGGGTTGGATCGTTTTACTCGTGACTCGGAGGATAATCACTGGCCACATCATTGGCCACTCCCAAGCCACGCCCCTAGCAACCAAATGTGAGCACCCTAGCAACAGAGTAAACAAAGCCTTATATCTTCGCATCAGAACATCGTAGAAACACGGGGGTTGGACCGTTTTACTTGTGACTCGGAGTGTAGCAACTGGTCACATCATTGGCCACTCCCAAACCCCGCCCCTAGCAACCAAATACAGTACCCTAGCAACAGAGTAAACAAAGCCTTATATCTTCGCATCAGAACATCGTAGAAACACGGGGGTTGGACCGTTTTACTTGTGACTCGGAGTGTAGCAACTGGTCACATCATTGGCCACTCCCAAACCCCGCCCCTAGCAACCAAATACAGTACCCTAGCAACAGAGTAAACAAAGCCTTATATCTTCGCATCAGAACATCGTAGAAACATGGGGGTTGGACCGTTTTACTTGTGACTCGGAGTGTAGCAACTGGTCACATCATTGGCCACTCCCAAGCCCCGCCCCTAGCAACCAAATACAGTACCCTAGCAACAGAGTAAACAAAGCCTTGTATCTCAGCATCAGAACATCGTAGAGACACGGGGGTTGGACCGTTTGACTCGTGACTCGGAGTGTAATCACTATGGGATGCAAATTTTTTCCCTAGCAACCAAATACAGTACCCTAGCAACAGAGTAAACAAAGCCTTATATCTCAGCATCAGAACATCGTAGAGACACGGGGGTTGGACCGTTTGACTCGTGACTCAGAGTGTAATCACTAGTGGATGCCAATTTTTTCCCTAGCAACCAAATACAGTACCCTAGCAACAGAGTAAACAAAGCCATATATCTCTGCATTAGATCATCGTAGACACACGGGGGTTGGACCGTTTGACTCGTGACTCAGAGTGTAATCACTATGGGATGGCAATTTTTTCCCTAGCAACCAAATACAGTACCCTAGCAACAGAGTAAACAAAGCCTTATATCTCCGCATCAGAACATCGTAGAGACACGAGGGTTGGACCGTTTGACTCGTGACTCAGAGTGTAATCACTATGGGATGCCAATTTTTTCCCTAGCAACCAAATACGGTACCCTAGCAACAGAGTAAACAAAGCCTAATATCTTCGCATCAGAACATCGTAGAGACACGGGAGTTGGATTGTTTTACTTTTGGCTTGGAGTATAATCATATATTGTCCCCAGAATTTTGCCACGGCAAGCACCACTTCACATTTTCTTCAGGAAATGTACCTATCTAGTTATTATTCTTCTTTTTCTGGACACTTTTTCGGCGCGTAACTCGTCCCGCACGCTTTGTCGTAGACCCATAAATTAGGGCTCAAATCGACCGGCTTATTGAGGAGAGGTGTGCTATGACTTTTATAAGCGATCGGGTGCAGGATTTCCGAAAGGGGGGCGAAAAACCACCCAAAAAATCCCATTGACTTAACATTGCGCCCAACTTTGACGAGTCATAGCTCCGCTCGAGGATTTTGTAGAAACATGTGGGTTACAACATTTGAAGAGGGTGGTAGGCTCTGTAAGAACATGGATCACAATGGGGTGTAAGTTGTACCCCTGGGGTGTAAGAGGTGCCCAAAAGTGCCCCAATGAAAAGTCAATGGGGCAAAATCCCATAGACTTACATTGCAAAAATTTTGACGGGTCATAGGTCCGAGCCAGGATTTCATAGAAACATGTGGGTTACTAAATTTGAAGAGGGTGCTAGACTCTGTCAGGACGTCCCCCACAATGGGGTGTAAGGTTACCATAGCAACCATTTTGGGCACCCTAGCAACCTATACCATAGACTGCCATTATAAAATGCCCGGATGGATATCTTTGCACCACAGTGTCATAGAGACATGGGGGTGGGCTCATTTTACTCAGGCATCCAATCAGTCTCTCAGGATCCTTACAGACTTACTAAGCCACGCCCCTAGCAACCACTTTTGAGCACCCTAGCAACATAAAATACAAACAGTTATATCTCGGCATCAGAACATCGTAGAGACACGGGGGTTGGACCGTTTTACTTGTGACTAGGGGTGTAACAATTGGGCACATCATTGGCCACTCCCAAGCCACGCCCCTAGCAACCAAATTTGAGCACCCTAGCAACCGAATAAACAAAGCCTTATATCTCCGCATCAGAACATCGTAGAAACACGGGGTTTGGACCGTTTTACTTGTGACTCGGAGTGTAATCACTGGGCACATAATTGGCCACTCCCAAGCCACGCCCCTAGCAACCAAATACAGTACCCTAGCAACAGAGTAAACAAAGCCTTATATCTCCGCATCAGAACATCGTAGAGACACGGGGGTTGGACCGTTTTACTTGTGACTCGGAGTGTAATCACTGGGCACATCATTGGCCACTCCCAAGCCACGCCCCTAGCAACCAAATACAGTACCTTAGCAACAGAGTAAACAAAGCCTTATATCTCCACATCAGAACATCGTAGAGACACGGGGGTTGGACCGTTTGACTCATGACTCGGAGGGTAATCACTAGTGGATGCAATTTTTTTCCCTAGCAACCAAATACAGTACCCTAGCAACAGAGTAAACAAAGCCTTATATCTCCGCATCAGAACATCGTAGAGACACGGGGGTTGGACCGTTTGACTCGTGACTCGGAGGGTAATCACTAGTGGATGCCATTTTTTTCCCTAGCAACCAAATACAGTACCCTAGCAACAGAGTAAACAAAGCCTTATATCTCCGCATCAGAACATCGTAGAGACACGGGGTTTGGACCGTTTGACTCGTGACTCGGAGGGTAATCACTAGTGGATGCCATTTTTTTCCCTAGCAACCAAATACAGTACCCTAGCAACAGAGTAAACAAAGCCTTATATCTCCGCATCAGAACATCGTAGAGACACGGGGTTTGGACCGTTTGACTCGTAACTCGGAGGGTAATCACTAGTGGATGCCATTGTTTCCCCTAGCAACCAAATACAGTACCCTAGCAACAGAGTAAACAAAGCCTTATATCTCCGCATCAGAACATCGTAGAGACACGGGGTTTGGACCGTTTGACTCGTGACTCAAAGGGTAATCACTAGTGGATGCCATTTTTTTCCCTAGCAACCAAATACAGTACCCTAGCAACAGAGTAAACAAAGCCTTATATCTCTGCATCAGAACATCGTAGAGACATGGGGGTTGGACCGTTTGACTCGTGACTGGAAGTGTAATCACTAGTGGATGCCAATTTTTTCCCTAGCAACCATATACAGTACCCTAGCAACAGAGTAAACAAAGCCTTATATCTCCGCATCAGAACATCGTAGAGACACGGGGGTTGGATCGTTTGACTTTTGGCTTGGAGTATAATCATAAATTGTCCCTTGAAACATGCCACGGCAAGCACCACTCACATTTTCTTCAGGAAATGTACCTATCTAGTTATTATTATTATTATTATTCTTTTTCTGGACACTTTTTCGGCGCGTAACTCGTCCCGCACGCTTTGTCGTAGACCCATAAATTAGGGCTCAAATCGACCGGCTTATTGAGGAGAGGTGTGCTATGACTTTTATAAGCGATCGGGTGCAGGATTTCCGATAGGGGGGCGAAAAACCACCCAAAAAATCCCATTGACTTAACATTGCGCCCAACTTTGACGAGTCATAGCTCCGCTCGAGGATTTTGTAGAAACATGTGGGTTACAACATTTGAAGAGGGTGGTAGGCTCTGTAAGAACATGGATCACAATGGGGTGTAAGTTGTACCCCTGGGGTGTAAGAGGTGCCCAAAAGTGCCCCAATGAAAAGTCAATGGGGCAAAATCCCATAGACTTACCATTGCAAAAATTTTGACGGGTCATAGGTCCGAGCCAGGATTTCATAGAAACATGTGGGTTACTAAATTTGAAGAGGGTGCTAGACTCTGTCAGGACGTCCCCCACAATGGGGTGTAAGGTTACCATAGCAACCATTTTGGGCACCCTAGCAACCTATACCATAGACTGCCATTATAAAATGCCCGGATGGATATCTTTGCACCACAGTGTCATAGAGACATGGGGGTGGGCTCATTTTACTCAGGCATCCAATCAGTCTCTCAGGATCCTTACAGACTTACTAAGCCACGCCCCTAGCAACCACTTTTGAGCACCCTAGCAACATAAAATACAAACAGTTATATCTCGGCATCAGAACATCGTAGAGACACGGGGGTTGGACCGTTTTACTTGTGACTAGGGGTGTAACAATTGGCCACATCATTGGCCACTCCCAAGCCACGCCCCTAGCAACCAAATTTGAGCACCCTAGCAACCGAATAAACAAAGCCTTATATCTCCGCATCAGAACATCGTAGAGACACGGGGTTTGGACCGTTTTACTTGTGACTCGGAGTGTAATCACTGGGCACATCATTGGCCACTCCCAAGCCACGCCCCTAGCAACCAAATACAGTACCCTAGCAACAGAGTAAACAAAGTCTTATATCTCCGCATCAGAACATCGTAGAGACACGGGGGTTGGACCGTTTTACTTGTGACTCGGAGTGTAATCACTGGGCACATAATTGGCCACTCCCAAGCCACGCCCCTAGCAACCAAATACAGTACCCTAGCAACAGAGTAAACAAAGCCTTATATCTCTGCATCAGAACATCGTAGAGACATGGGGGTTGGACCGTTTGACTCGTGACTGGAAGTGTAATCACTAGTGGATGCCAATTTTTTCCCTAGCAACCATATACAGTACCCTAGCAACAGAGTAAACAAAGCCTTATATCTCCGCATCAGAACATCGTAGAGACACGGGGGTTGGATCGTTTGACTTTTGGCTTGGAGTATAATCATAAATTGTCCCTTGAAACATGCCACGGCAAGCACCACTCACATTTTCTTCAGGAAATGTACCTATCTAGTTATTAGTGGTGCTTGCATTTATGCAAAGCATCACTATTACTATCTTGCATACTTATTATTATTATGTTGGCTTGACAAAGCCAACATACTGTTCTTCGATCTAAGCTTATTATTATGTTGGCTTGACAAAGCCAACATACTGTTCTTCGATCTAAGCTTATTATTATGTTGGCTTGACAAAGCCAACATACTGTTCTTCGATCTAAGCTTATTATTAGTGGTGCTTGCATTTATGCAAGGCATCACTATTACTATTGCTCATATTTATTATTATTATATTTTATTCTTACATCTGCACGTTTTTTCGGCACCTAACTCGTCCCGCACGCTTTGTCGTAGACCCATAAATTAGGGCTCAAATCGACCGGCTTATTGAGGAGAGGTGTGCTATGACTTTTATAAGCGATCGGGTGCAGGATTTCCGAAAGGAGGGCGAAAAATCACCCAAAAAATCCCATTGACTTAACATTGCGCCCAACTTTGACGAGTCATAGCTCCGCTCAAGGATTTTGTAGAAACATGTGGGTTACAACATTTGAAGAGGGTGGTAGGCTCTGTAAGAACATGGATCACAATGGGGTGTAAGTTGTACCCCTGGGGTGTAAGAGGTGCCCAAAAGTGCCCCAATGAAAAGTCAATGGGGCAAAATCCCATAGACTTACCATTGCAAAAATTTTGACGGGTCATAGGTCCGAGCCAGGATTTCATAGAAACATGTGGGTTACTAAATTTGAAGAGGGTGCTAGACTCTGTCAGGACGTCCCCCACAATGGGGTGTAAGGTTACCATAGCAACCATTTTGGGCACCCTAGCAACCTATACCATAGACTGCCATTATAAAATGCCCGGATGGATATCTTTGCACCACAGTGTCATAGAGACATGGGGGTGGGCTCATTTTACTCAGGCATCCAATCAGTCTCTCAGGATCCTTACAGACTTACTAAGCCACGCCCCTAGCAACCACTTTTGAGCACCCTAGCAACATAAAATACAAACAGTTATATCTCGGCATCAGAACATCGTAGAGACACGGGGGTCGGACCGTTTTACTTGTGACTAGGGGTGTAACAATTGGGCGGATCATTGGCCACTCCCAAGCCACGCCCCTAGCAACCAAATTTGAGCACCCTAGCAACCGAATAAACAAAGCCTTATATCTCCGCATCAGAACATCGTAGAGACACGGGGTTTGGACCGTTTTACTTGTGACTCGGAGTGTAATCACTGGGCACATCATTGGCCACTCCCAAGCCACGCCCCTAGCAACCAAATACAGTACCCTAGCAACAGAGTAAACAAAGCCTTATATCTCCGCATCAGAACATCGTAGAGACACGTGGGTTGGACCGTTTTACTTGTGACTCGGAGTGTAATCACTGGGCACATAATTGGCCACTCCCAAGCCACGCCCCTAGCAACCAAATACAGTACCCTAGCAACAGAGTAAACAAAGCCTTATATCTCCGCATCAGAACATCGTAGAGACACGGGGGTTGGACCGTTTTACTTGTGACTCGGAGTGTAATCACTGGGCACATCATTGGCCACTCCCAAGCCACGCCCCTAGCAACCAAATACAGTACCCTAGCAACAGAGTAAACAAAGCCTTATATCTCCACATCAGAACATCGTAGAGACATGTGGGTTGGACCGTTTGACTCATGACTCGGAAGGTAATCACTAGTGGATGCCATTTTTTTCCCTAGCAACCAAATACAGTACCCTAGCAACAGAGTAAACAAAGCCTTATATCTCCGCATCAGAACATCGTAGAGACATGGGGTTTGGACCGTTTGACTCGTGACTCGGAGGGTAATCACTACTGGATGCAATTTTTTCCCTAGCAACCAAATACAGTACCCTAGCAACAGAGTAAACAAAGCCTTATATCTCCGCATCAGAACATCGTAGAGACACGGGGGTTGGACCGTTTGACTCATGACTCGGAGGGTAATCACTAGTGGATGCAATTTTTTTCCCTAGCAACCAAATACAGTACCCTAGCAACAGAGTAAACAAAGCCTTATATCTCCGCATCAGAACATCGTAGAGACACGGGGTTTGGACCGTTTGACTCGTGACTCGGAGGGTAATCACTAGTGGATGCCATTTTTTCCCTAGCAACCAAATACAGTACCCTAGCAACAGAGTAAACAAAGCCTTATATCTCCGCATCAGAACATCGTAGAGACACGGGGGTTGGATCGTTTGACTCGTGACTCGGAGGGTAATCACTAGTGGATGCCATTTTTTTTCCTTAGCAACCAAATACAGTACCCTAGCAACAGAGTAAACAAAGCCTTATATCTCCGCATCAGAACATCGTAGAGACACGGGGGTTGGACCGTTTGACTCATGACTCGGAGGGTAATCACTAGTGGATGCCATTTTTTCCCTAGCAACCAAATACAGTACCCTAGCAACAGAGTAAACAAACCCTTATATCTCCGCATCAGAACATCGTAGAGACACAGGGTTTGGACCGTTTGACTCGTGACTCGGAGTGTAATCACTAGTGGTTGCCAATTTTCTCCCTAGCAACCAAATACATTACCCTAGCAACAGAGTAAACAAAGCCTTTTATCTCCACATCAGAACATCGCAGAGACACGGGGGTTGGACCGTTTGACTCGTATCTCGGAGTGTAATCACTAGTGGATGCCAATTTTTTCCCTAGCAACCAAATACAGTACCCTAGCAACAGAGTAAACAAAGCCTTATATCTCCGCATCAGAACATCGTAGAGACACGGGGGTTTGACCGTTTGACTCGTGACTCGGAGTGTAATCACTAGTGAATGCCAATTTTCTCCCTAGCAACCAAATACAGTACCCTAGCAACCGAATAAACAAAGCCTTATATCTTCGCATCAGAATATCGTAGAGACATGTGGGTTGAATTGTTTTACTTTTGGCTTGGAGTATAATCATATATTGTCCCCCAAAATTTGCCACGGCAAGCACCACTTCACATTTTCTTCAGGAAATGTACCTATCTAGTTATTATTATTATTCTTTTTCTTCTGAGACTAAAATTTCTAACTCTAACTCGTCCTAGAGCTTTCAAGCTACAGCCATCAAACTTTGGACAGACTTTCGGTCTGATCTGACGAGGTGTGCTATATCTTTTCTAACTGATGGGACCTTCCGAATTCCTAAACGGGGCGCTGAAACACCCCAAAATTTCCATTGACTTAACATTGAGACAAACTTTGACGGGTCAAACCTGCGAGTGAGAAACTTGTAGAAACTTGTGGCTTACCACATTTAAGGAGGCTGACAGGCTGTGTAAGAACATACCTCACAATGGGGTGTAAGCTGTACCCCTGGGGTGTAAGAGGCCCCCAAATTTTCCCATTGACTTATAATGGGGCAGGAAACATGCCCATAAAAGGGAAAAAAGCGTCCCAGATGGAATATCTTCACTTTAGAGTGTCTTAGAGACATGGGGGTGGGCTCATTTTACTCAAGCATCCAATCAGTCTCTTAGGATCACCCCAGAGATATTAAGCCACGCCCCTAGCAACAATTTTGGGTACCCTAGCAACATCTCCCATAGACTACCATTACAAAAAGCCCAGATGGATATCTTTGCACCAGAGTGTCATAGAGACATAGGGGTGGGCTCATTTTACTCAGGCATCCAATCAGTCTCTTAGGATTCTTATTGAGGTATTAAGCCACGCCCCTAGCAACAAAATATGAAGACCCTAGCAACATAATAAACAAAGCCTTATATCTCTGGATCTGAACATCGTAGAGACACAGGGGTTGGACCGTTTTTCTTGTGGCTTGAAGTATAATCATTATGGGATGCCAATTTTTTCCCTAGCAACCAAACTTAGTACCCTAGCAACGGAATAAACAAAGCCTTATATCTCCGCTTCAGAACATCATAGAGACACGGGGGTTGGACCGTTTTACTTGTGGCTTGAAGTGTGATCATTATGGGATGCCAATTTTCTCCCTAGCAACCAAACTAAGTACCCTAGCAACGGAATAAACAAAGCCTTATATCTCCGCATCAGAACATTGTAGAGACACGGGGGTTGGACCGTTTAACTTGTGGCTTGAAGGGTGATCATTATGGGATGCCAATTTTCTCCCTAGCAACCAAACTTAGTACCCTAGCAACGCAATAAATGTTAGCTTCATGCTAGCTTCTTGCTAATCATGCTAGCTTCATGCTAGCTTCATGCTAATCATGCTAACATCATGCTAGCTTCATGCTAATCATGCTAACTTCATGCTAGCTTCATGCTAATCATGCTAACTTCATGCTAGCTTCATGCTAATCATGCTAACATCATGCTAGCTTCATGCTAAGCATGCTAGCATCATGCTAGCTTCATGCTAATCATACTAGCATCATGCTAGCTTCATGCTAACTTCATGCTAATCATGCTAGCATCATGCTAGCTTCATGCTAATCATGCTAGCATCATGCTAGCTTAATGCTAATCATGCTAGCATCATGCTAACTTCATGCTAATCATGCTAGCATCAAGCTAGCTTCATGCTAATCATGCTAGCATCATGCTAGCTTCATGCTAATCATGCTAGCATCATGCTAGCTTCATGCAAATCATGCTAGCATCATGCTAGCTTCATGCTAATCATGCTAGCATCATGCTAGCTTCATGCTAATCATGCTAGCATCATGCTAGCTTCATGCTAATCATGCTAACATCATGCTAGCATCATACTAGCGTCATGCTAATCATGCTAGCTTCATGCTAATCATGCTAGCATCATGCTAGCTTCATGCTAATCATGCTAGCATCATGCTAGCTTCATGCTTATCATGCTAGCTTCATGCTAATCATGCTAGCATCAAGCTAGCTTCATTCTAATCATGCTAGCATCATGCTAGCTTCATGCTAATCATGCTAACATCATGCTAGCTTCATGGTAAATCATGCTACCTTCATACTTAAACATACTAACAGCCAGATAGCCTACTAAACTAAACTTATGTCAAACCGTTTTAAACGTTCAGGCTACGCTTTCTCAAGCCAACATAAAGTTTGTCTTCAAACTTTACTATCTAGTTATTATTATTATTCTTCTGGTCCACACTTTTTCTAACAGTAACTCCTCCTAGCGCTTTCAAGCTACACCCACAAAACTTTACAAAACTTTTAAGACTGGTACGTAGATTTATGCTATATCTTTTTTAACTTATGCGACTTACCGAATTCCTAAACGGGGCGCTCAAACACCCCAAATTTTTCATTGACTTAACATTACGACCAACTTTGACGGGTCATAGCTGCGAACGAGAAATTTGTAGAAACTTGTGAGTTACCACATTTGAAGAGGGTGGCAGGCACTGTAAGAACATAAATCACATTGGGGTGTAAGTTTCACCTCTGGGGTGTAAGAGGCCCCCAAATTTCCCCATTGACTTATAATGGGGCAGGAAACATGCCCATATAAGGGAATAAAAGCGTCCCAAATGGAACATCTTCACTTTAGAGTGTCGTAGAGATATGGGGGTGGGCTCATTTTACTCAGGCATCCAATCAGTCTCTCAGGATCGTCCCATAGCTATTAAGCCACGCCCCTAGCAACCATTTTTGGGCACCCTAGCAACATATCCCATAGTCTGCCATTATAAAATGCCCAGATGGATATCTTTGCAGCACAGTGTCACAGAGACATGGGTGTGGGCTCATTTTACTCAGGTATCCAATCAGTCTCTGAGAATTCTTATCAAGGTATTAAGCCACGCCCCTAGCAACCAAATATGAGCACCCTAGCAACATCATAAACAAAGCCTTATATCTCTGGATCCGAACATCATAGAGACATGGGGGTTGGGTCTTTTGTTCATGTTAGCCTTATGCTAGCTTCATGCTAAGTCATACTAGCTTCATGCTAGTTTCATGCTAGCTTCATGCTAATTTCATAATAAATCTTGCTAACTTAATGCTAAATCATGTTAACATCATGCTAACTTCGTGCTAATTGATGTTAGCATCATGCTAGCTTCGTGCTAATTCATGTTAACATCATCTTTTCTTCATGCTAATTCATGTTAACATCATGCTAATCATGCTAGCATCATGTTAGCTTCATGCTAATCATTTTAGCATCACCTTAGCTTCATGCTAATTCATGTTAGCATCATCTTAGCTTCATGCTAATTCATGTTAGCATCATGCCAGCTTCATGCTAATTCATGTTAGCATCATGCTAGCTTCATGCTAATTCATGTTAGCATCATGTTACCTTCATGCTAATTCATGTTAGCATCACCTTAGCTTCATGCTAATTCATGTTAGCATCACCTTAGCTTCATGCTAATTCATGTTAGCATCATGCCAGCTTCATGCTAATTCATGTTAGCATCATGCTAGCTTCATGCTAATTCATGTTAGCATCATGTAACCTTCATGCTAATTCATGTTAGCATCATCTTAGCTTCATGCTAATTCATGTTAGCATCATGCTAGCATCATGCTAATTCATGTTAGCATCATGCTAGCTTCATGCTAATTCATGTTAGCTTCATGCTAGCTTCATGCTAATTCATGTTAGCATCATGTTAGTTTCATGCTAATTCATGTTAGCATCATCTTAGCTTCATGCTAATTCATGTTAGCATCATGCTAGCATCATGCTAATTCATGTTAGCATTATACTAGCTTCATGTTAATTCATGTTAGCATCATGCTAATTCATGTTAGCTTCATGCTAGCTTCATGCTAATTCATGTTAGCATCATGCTAGCTTCATGCTAATTCATATTAGCTACATGTTAGCTTCATGCTAATTCATGTTAGCTTCATGTTAGCTTCATGCTAATTCATGCTAGCTTCATGCTAATTCATGTTAGCATCATGTTAGCTTCATGTTAATTCATTTTAGCATCATCTTAGCTTCATGCTAATTCATGTTAGCATCCTGCTAGCTTCATGCTAATTCATGTTAACATCATGCTAACTTAGTGCTTAATCATGTTAACATGCTAACTCTTTGTTAAATCATGTTTACGAAAAGTTAGACTACTAAACTAAACTTGTTTTAAGTTTCTCTCAAACTGTTTTAAACGTTTAGGCCAGGCTTTGTCAAGCCAACATAAAGTTTGTCTTCAAACTTTTCTATCTAGTTATTATTATTCTTTTTCTTCTGAGACTAAAATTTCTAACTCTAACTCGTCCTAGAGCTTTCAAGCTACAGCCATCAAACTTTGGACAGACTTTCGGTCTGATCTGACGAGGTATGCTATATCTTTTCTAACTGATGGGACCTTCCGAATTCCTAAACGGGGCGCTGAAACACCCCAAAATTTCCATTGACTTAACATTGAGACAAACTTTGACGGGTCAAAGCTGCGAGTGAGAAACTTGTAGAAACTTGTGGCTTACCACATTTAAGGAGGCTGACAGGCTGTGTAAGAACATACCTCACAATGGGGTGTAAGCTGTACCCCTGGGGTGTAAGAGGCCCCCAAATTTTCCCATTGACTTATAATGGGGCAGGAAACATGCCCATAAAAGGGAAAAAAGCGTCCCAGATGGAATATCTTCACTTTAGAGTGTCTTAGAGACATGGGGGTGGGCTCATTTTACTCAAGCATCCAATCAGTCTCTTAGGATCACCCCAGAGATATTAAGCCACGCCCCTAGCAACAATTTTGGGTACCCTAGCAACATCTCCCATAGACTACCATTATAAAAAGCCCAGATGGATATCTTTGCACCAGAGTGTCATAGAGACATAGGGGTGGGCTCATTTTACTCAGGCATCCAATCAGTCTCTTAGGATTCTTATTGAGGTATTAAGCCACGCCCCTAGCAACAAAATATGAAGACCCTAGCAACATAATAAACAAAGCCTTATATCTCTGGATCTGAACATCGTAGAGACACGGGGGTTGGACCGTTTTACTTGTGGCTTGAAGTGTGATCATTATGGGATGCCAATTTTCTCCCTAGCAACCAAACTTAGTACCCTAGCAACGGAATAAACAAAGCCTTATATCTCCGCATCAGAACATTGTAGAGACACGGGGGTTGGACCGTTTAACTTGTGGCTTGAAGGGTGATCATTATGGGATGCCAATTTTCTCCCTAGCAACCAAACTTAGTACCCTAGCAACGCAATAAATGTTAGCTTCATGCTAGCTTTTTGCTAATCATGCTAGCTTCATGCTAGCTTCATGCTAATCATGCTAACATCATGCTAGCTTCATGCTAATCATGCTAACTTCATGCTAGCTTCATGCTAATCATGCTAACTTCATGCTAGCCGCATGCAAATCATGTTAACATCATGCTAGCTTCATGCTAATCATGCTAGCATCATGCTAGCTTCATGCTAATCATACTAGCATCATGCTAGCTTCATGCTAGCTTCATGCTAATCATGCTATCATCATGCTAGCTTCATGCTAATCATGCTAGCATCATGCTAGCTTCATGCTAATCATGCTAGCATCATGCTAGCTTCATGCTAATCATGCTAGCATCATGCTAGCTTCATGCTAATCATGCTAGCATCATGCTAGCTTCATGCTAATCATGCTAGCATCATGCTAGCTTCATGCTAATCATGCTAGCATCATGCTAGCTTCATGCAAATCATGCTAGCATCATGCTAGCTTCATGCTAATCATGCTAGCATCATGCTAGCTTCATGCTAATCATGCTAGCATCATGCTAGCTTCATGCTAATCATGCTAGCATCATGCTAGCTTCATGCTAATCATGCTAGCATCATGCTAGCTTCATGCTAATCATGCTAACATCATGTTAGCATCATACTAGCTTCATGCTAATCATGCTAGCTTCATGCTAATCATGCTAATCATGCTAGCATCATGCTAGCTTCATGCTTATCATGCTAGCTTCATGCTAATCATGCTAGCATCAAGCTAGCTTCATTCTAATCATGCTAGCATCATGCTAGCTTCATGCTAATCATGCTAACATCATGCTAGCTTCATGGTAAATCATGCTACCTTCATACTTAAACATACTAACAGCCAGATAGCCTACTAAACTAAACTTATGTCAAACCGTTTTAAACGTTCAGGCTACGCTTTCTCAAGCCAACATAAAGTTTGTCTTCAAACTTTACTATCTAGTTTTTATTATTCTTCTTTTTCTGGACACTTTTTTGGCGCGTAACTCGTCCCGCACGCTTTGTCGTAGACCCATAAATTAGGGCTCAAATCGACCGGCTTATTGAGGAGAGGACTGCTATGACTTTTATAAGCGATCGGGTGCAGGATTTCCGAAAGGGGGGCGAAAAACCACCCAAAAAATCCCATTGACTTAACATTGCGCCCAACTTTGACGAGTCATAGCTCCGCTCGAGGATTTTGTAGAAACATGTGGGTTATAACATTTGAAGAGGGTGGTAGGCTCTTTAAGAATATGGATCACAATGGGGTGTAAGTTGTACCCCTGGGGTGTAAGAGGTGCCCAAAAGTGCCTCAATGAAAAGTCAATGGGGCAAAATCCCATAGACTTACCATTGCAAAAATTTTGACGGGTCATAGGTCCGAGCCAGGATTTCATAGAAACCTTACACCCCATTGTGGGGGACGTCCTGACAGAGTCTAGCACCCTCTTCAAATTTAGTAACCCACAGGTTACCATAGCAACCATTTTGGGCACACTAGCAACCTATCCCATAGACTGCCATTATAAAATGCCTGGATGGATATCTTTGCACCACAGTGTCATAGAGACATGGGGGTGGGCTCATTTTACTCAGGCATCCAATCAGTCTCTCAGGATCCTTACAGACTTACTAAGCCACGCCCCTAGCAACCACTTTTGAGCACCCTAGCAACATAAAATACAAACAGTTATATCTCGGCATCAGAACATCGTAGAGACACGGGGGTTGGACCGTTTTACTTGTGACTAGGGGTGTAACAATTGGGCACATCATTGGCCACTCCCAAGCCACGCCCCTAGCAACCAAATTTGAGCACCCTAGCAACCGAATAAACAAAGCCTTATATCTCCGCATCAGAACATCGTAGAGACACGGGATTTGGACCGTTTTACTTGTGACTCGGAGTGTAATCACTGGGCACATCATTGGCCACTCCCAAGCCACGCCCCTAGCAACCAAATACAGTACCCTAGCAACAGAGTAAACAAAGCCTTATATCTCCGCATCAGAGCATCGTAGAGACACAGGGGTTGGACCGTTTTACTTGTGACTCGGAGTGTAATCACTGGGCACATAATTGGCCACTCCCAAGCCACGCCCCTAGCAACCAAATATAGTACCCTAGCAACAGAGTAAACAAAGCCTTATATCTCAGCATCAGAACATCGTAGAGACATGGGGGTTGGACCGTTTGACTCGTGACTCAGAGTGTAATCATTATGGGATGCCAATTTTTTCCCTAGCAACCAAATACAGTACCCTAGCAACAGGGTAAACAAAGCCTTATATCTCCGCATCAGAACATCGTAGAGACATGGGGGTTGGACCGTTTGACTCGTGACTCAGAGTGTAATCATTATGGGATGCCAATTTTTTCCCTAGCAACCAAATACAGTACCCTAGCAACAGAGTAAACAAAGCCTTATATCTCCGCATCAGAACATCGTAGAGACACGGGGGTTGGACCGTTTGACTCGTGACTCAGAGTGTAATCATTATGGGATGTCAAAATTTTCCCTAGCAACCAAATACAGTACCCTAGCAACCGAATAAACAAAGCCTTATATCTCTGCACCAGAACATCGTTGAGACACGGGGGTTGGACCGTATGACTCGTGACTCAGAGTGTAATCATTATGGGATGCCAAATTTTTCCCTAGCAACCAAATACAGTACCCTAGCAACCGGATAAACACAGCCTTATATCTCCACATCAGAACATCGTACAGACACGGGAGTTGGATCGTTTAACTTTTGGCTTGGAGTATAATCATATATGGTCCCCAGAATTTTGCCACGGCAAGCACCACTCACATTTTCTTCAGGAAATGTACCTATCTAGTTAGTGGTGCTTGCATTTATGCAAAGCATCACTATTATTATTGCTCAGGGATATTATTATTATTATTATTATTATTCTTATGTCTGCACGTTTTTTCGGCGCGTAACTCGTCCCGCACGGTTTGCCGTAGTCCCATGAAGGAGGGCTCAAATCGACCGGTATATTGAAGAGATGGTGGCTATGACTTTTATAAGCGATCGGGTGCAGGATTTCTGAAAGGGGGTCAAAAAACCACCCGAAAAATCCCATTGACTTAACATTGCGCCCAACTTTGACGAGTCATAGCTCCGCTCGAGGATTTTGTAGAAACATGTGGGTTACAACATTTGAAGAGGGTGGTAGGCTCTGTAAGAACATGGATAACAATGGGGTGTAAGTTGTACCCCTGGGGTGTAAGAGGTGCCCAAAAATGCCCAATGAAAAGTCAATGGGGCAAAATCCCATAGACTTACCATTGCAAAAATTTTGACGGGTCATAGGTACGAGTGAGGATTTTGTAGAAACATGTGGGTTACTAAATTTAAAGAGGGTGGTAGGCTATGTAAGAACATACATGACATTGGGGTTTAAGTTGTACCCCTGGGGTGTAAGAGGCACCCGAAAATTCCCATTGAGGAAACATGCCCATATAAGGGAATAAAACAGTTCCAGATGGGATATCTTTGCTTTACAGTGTCGTAGAGATAAGTGGGTGGGCTCATTTCACTCAGGCATCCAATCAGTCTCTCAGGATCATCCCAGAGCTATTAAGCCACGCCCCTAGCAACCACTTTTGGGCACCCTAGCAACATCTTCCATAGACTGCCATTATAAAATGCCGAGATGGATATCTTTGCACCACAGTGTCATAGAGACATGGGGGTGGGCTCATTTTATTCAGGCATCCAATCAGTCTCTCAGGATCCTTACATAGGTATTAAGCCACGCCCCTAGCAACCACTTTTGAGAACCCTAGCAACATAAAATTCAAACAGTTATATCTCGGCATCCGAACATCGTAGAGACCCGGGGGTTGGACCATTTGACTCGTGACTCAGAGTGTAATCATTATGGGATGCCAATTTTTCCCTAGCAACCAAATACAGTACCCTAGCAACAGAGTAAACAAAGCCTTTTATCTCCGCATCAGAACATCGTAGAGACACGAGGGTTCGACCGTTTGACTTGTGACTCGGAGTGTAATCATTATGGGATGCCAATTTTTTCCCTAGCAACCAAATACATTACCCTAGCAACAGAGTAAACAAAGCCTTATATCTCCGCATCAGAACATCGTAGAGACACGGGGGTTGGACCGTTTGATTCGTGACTCAGCGTGTAATCATTATGGGTTGTCAAATTTTTCCCTAGCAACCAAATACATTACCCTAGCAACAGAGTAAACAAAGCCTTATATCTCCGCATCAGAACATCGTAGAGACATGGGGGTTGGACCGTTTGATTCTTGACTCAGCGTGTAATCATTATGGGATGCCGATTTTTTCCCTAGCAACCAAATACAGTACCCTAGCAACAGAGTAAACAAAGCCTTATATCTCCGCATCAGAACATCGTAGAGACACGGGGGTTGGACCGTTTGACTTGTGACTCGGAGTGTAATCATTATGGGATGCCGATTTTTTCCCTAGCAACCAAATACATTACCCTAGCAACAGAGTAAACAAAGCCTTATATCTCCGCATCAGAACATCGTAGAGACACGGGGGTTGGACCGTTTGACTTGTGACTCGGAGTGTAATCATTATGGGATGCCAATTTTTTTCCCTAGCAACCAAATACATTACCCTAGCAACAGAGTAAACAAAGCCTTATATCTCCGCATCAGAACATCGTAGAGACACGGGGGTTGGACCGTTTGACTCGTGACTCAGCGTGTAATCATTATGGGATGCCAATATTTTCCCTAGCAACCAAATACAGTACCCTAGCAACACAGTAAACAAAGCCTTATATCTTCGCATCAGAACATCGTAGAGACACAGGGGTTGGACCGTTTGACTCGTGACTCAGAGTGTAATCACTATGGGATGCCAATTTTTTCCCCTAGCAACCAAATACAGTACCCTAGCAACAGAGTAAACAAAGCCTTATATCTCCGCATCAGAACATCCTAGAAACACGGGGGTTGGACCATTTTACTTGTGACTCGGCATGTAATCACTAGTGGATGGCAATTTTTTCCCTAGCAACCAAAACAGTACCCTAGCAACAGAGTAAACAAAGCCTTATATCTCCGAATCAGAACATCGTACAGACACGGGGGTTAGACCGTTTGACTTGTGAGTTGGAGTGTAATCACTAGTAGATGCAAATTTTCTCCCTAGCAACCAAATACAGTACCCTAGCAACCGGATAAACAAAGCCTTATATCTCCGCATCAGAACATCGCAGAGACACGAGAGTTGGATTGTTTTACTTTTGGCTTGGAGTATAATCATATATTGTCGCGAGAATTTTGCCACGGCAAGCACCACTCACATTTTCTTCAGGAAATGTACCTATCTAGTTATTATTATTCTTCTGTTCATACTTTTTACCAATTGTAACTCCTCCTAGAGCTTTCAAGCTACACCCACAAAACTTTACAAAACTTTTAAGACTGGTCCGTAGATGGGTGCTATGACTTTTCTAACTGATGGGACCTACCGAATTCCTGAACGGGGCGCTCAAACACCCCAAATTTTCCATTGACTTAACATTGCGACAAACTTTGACGTGTCATAGCTGCAAGCGAGAAATTTGTAGAAACTTGTGGGTTACCACATTTGAAGAGGCTGGCAGACTGTGTAAGAACATACATCACATTGGGGTGTAAGTTTCACCCCTGGGGTGTAAGGACCACCCAAATTTCCCCATTGACTTATAATGGGGGAGGGAACATGCCCATATAAGGGAATAAAAGCGTCCCAGATGGAATATCTTCACTTAAGAGTGTCTTAGAGACATGGGGGTGGGCTCAATTTAGTCAGGCATCCAATCAGTCTCTCAGGATCGCCCCATAGCTATTAAGCCACGCCCCTAGCAACCATTTTTGGGCACCCTAGCAACATATCCCATAGACTGCCATTATAAAATGCCCAGATGGATATCTTTGCAGCACAGTGTCACAGAGACATGGGGGTGGGCTCATTTTACTCAGGCATCCAATCAGTCTCGGAGGATTCTTATTGAGGTATTAAGCCACGCCCCTAGCAACCAAATATGAGCACCCTAGCAACATAATAAACAAAGCCTTATATCTCTGGATCCGAACATCATAGAGACATGGGGGTTGGGTCTTTTGGTCATGTTAGCCTTATGCTAGCTCCATGCTAAGTCATACTAGCTTCATGCTAGTTTCGTGCTAGCTTTATGCTAATTTCATAATAAATCTTGCTAACTTCATGTTAATTCATGTTAGCATCATGCTAGCTTCATGTTAATTCATGTTAGCTTCATGCTAGCTTCATGCTAATTCATGTTAGCTTCATGCTAGCTTCATGCTAATTCGTGTTAACATCGTGCTAGCTTCATGCTAATTCATGTTAGCACCGTGCTAGCTTCATGCTAATTCATGTTAGCACCGTGCTAGCTTCATGCTAATTCATGTTAGCACCGTGCTAGCTTCATGCTAATTCATGTTAGCAACGTGCTAGCTTCATGCTAATTCATGTTAGCATCGTGCTAGCTTCATGCTAATTCATGTTAGCATCGTGCTAGCTTCATGCTAATTCATGTTAGCGTCGTGCTAGCTTCATGCTAATTCATGTTAGCGTCGTGCTAGCTTCATGCTAATTCATGTTAGCGTCGTGCTAGCTTCATGCTAATTCATGTTAGCGTCGTGCTAGCTTCATGCTTATTCATGTTAGCGTCGTGCTAGCTTCATGCTAATTCATGTTAGCGTCGTGCTAGCTTCATGCTAATTCATGTTAGCGTCGTGCTAGCTTCATGCTAATTCATGTTAGCGTCGTGCTAGCTTCATGCTAATTTAAGTTAGCGTCGTGTTAGCTTCATGCTAATTCATGTTAGCGTCGTGCTAGCTTCATGCTAATTCATGTTAATGTCGTGCTAGCTTCATGCTAATTCATGTTAGCGTCGTGCTAGCTTCATGCTAATTCATGTTAGAGTCGTGTTAGCTTCATGCTAATTCATGTTAGCGTCGTGCTAGCTTCATGCTAATTCTTGTAGCGTCGTGCTAGCTTCATGCTAATGCATGTTAGCTTCATGCTAATCATGCTAACATCATGCTAGCTTCCTGCTAATCATGCTAGCATCATGCTAGCTTCATGCTAATCATGCTAGAATCATGCTAGCTTCATGCTAATTCATGTTAGCATCATGCTAGCTTCATGCTAATTCATGTTAGCACAATGCTTATTCATGCTAGCTTCATGCTAATTCATGTTAGCATCATGCTAGCTTCATGCTAATTCATGTTAGCATCATGCTAGCTTCATGCTAATTCATGTTAGCACAATGGTAATTCATGTTATCATCATGCTACCTTCATGCTAATTCATGTTAGCATCATGCTAGCTTCATGCTAATTCATGTTAGCATCATGCTAGCTTCATGCTAATTCATGTTAGCACAATGCTAATTCATGTTAACATCATGCTAGCTTCATGCTAATTCATGTTAGCATCATGCTAGCTTCATGCTAATTCATGTTAGCATCATGCTAGCTTCATGATAATTCATGTTAGCATCATGCTAACTTCATGATAATTCATGTTAGCATCATGCTAACTTCATGCTAATTCATGTTAGCATCATGCTAACTTCATGCTAATTCATGTTAGCATCATGCTAGCTTCATGCTAATTCATGTTAGCATCATGCTAGCTTCATGCTAATTCATGTTAGCATCATGCTAGCTTCATGCTAATTCATGTTAGCATCATGTTAGCTTCATGCTAATTCATGTTAGCTTCATGCTAATTCATGTTAGCATCATGCGAGCTTCATGCTAATTCATGTTAGCATCATGCTAACTTCATGCTAATTCATGTTAGCATCATGCTAACTTAGTGCTAAACATGCTAACATGGTAACTTTTGGTATCATGTTTACGGAAAGTTATAATACTAAACTAAACTTGTTTTAAATTTCTCTTAATCTGTTTTAAATGTTTAGGCTAGGCTTTGTCAAGCCAACATAAAGTTTGTCTTCAAACTTTTCTATCTAGTTATGTTGGCTTGACAAAGCCAACATACTGTTCTTCGATCTAAGCTTATTATTATTATTATGTTGGCTTGAAAAAGCCAACATACTGTTCTTCATTCTAAACTTATTATTATTATTATTATTCTTATGCTCCCCCACTTTTACCAAGTGTAACTCCTCCTAGAGCTTTCAAGCTACACCCACAAAACTTTACAAAACTTTTAAGACTGGTCCGTAGATTTATGCTATGACTTTTCTAACTGATGGGACCTTCCGAATTCCTAAACGGGGGGCTCAAACACCCCAAATTTTCCATTGACTTAACATTGAGACAAACTTTGACGAGTCATAGCTGCGAGTGAGAAACTTGTAGAAACTTGTGGGTTACCACATTTAAGGAGGCTGACAGGCTCTGTAAGAACATACATCACAATGGGGTGTAAGCTGTACCCCTGGGGTGTAAGAGGCCCCCAAAATTTCCCATTGACTTATAATGGGGCAGGAAACATGCCCATATAAAGGAATAAAAGCATCCCAGATGGAATATCTTCACTTTAGAGTGTCGTAGAGACATGGGGGTTGGACCGTTTTACTTGTGGCTTGAAGGTTGATCATTATGGGATGCCAATTTTCTCCCTAGCAACCAAACTTAGTACCCTAGCAACGGAATAAACAAAGCCTTATATCTCAGCATCAGAACATCATAGAGACACGGGGGTTGGACCGTTTTACTTGTGGCTTGAAGGTTGATCATTATGGGATGCCAATTTTCTCCCTAGCAACCAAACTTAGTACCCTAGCAACGGAATAAACAAAGCCTTATATCTCAGCATCAGAACATCATAGAGACACGGGGGTTGGACCGTTTTACTTGTGGCTTTAAGTGTGATCATTATGGGATGCCATTTTTCTCCCTAGCAACCAAACTTAGTACCCTAGCAACGGAATAAACAAAGCCTTATATCTCAGCATCAGAACATCATAGAGACACGGGGGTTGGACCGTTTTACTTGTGGCTTGAAGGTTGATCATTATGGGATGCCAATTTTCTCCCTAGCAACCAAACTTAGTACCCTAGCAACGGAATAAACAAAGCCTTATATCTCAGCATCAGAACATCATAGAGACACGGGGGTTGGACCGTTTTACTTGTGGCTTGAAGGTTGATCATTATGGGATGCCAATTTTCTCCCTAGCAACCAAACTTAGTACCCTAGCAACGGAATAAACAAAGCCTTATATCTCAGCATCAGAACATCATAGAGACACGGGGGTTGGACCGTTTTACTTGTGGCTTTAAGTGTGATCATTATGGGATGCCATTTTTCTCCCTAGCAACCAAACTTAGTACCCTAGCAACGGAATAAACAAAGCCTTATATCTCCGCTTCAGAACATCATAGAGACACGGGGGTTGGACCGTTTTACTTGTGGCTTGAAGGTTGATCATTATGGGATGCCAATTTTCTCCCTAGCAACCAAACTTAGTACCCTAGCAACGGAATAAACAAAGCCTTATATCTCCGCTTCAGAACATCATAGAGACACGGGGGTTTGACCGTTTTACTTGTGGCTTGAAGGTTGATCATTATGGGATGCCAATTTTCTCCCTAGCAACCAAACTAAGTACCCTAGCAACGGAATAAACAAAGCCTTATATCTCCGCTTCAGAACATCATAGAGACACGGGGGTTTGACCGTTTTACTTGTGGCTTGAAGGTTGATCATTATGGGATGCCAATTTTCTCCCTAGCAACCAAACTAAGTACCCTAGCAACGGAATAAACAAAGCCTTATATCTCCGCTTCAGAACATCATAGAGACACGGGGGTTGGACCGTTTTACTTGTGGCTTGAAGGTTGATCATTATGGGATGCCAATTTTCTCCCTAGCAACCAAACTTAGTACCCTAGCAACGGAATAAACAAAGCCTTATTTCTCCGCTTCAGAACATCTTAGAGACACGGGGGTTGGACCGTTTTACTTGTGGCTTGAAGGTTGATTATTATGGGATGCCAATTTCCTCCCTAGCAACCAAACTTAGTACCCTAGCAACGGAATAAACAAAGCCTTATATCTCAGCATCAGAACATTGTAGAGACACGGGGGTTGGACCGTTTTACTTGTGGCTTTAAGTGTGATCATTATGGGATGCCATTTTTCTCCCTAGCAACCAAACTTAGTACCCTAGCAACGGAATAAACAAAGCCTTATATCTCCGCTTTAGAACATCATAGAGACACGGGGGTTGGACCGTTTTACTTGTGGCTTAAAGGTTGATCATTATGGGATGCAAATTTTCTCCCTAGCAACCAGACTTAGTACCCTAGCAACGGAATAAACAAAGCCTTATATCTCCGCTTCAGAACATCATAGAGACACGGGGGTTGGACCGTTTTACTTGTGGCATGAAGGTTGATCATTATGGGATGCCAATTTTCTCCCTAGCAACCAAACTTAGTACCCTAGCAACGGAATAAACAATGCCTTATATCTCCGCTTCAGAACATCATAGAGACACGGGGGTTGGACCGTTTTACTTGTGGCTTGAAGGTTGATCATTATGGGATGCCAATTTTCTCCCTAGCAACCAAACTAAGTACCCTAGCAACGGAATAAACAAAGCCTTATATCTCTGCTTCAGTACATCATAGAGACACGGGGGTTGGACCGTTTTACTTGTGGCTTGAAGGTTGATCATTATGGGATGCCAATTTTCTCCCTAGCAACCAAACTTAGTACCCTAGCAACGGAATAAACAAAGCCTTATATCTCCGCTTCAGAACATCATAGAGACACGGGGGTTGGACCGTTTTACTTGTGGCTTGAAGGTTGATCATTATGGGATGCCAATTTTCTCCCTAGCAACCAAACTAAGTACCCTAGCAACGGAATAAACAAAGCCTTATATCTCCGCTTCAGAACATCATAGAGACACGGGGGTTGGACCGTTTTACTTGTGGCTTGAAGGTTGATCATTATGGGATGCCAATTTTCTCCCTAGCAACCAAACTTAGTACCCTAGCAACGGAATAAACAAAGCCTTATATCTCCGCTTCAGAACATCATAGAGACACGGGGGTTGGACCGTTTTACTTGTGGCTTGAAGGTTGATCATTATGGGATGCCAATTTTCTCCCTAGCAACCAAACTTAGTACCCTAGCAACGGAATAAACAAAGCCTTATATCTCCGCTTCAGAACATCATAGAGACACGGGGGTTGGACCGTTTTACTTGTGGCTTGAAGGTTGATCATTATGGGATGCCATTTTTCTCCCTAGCAACCAAACTTAGTACCCTAGCAACGGAATAAATGTTAGCTTCATTCTAGCTTCATGCTAATCATGTTAGCTTCATGCTAGCTTCATGCTAATCATGTTAGCTTCATGTTAGCTTCATGCTAATCATGTTAGCTTCATGCTAGCTTCATACTGATCATGCTAACATCATGCTAGCTTCATGCTAATCATGCTAGCTTCATGCTAATCATGCTAGCTTCATGCTAATCATGCTAACAGCCAGATAGCCTACTAAAATAAACTTCTGTCAAACCATTTTAAATGTTCAGGCTACGCTTGTTCAAGCCAACATAAAGTTTGTCCTCAAACTTTAATATCTAGTTATTATTCTTCTTCTGTTCATACTTTTTACCAATTGTAACTCCTCCTAGAGCTTTCAAGCTACACCCACAAAACTTTACAAAACTTTTAAGACTGGTCCGTAGATGGGTGCTATGACTTTTCTAACTGATGGGACCTACCGAATTCCTAAACGGGGCGCTCAAACACCCCAAATTTTCCATTGACTTAACATTGCGACAAACTTTGACGGGTCATAGCTGCAAGCGAGAAATTTGTAGAAACTTGTGGGTTACCACATTTGAAGAGGCTGGCAGGCACTGTAAGAACATACATCACATTGGGGTGTAAGTTTCACCCCTGGGGCGTAAGGACCACCCAAATTTCCCCATTGACTTATAATGGGGGAGGGAACATGCCCATATAAGGGAATAAAAGCGTCCCAGATGGAATATCTTCACTTTAGAGTGTCGTAGAGACATGGGGGTGGGCTCAATTTAGTCAGGCATCCAATCAGTCTCTCAGGATCGCCCCATAGCTATTAAGCCACGCCCCTAGCAACCATTTTGGGCACCCTAGCAACATCTCCCATAGACTGCCATTATAAAATGCCCAGATGGATATCTTTGCATCACAGTGTCACAGAGACATAGGGGTGGGCTTATTTCACTCAGACATCCAATCAGTCTCTTTGGATTCTTATTGAGGTATTAAGCCACGCCCCTAGCAACCAAATATGAGCACCCTAGCAACATAATAAACAAAGCCTTATATCTGTGGATCCGAACATCATAGAGACATGGGGGTTGGGTCTTTTGGTCATGTTAGCCTTATGCTAGCTCCATGTTAAGTCATACTAGCTTCATGCTAGTTTCATGCTAGCTTTATGCTAATTTCATAATAAATCTTGCTAACTTCATGCTAATCATGTTAGCATCATGCTAGCTTCATACTAATTCATGTTAGCATCATGCTAACTTCATGCTAATTCATGTTAGCTTCATGCTAGCTTCATGCTAATTCATGTTAGCATCGTGCTAGCTTCATGATAATTCATGTTAGCATCGTGCTAGCTTCATGCTAATTCATGTTAGCATCGTGCTAGCTTCATGCTAATTCATGTTAGCATCGTGCTAGCTTCATGCTAATTCATGTTAGCATCGTGCTAGCTTCATGCTAATTCATGTTATCATCGTGCTAGCTTCATGCTAATTCATGTTAACATCGTGCTTGCTTCATGCTAATTCATGTTAGCGTCGTGCTAGCTTCATGCTAATTCATGTTAGCGTTGTGCTAGCTTCATGCTAATTCATGTTAGCTTCATGCTAATCATGCTAGCATCATGCTAGCTTCCTGCTAATCATGCTAGCATCATGCTAGCTTCATGCTAATCATGCTAGCATCATGCTAGCTTAATGCTTATCATGCTAGCATCGTGCTAGCTTCATGCTAATCATGCTAGCATCGTGCTAGCTTCATGCTAATTCATGTTAGCATTGTGCTAGCTTCATGCTAATTCATGTTAGCATCGTGCTAGCCTCATGCTAATTCATGTTAGCATCGTGCTAGCTTCATGCTAATTCATGTTAACATCGTGCTAGCTTCATGCTAATTCACGTTAACATCGTGCTAGCTTCATGCTAATTCATTTTAGCATCGTGCTAGCTTCATGCTAATTCATGTTAGCATCGTGCTAGCTTCATGCTAATTCATGTTAGCATCGTGCTAGCTTCATGCTAATTCATGTTAGCATCGTGCTAGCTTCATGCTTATTCATGTTAGCACAATGCTAATTCATGTTAGCATCATGCTAGCTTCATGCTAATTCATGTTAGCATCATGTTAGCTTCATGCTAATTCATGTTAGCATCATGCTAGCTTCATGCTAATTCATTTTAGCATCATGCCAGCTTCATGCTAATTCATGTTAGCATCATGTTAGCTTCATGCTAATTCATGTTAGCATCATGTTAGCTTCATGCTAATTCATGTTAGCATCATGCTAGCTTCATGCTAATTCATGTCAGCATCATGCTAGCTTCATGCTAATTCATTTTAGCATCATGCTAGCTTCATGCTAATTCATGTTAGCATCATGTTAGCTTCATGCTAATTCATGTTAGCTTCATGCTAATTCATGTTAGCATCATGCTATCTTCATGCTAATTCATGTTAGCATCATGCTAGCTTCATGCTAATTCATGTTAGCATCATGCTAACTTACTGCTAAACATGCTAACATGGTATCTTTTGGTATCATGTTTACGGAAAGTTATAATACTAAACTAAACTTGTTTTAAATTTCTCTCAATCTGTTTTAAACGTTCAGGCTTGGCTTTGTCAAGCCAACATAAAGTTTGTCTTCAAACTTTTCTATCTAGTTATTATTAGTGGTGCTTGCATTTATGCAAGGCATCACTATTACTATTGCTCATACTTATTATTTATAATTATTATTCTTCTTTTTCTGGACACTTTTTCGGCGCGTAACTCGTCCCGCACGGTTTAACGTAGTCCCACGAAAGAGGGCTCAAATCGACCGGATTATTGAGGAGAGGTGTGCTATGACTTTTATAAGGGATCGGGTGCAGGATTTCTGAAAGGGGGGCAAAAAACCACCCGAAAAATCCCATTGACTTAACATTGCGCCCAACTTTGACAGGTCATAGCTCCGCTAGAGGATTTTATAGAAACATGTGGGTTACAACATTTGAAGAGGGTGGTAGGCTCTGTAAGAACATGATTCACAATGGGGTGTAAGTTGTACCCCTGGGGTGTAAGAGGCACCCAAAAATTCCCATTGACTTATAATGGGGCAGGAAACATGCCCATATAAGGAAATAAAAAAGTTCCAGCTGGGATATCTTCGCTTTACAATGTCCTACAGACAAGTGGGTGGGCTCATTTCACTCCGGCATCCAATCAGTCTCTCAGGATCATCTCAGAGCTATTAAGCCACGCCCCTAGCAACAATTTTGGCCACCCTAGCAACATCTCCCATAGACTGCCATTATAAAATGCCCAGATGGATATCTTTGCACCTGAGTGTCATAGAGACATGGGGGTGGGCTCATTTTACTCAGGCATCCAATCAGTTTCTCAGGATCCTTAAAGACTTACTAAGCCACGCCCCTAGCAACCACTTTTCAGCACCCTAGCAACATAAAATTCAAACAGTTATATCTCAGCATCCGAACATCGTAGAGACACGGGGGTTGGACCGTTTGACTCGTGACTCAGAGTGTAATCATTATGGGATGCCAATTTTTTCCCTAGCAACCAAATACAGTACCCTAGCAACAGAGTAAACAAAGCCTTATATCTCCGCATCAGAACATCGTAGAGACATGGGGGTTGGACCGTTTAACTCGTGACTCAGAGTGTAATCATTATGGGATGCCAATTTTTTCCCTAGCAACCAAATACAGTACCCTAGCAACAGAGTAAACAAAGCCTTATATCTCCGCATCAGAACATCGTAGAGACACGGGGGTTGGACCGTTTGACTCGTGACTCGGCGGGTAATCACTATGGGATGCCAAATTTTTCCCTAGCAACCAAATACAGTACCCTAGCAACAGAGTAAACAAAGCCTTATATCTCCGCATCAGAACATCGTAGAGACACGGGGGTTGGACCGTTTGACTCATGACTCGGAGGGTAATCACTATGGGATGTCAAAATTTTCCCTAGCAACCAAATACAGTACCCTAGCAACCGAATAAACAAATCCTTATATCTCTGCATTAGAACATCGTTGAGACACGGAGGTTGGACCGTATGCGTCAGGACTCAGAGTGTAATCATTATGGGATGTCAAAATTTTCCCTAGCAACCAAATACAGTACCCTAGCAACCGGATAAACACAGCCTTATATCTCCACATCAGAACATCGTACAGACACGGGAGTTGGATCGTTTAACTTTTGGCTTGGAGTATAATCATATATGGTCCCCAGAATTTTGCCACGGCAAGCACCACTCACATTTTCTTCAGGAAATGTACCTATCTAGTTATTAGTGGTGCTTGCATTTATGCAAGGCATCACTATTACTATTGCTCATACTTATTCTTATTATTCTTATTCTGGACACTTTTTTCGGCGCGTAACTCGTCCCGCACGGTTTGTCATAGACCCATGAAAGATAGCTCAAAATGACCGGTTTATTGAGGAGAGGTGTGCTATGACTTTTATAAGGGATCGGGTGCAGGATTTTCGAAAGGGGGGCGAAAAACCACCCGAAAAATCCCATTGACTTAACATTGCGCCCAACTTTGACGGGTCATAGCTCAGCTCGAGGATTTGGTAGAAACTTGTGGGTTACAACATTTGAAGAGGGTGGTAGACTCTGTAAGAACATACATCACAATGGGGTGAAAGTTGTACCCCTGGGGTGTAGGAGGCGCCCAAAAGTGCCCCATTGACTTATAATGGGTCACGGAACATGCCCATATAAGGGAATAAGAATTTTCCTGATGGGATATCCTCGAATTACAGTGTCGTAGAATCAAGGGGGTGGGCTTATTTTACTCAGGCATCCAATCAGTCTCTCAGGAGAGTCCCAGAGCTATTAAGCCACGCCCCTAGCAACCATTTTGGGCACCCTAGCAACATCTCCCATAGACTGCCATTATAAAATGCCCAGATGGATATCTTTGTAGCACAGTGTCATAGAGACATGGGGGTGGGCTTATTTTACTCAGGCATCCAATCAGTCTCTCGGGATCCTTAAAGACTTACCAAGCCACGCCCCTAGCAACCACTTTTGAGCACCCTAGCAACATAAAATTCAAACAGTTATATCTCGGCATCAGAACATCGTAGAGACACGGGGGTTGGACCGTTTTACTTGTGACTAGGGGTGTAACAATTGGGCACATCATTGGCCACTCCCAAGCCACGCCCCTAGCAACCAAATTTGAGCACCCTAGCAACCGAATAAACAAAGCCTTATATCTCCGCATCAGAACATCGTAGAGACATGGGGGTTGGACCGTTTGACTCGTGACTCGGAGTGTAATCATTATGGGATGCCATTTTTTCCCTAGCAACCAAATACAGTACCCTAGCAACAGAGTAAACAAAGCCTTATATCTCCGCACCAGAACATCGTAGAGACACGGGGGTTGGACCGCTTGACTAGTGACTCAGAGTGTAATCATTATGGGATGCCAATTTTTTCCCTAGCAACCAAATACAGTACCCTAGCAACAGAGTAAACAAAGCCTTATATCTCCGCACCAGAACATTATAGAGACACGGGGGTTAGACCGTTTGACTCGTGACTCAGAGTGTAATCATTATGGGATGCCAATTTTTTCCCTAGCAACCAAATACAGTACCCTAGCAACAGAGTAAACAAAGCCTTATATCTCCGCATCAGAACATCGTAGAGACATGGGGGTTGGACCGTTTGACTCGTGACTCGGAGTGTAATCATTATGGGATGCCATTTTTTTCCCTAGCAACCAAATACAGTACCCTAGCAACAGAGTAAACAAAGCCTTATATCTCCGCATCAGAACATCGTAGAGACATGGGGGTTGGACCGTTTGACTCGTGACTCGGAGTGAAATCATTATGGGATGCCAATTTTTTCCCTAGCAACCAAATACAGTACCCTAGCAACAGAGTAAACAAAGCCTTATATCTCCGCATCAGAACATCGTAGAGACACGGGGGTTGGACCATTTTACTTTTGGGTTGGAGTGAAATCATTATGGGATGCCAATTTTTTCCCTAGCAACCAAATACAGTACCCTAGCAACAGAGTAAACAAAGCCTTATATCTCCGCATCAGAACATCGTAGAGACACGGGGGTTGGACCATTTTACTTTTGGGTTGGAGTATAATCATATATTGTCCCGGGAATTTTGCCACGGCAAGCACCACTTCACATTTTCTTCAGGAAATGTACCTATCTAGTTATTATTATTATTATTCTTTTTCTGGACACTTTTTCGGCGCGTAACTCGTCCCGCACGCTTTGTCGTAGACCCATAAATTAGGGCTCAAATCGACCGGCTTATTGAGGAGAGGTGTGCTATGACTTTTATAAGCGATCGGGTGCAGGATTTCCGAAAGGGGGGCGAAAAACCACCCAAAAAATCCCATTGACTTAACATTGCGCCCAACTTTGACGAGTCATAGCTCCGCTCGAGGATTTTGTAGAAACATGTGGGTTACAACATTTGAAGAGGGTGGTAGGCTCTGTAAGAACATGGATCACAATGGGGTGTAAGTTGTACCCCTGGGGTGTAAGAGGTGCCCAAAAGTGCCCCAATGAAAAGTCAATGGGGCAAAATCCCATAGACTTACCATTGCAAAAATTTTGACGGGTCATAGGTCCGAGCCAGGATGTCATAGAAACATGTGGGTTACTAAATTTGAAGAGGGTGCTAAACTCTGTCAGGACGTCCCCCACAATGGGGTGTAAGGTTACCATAGCAACCATTTTGGGCACCCTAGCAACCTATACCATAGACTGCCATTATAAAATGCCCGGATGGATATCTTTGCACCACAGTGTCATAGAGACATGGGGGTGGGCTCATTTTACTCAGGCATCCAATCAGTCTCTCAGGATCCTTACAGACTTACTAAGCCACGCCCCTAGCAACCACTTTTGAGCACCCTAGCAACATAAAATACAAACAGTTATATCTCCGCATCAGAACATCGTAGAGACACGGGGGTTGGACCGTTTTACTTGTGACTAGGGGTGTAATCACTGGGCACATCATTGGCCACTCCCAAGCCACGCCCCTAGCAACCAAATACAGTACCCTAGCAACAGAGTAAACAAAGCCTTATATCTCCGCATCAGAACATCGTAGAGACACGGGGGTTGGACCGTTTTACTTGTGACTCGGAGTGTAATCACTGGGCACATAATTGGCCACTCCCAAGCCACGCCCCTAGCAACCAAATACAGTACCCTAGCAACCGAATAAACAAAGCCTTATATCTCCGCATCAGAACATCGTAGAGACACGGGGTTTGGACCGTTTTACTTGTGACTCGGAGTGTAATCACTGGGCACATCATTGGCCACTCCCAAGCCACGCCCCTAGCAACCAAATACAGTACCCTAGCAACAGAGTAAACAAAGCCTTATATCTCCGCATCAGAACATCGTAGAGACACGGGGGTTGGACCGTTTTACTTGTGACTCGGAGTGTAATCACTGGGCACATAATTGGCCTCTCCCAAGCCACGCCCCTAGCAACCAAATACAGTACCCTAGCAACAGAGTAAACAAAGCCTTATATCTCCGCATCAGAACATCGTAGAGACACGGGGGTTGGACCGTTTTACTTGTGACTCGGAGTGTAATCACTGGGCACATCATTGGCCACTCCCAAGGCACGCCCCTAGCAACCAAATACAGTACCCTAGCAACAGAGTAAACAAAGCCTTATATCTCCGCATCAGAACATCGTAGAGACACGGGGGTTGGACCATTTGACTCGTGACTCTGAGTGTAATCACTAGTGGATGCCAATTTTTTCCCTAGCAACCAAATACAGTACCCTAGCAACAGAGTAAACAAAGCCTTATATCTCCGCATCAGAACATCGTAGAGACATGGGGTTTGGACCGTTTGACTCGTGACTCGGAGGGTAATCACTAGTGGATGCCATTTTTTTCCCTAGCAACCAAATACAGTACCCTAGCAACAGAGTAAACAAAGCCTTATGTCTCAGCATCAGAACATCGTAGAGATACGGGGGTTGGACCGTTTGACTCGTGACTCGGAGTGTAATCATTATGGGATGCCAATTTTTTCCCTAGCAACCAAATACAGTACCCTAGCAACAGAGTAAACAAAGCCTTATATCTCCGCATCAGAACATTGTACAGACATGGGGGTTGGACCGTTTGACTTGTGACTCGGAGGGTAATCACTAGTGGATGGCAATTTTTTCCCTAGCAACGAAATACAGTACCCTAGCAACCGGATAAACACAGCCTTATATGTCCGCATCAGAACATCGTAGAGACACGGGAGTTGGATCGTTTTACTTTTGGCTTGGAGTATAATCATATATGGTCCCCAGAATTTTGCCACGGCAAGCACCACTCACATTTTCTTCAGGAAATGTACCTATCTAGTTATTATTATTATTCTTCTGATCCCCAAAATTTTTGACTGTAACTCCTCCTAGAGCTTTCAAGCTACATTCACCAAACTTTCCAAAAGTCTTCAGACTGTTCTGACTTAGCGTGCTATGACTTTTCTAACTGATGGGACCTACCGAATTCCTAAACGGGGCGCTCAAACACCCCAAATTTTCCATTGACTTAACATTGCGACAAACTTTGACGGGTCATAGCTGCGAGCGAGAAATTTGTAGAAACTTCTGGGTTACCACATTTGAAGAGGCTGGCAGGCTCTGTAAGAACATGCCTCACATTGGGGTGTAAGTTTCACCCCTGGGGTGTAACGGGCACCCAAATTTCCCCATTGACTTATAATGGGGCAGGGAACATGTCCATATAAGGGAATAAAAGCGTCCCAGATGGAATATCTTCACTTTAGAGTGTCGTAGAGACATGGGGGTGGGCTCAATTTAGTCAGGCATCCAATCAGTCTCTCAGGATCGCCCCATAGCTATTAAGCCACGCCCCTAGCAACCATTTTTGGGCACCCTAGCAACATATCCCATAGACTGCCATTATAAAATGCCCAGATGGATATCTTTGCAGCACAGTGTCACAGAGACATAGGGGTGGGCTCATTTTACTCAGGCATCCAATCAGTCTCGGAGGATTCTTATTGAGGTATTAAGCCACGCCCCTAGCAACCAAATATGAGCACCCTAGCAACATAATAAACAAAGCCTTATATCTCTGGATCCGAACATCATAGAGACATGGGGGTTGGGTCTTTTGGTCATGTTAGCCTTATGCTAGCTCCATGCTAAGTCATACTAGCTTCATGCTAGTTTCGTGCTAGCTTTATGCTAATTTCATAATAAATCTTGCTAACTTCATGCTAATCATGTTAGCATCATGCTAGCTTCATACTAATTCATGTTAGCATCATGCTAACTTCATGCTAATTCATGTTAGCTTCATGCTAGCTTCATGCTAATTTATGTTAGCATAGTGCTAGCTTCATGCTAATTCATGTTAGCTTCATGCTAGCTTCATGCTAATTCATGTTAGCATCGTGCTAGCTTCATGCTAATTCATGTTAGCATCGTGCTAGCTCCATGCTAATTCATGTTAGCATCGTGCTAGCTTCATGCTAATTCATGTTAGCATCGTGCTAGCTTCATGCTAATTCATGTTAGCATCGTGCTAGCTTCATGCTAATTCATGTTAACATCGTGCTAGCTTCATGCTAATTCATGTTAGCATCGTGCTAGCTTCATGCTAATTCTTGTTAGCATCGTGCTAGCTTCATGCTAATTCATGTTAGCATTGTGCTAGCTTCATGCTAATTTATGTTAGCTTCGTGCTAGCTTCATGCTAATTCATGTTAGCATCGTGCTAGCTTCATGCTAATACATGTTAGCATCGTGCTAGCTTCATGCTAATTCATGTTAGCATCGTGCTAGCTTCATGCTAATTCATGTTAGCTTCATGCTAATCATGCTAACATCATGCTAGCTTCCTGCTAATCATGCTAGCATCATGCTAGCTTCATGCTAATCATGCTAGCATCATGCTAGCTTCATGTTAATTCATGTTAGCATCATGCTAGCTTCATGCTAATTCATGTTAGCATCATGCTAGCTTCATGCTAATTCATGTTAGCATCATGCTAGCTTCATGCTAACATCATGCTAGCTTCATGCTAACATCATGCTAGCTTCATGCTAATTCATGTAAGCATCATGCTAGCTTCATGCTAATTCATGTTAGCATCATGCTAGCTTCATGCTAATTCATGTTAGCATCATGCTAGCTTCATGTTAATTCATGTTAGCATCATGCTAGCTTCATGTTAATTCATGTTAGCATCATGTTAGCTTCATGCTAATTCATGTTAGCTTCATGCTAATTCAAGTTAGCATCATGCTAGCTTCATGCTAATTCATGTTAGCATCATGCTAGCTTCATGTTAATTCATGTTAGCATCATGCTAGCTTCATGCTAATTCATGTTAACATCATGTTAGCTTCATGCTAATTCATGTTAGCTTCATGCTAATTCATGTTAGCATCATGCTAGCTTCATGCTAATTCATGTTAGCATCATGCTAGCTTCATGCTAATTCATGTTAGCTTCATGCTAATTCATGTTAGCATCATGTTAGCTTCATGCCAATTCATGTTAACATCATGCTAGCTTCATGCTAATTCATGTTAACATCATTCTAACTTAGTGCTAAACATGCTAACATGGTAACTTTTGGTATCATGTTTACGGAAAGTTATAATACTAAACTAAACTTGTTTTAAATTTCTCTCAATCTGTTTTAAACGTTCAGGCTAGGCTTTGTCAAGCCAACATAAAGTTTGTCTTCAAACTTTTCTATCTAGTTATTATTATTCTTCTGTTCATACTTTTTACCAATTGTAACTCCTCCTAGAGCTTTCAAGCTACACCCACAAAACTTTACAAAACTTTTAAGACTGGTCCGTAGATGGGTGCTATGACTTTTCTAACTGATGGGACCTACCGAATTCCTAAACGGGGCGCTCAAACACCCCAAATTTTCCATTGACTTAACATTGCGACAAACTTTGACGGGTCATAGCTGCAAGCGAGAAATTTGTAGAAACTTGTGGGTTACCACATTTGAAGAGGCTGGCAGACTGTGTAAGAACATACATCACATTGGGGTGTAAGTTTCACCCCTGGGGCGTAAGGACCACCCAAATTTCCCCATTGACTTATAATGGGGGAGGGAACATGCCCATATAAGGGAATAAAAGCGTCCCAGATGGAATATCTTCACTTAAGAGTGTCTTAGAGACATGGGGGTGGGCTCAATTTAGTCAGGCATCCAATCAGTCTCTCAGGATCGCCCCATAGCTATTAAGCCACGCCCCTAGCAACCATTTTTGGGCACCCTAGCAACATATCCCATAGACTGCCATTATAAAATGCCCAGATGGATATCTTTGCAGCACAGTGTCACAGAGACATGGGGGTGGGCTCATTTTACTCAGGCATCCAATCAGTCTCGGAGGATTCTTATTGAGGTATTAAGCCACGCCCCTAGCAACCAAATATGAGCACCCTAGCAACATAATAAACAAAGCCTTATATCTCTGGATCCGAACATCATAGAGACATGGGGGTTGGGTCTTTTGGTCATGTTAGCCTTATGCTAGCTCCATGCTAAGTCATACTAGCTTCATGCTAGTTTCGTGCTAGCTTTATGCTAATTTCATAATAAATCTTGCTAACTTCATGTTAATTCATGTTAACATCATGCTAGCTTCATGTTAATTCATGTTAGCTTCATGCTAGCTTCATGCTAATTCATGTTAGCTTCATGCTAGCTTCATGCTAATTCGTGTTAACATCGTGCTAGCTTCATGCTAATTCATGTTAGCACCGTGCTAGCTTCATGCTAATTCATGTTAGCACCGTGCTAGCTTCATGCTAATTCATGTTAGCACCGTGCTAGCTTCATGCTAATTCATGTTAGCACCGTGCTAGCTTCATGCTAATTCATGTTAGCATCGTGCTAGCTTCATGCTAATTCATGTTAGCGTCGTGCTAGCTTCATGCTAATTCATGTTAGCGTCGTGCTAGCTTCATGCTAATTCATGTTAGCGTCGTGCTAGCTTCATGCTAATTCATGTTAGCGTCGTGCTAGCTTCATGCTAATTCATGTTAGCGTCGTGCTAGCTTCATGCTAATTCATGTTAGCGTCGTGCTAGCTTCATGCTAATTTAAGTTAACGTCGTGTTAGCTTCATGCTAATTCATGTTAGCGTCGTGCTAGCTTCATGCTAATTCATGTTAATGTCGTGCTAGCTTCATGCTAATTCATGTTAGCGTCGTGCTAGCTTCATGCTAATTCATGTTAGAGTCGTGCTAGCTTCATGCTAATTCAAGTTAGCGTCGTGTTAGCTTCATGCTAATTCATGTTAGCGTCGTGCTAGCTTCATGCTAATTCTTGTAGCGTTGTGCTAGCTTCATGCTAATGCATGTTAGCTTCATGCTAATCATGCTAACATCATGCTAGCTTCCTGCTAATCATGCTAGCATCATGCTAGCTTCATGCTAATCATGCTAGCATCATGCTAGCTTCATGCTAATTCATGTTAGCATCATGCTAGCTTCATGCTAATTCATGTTAGCACAATGCTTATTCATGCTAGCTTCATGCTAATTCATGTTAGCATCATGCTAGCTTCATGCTAATTCATGTTAGCATCATGCTAGCTTCATGCTAATTCATGTTAGCACAATGCTAATTCATGTTAACATCATGCTAGCTTCATGCTAATTCATGTTAGCATCATGCTAGCTTCATGCTAATTCATGTTAGCATCATGCTAGCTTCATGCTAATTCATGTTAGCACAATGCTAATTCATGTTAACATCATGCTAGCTTCATGCTAATTCATGTTAGCATCATGCTAGCTTCATGCTAATTCATGTTAGCATCATGCTAGCTTCATGATAATTCATGTTAGCATCATGCTAACTTCATGATAATTCATGTTAGCATCATGCTAGCTTCATGTTAATTCATGTTAGCATCATGCTAACTTCATGCTAATTCATGTTAGCATCATGCTAGCTTCATGCTAATTCATGTTAGCATCATGCTAGCTTCATGCTAATTCATGTTAGCATCATGCTAGCTTCATGCTAATTCATGTTAGCATCATGTTAGCTTCATGCTAATTCATGTTAGCTTCATGCTAATTCATGTTAGCATCATGCTAGCTTCATGCTAATTCATGTTAGCATCATGCTAACTTCATGCTAATTCATGTTAGCATCATGCTAACTTAGTGCTAAACATGCTAACATGGTAACTTTTGGTATCATGTTTACGGAAAGTTATAATACTAAACTAAACTTGTTTTAAATTTCTCTTAATCTGTTTTAAACGTTTAGGCTAGGCTTTGTCAAGCCAACATAAAGTTTGTCTTCAAACTTTTCTATCTAGTTAGTGGTGCTTGCATTTATGCAAAGCATCACTATTACTATTGCTCAGGGATATTATTATTAGTGGTGCTTGCATTTATGCAAGGCATCACTATTACTATTGCTCATACTTATTATTTATAATTATTATTCTTCTTTTTCTGGACACTTTTTCGGCGC
The DNA here is from genome assembly GCF_030506205.2 of Paramisgurnus dabryanus. Taxonomy (NCBI): domain Eukaryota; kingdom Metazoa; phylum Chordata; class Actinopteri; order Cypriniformes; family Cobitidae; genus Paramisgurnus; species Paramisgurnus dabryanus. The sequence goes on along the minus strand of NC_133337.1, from coordinate 76,040,482 downwards.
GTAACTCGTCCCGCACGGTTTAACGTAGTCCCACGAAAGAGGGCTCAAATCGACCGGATTATTGAGGAGAGGTGTGCTATGACTTTTATAAGGGATCGGGTGCAGGATTTCTGAAAGGGGGGCGAAAAACCACCCGAAAAATCCCATTGACTTAACATTGCGCCCAACTTTGACGAGTCATAGCTCTGCTCGAGGATTTTATAGAAACATGTGTGTTACAACATTTGAAGAGGGTGGTAGGCTCTGTAAGAACATGGATCACAATGGGGTGTAAGTTGTACCCCTGGGGTGTAAGAGGCCCCCAAAATTTCCCATTGACTTATAATGGGGCAGGAAACATGCCCATAAAAGGAAATAAAAGCGTCCCAGATGGAATATCTTCACTTTAGAATGTCGTAGAGACATGGGGGTGGGCTCATTATACTCAGGCATCCAATCAGTCTCTTAGGATCACCCCAAAGCTATTAAGCCACGCCCCTAGCAACAATTTTGGGCACCCTAGCAACATCTCCCATAGACTGCCATTATAAAATGCCCAGATGGATATCTTTGCACCAGAGTGTCATAGAGACATGGGGGTGGGCTCATTTTACTCAGGCATCCAATCAGTTTCTCAGGATCCTTAAAGACTTACTAAGCCACGCCCCTAGCAACCACTTTTCAGCACCCTAGCAACATAAAATTCAAACAGTTATATCTCCGCATCCGCACATCGTAGAGACATGGGGGTTGGACCTTTTGACTCGTGACTCAGAGTGTAATCATTATGGGATGCCAATTTTTTCCCTAGCAACCAAATACAGTACCCTAGCAACAGAGTAAACAAAGCCTTATATCTCCGCATCAGAACATCGTAGAGACATGGGGGTTGGACCGTATTACTCGTGACTCAGAGTGTAATCATTATGGGATGCCAATTTTTTCCCTAGCAACCAAATACAGTACCCTAGCAACAGAGTAAACAAAGCCTTATATCTCCGCATAAGAACATCATAGAGACATGGGGGTTGGACCGTTTGACTCGTGACTCAGAGTGTAATCATTATGGGATGCCAATTTTTCCCTAGCAACCAAATACAGTACCCTAGCAACAGAGTAAACAAAGCCTTATATCTCAGCATCAGAACATCGTAGAGACACGGGGGTTGGACCGTTTGACTCGTGACTCAGACTGTAATCATTATGGGATGCCAATTTTTTCCCTAGCAACCAAATACAGTACCCTAGCAACAGAGTAAACAAAGCCTTATATCTCCACATCAGAACATCGTAGAGACACGGGGGTTGGACCGTTTGACTCGTGACTCGGCGGGTAATCACTATGGGATGCCAATTTTTTCCCTAGCAACCAAATACAGTACCCTAGCAACAGAGTAAACAAAGCCTTATATCTCCACATCAGAACATTGTACAGACACGGGGGTTGGACCGTTTGACTCGTGACTCGGAGGGTAATCACTAGTGGATGGCAATTTTTTCCCTAGCAACCAAATACAGTACCCTAGCAACCGGATAAACATAGCCTTATTTCTCCGCATCAGAACATCGTAGAGACACAGGAGTTGGATCGTTTTAATTTTGGCTTGAAGTATAATCATATGTTCCCCAGAATTTTGCCACGGCAAGCACCACTCACATTTTCTTTAGGAAATGTACCTATCTAGTTATTATTATATTTTATTCTTACATCCGGACACTTTTTTCGGCGATTAACTCGTCCCGCACGCTTTGTTGTAGACCCATGAAAGAGGGCTCAAATCGACCGGATTATTGAGGAGAGGTGTGCTATGACTTTTATAAGGGATCGGGTGCAGGATTTCCGAAAGGGGGGCGTAAAACCACCCCAAAAATCCCATTGACTTAACATTGGGCCCAACTTTGATGGGTCATAGCTCCGCTCGTGGATTTTGTAGAAACATGTGGGTTACAACATTTGAAGAGGGTGGTAGGCTCTGTAAAAACATAGATCACAATGGGGTGTAAGTTGTACCCCTGGGGTGTAAGAGGTGCCCAAAAGTGTCCCAATGAAAAGTCAATGGGGCAAAATCCCATAGACTTACCATTGCAAAAATTTTGACGGGTCATAGGTCCGAGCCAGGATTTCATAGAAACATGTGGGTTACTAAATTTGAAAAGGGTGCTAGACTCTGTCAGGACGTACCCCACAATGGGGTGTAAGGTTACCATAGCAACCATTTTGGGCATCCTAGCAACCTATACCATTGACTGCCATTATAAAATGCCTAGATGGATATCTTCGCACCACAGTGTCATAGAGACATGGGGGTGGGCTCATTTTACTCAGGCATCCAATCAGTCTCTCAGGAACCTTATAGACTTACTAAGCCACGCCCCTAGCAACCAATTTTGAGCACCCTAGCAACATAAAATACAAACAGTTATATCTCGGCATCAGAACATCTTAGAGACACGGGGGTTGGACCGTTTTACTTGTGACTAGGGGTGTAACAATTGGGCACATCATTGGCCACTCCCAAGCCACGCCCCTAGCAACCAAATTTGAGCACCCTAGCAACCGAATAAACAAAGCCTTATATCTCCGCATCAGAACATCGTAGAGACACGGGGTTTGGACCGTTTTACTTGTGACTCGGAGTGTAATCACTGGGCACATCATTGGCGACTCCCAAGCCACGCCCCTAGCAACCAAATACAGTACCCTAGCAACAGAGTAAACAAAGCCTTATATCTCCGCATCAGAACATCGTAGAGACACGGGGGTTGGACCGTTTTACTTGTGTCTCGGAGTGTAATCACTGGGCTCATCATTGGCCACTCCCAAGCCACGCCCCTAGCAACCAAATACAGTACCCTAGCAACAGAGTAAACAAAGCTTTATATCTCCACATCAGAACATCGTAGAGACATGGGGTTTGGACCGTTTGACTCGTGACTCGGCATGTAATCACTAGTGGATCCCATTTTTTTCCCTAGCAACCAAATACAGTACCCTAGCAACAGAGTAAACAAAGCCTTATATCTCCGCATCAGAACATCGTAGAGACACGGGGGTTGGACAGTTTGACTCATGACTCGGAGGGTAATCACTAGTGGATGCAATTTTTTCCCTAGCAACCAAATACAGTACCCTAGCAACAGAGTAAACAAAGCCTTATATCTCCGCATCAGAACATCGTAGAGACACGGGGGTTGGACCGTTTGACTCGTGACTCGGAGGGTAATCACTAGTGGATCCCATTTTTTTCCCTAGCAACCAAATACAGTACCCTAGCAACAGAGTAAACAAAGCCTTATATCTCCGCATCAGAACATCGTAGAGACATGGGGGTTGGACCGTTTGACTCGTGACTCGGAGGGTAATCACTAGTGGATGCCATTTTTTTCCCTAGCAACCAAATACAGTACCCTAGCAACAGAGTAAACAAAGCCTTATATCTCCGCATCAGAACATCGTAGAGACACGGGGGTTGGATCGTTTGACTTTTGGCTTGGAGTATAATCATAAATTGTCCCACGAAACTTGCCACGGCAAGCACCACTCACATTTTCTTCAGGAAATGTACCTATCTAGTTATTATTATTATTCTTCTGTTCATACTTTTTACCAATTGTAACTCCTCCTAGAGCTTTCAAGCTACACCCACAAAACTTTACAAAACTTTTAAGACTGGTCCGTAGATTGGTGCTATGACTTTTCTAACTGATGGGACCTACCGAATTCCTAAATGGGGCGCTCAAACACCCCAAATTTTCCATTGACTTAACATTGCGACAAACTTTGACGGGTCATAGCTGCAAGCGAGAAATTTGTAGAAACTTGTGGGTTACCACATTTGAAGAGGCTGGCAGACTGTGTAAGAACATACATCACATTGGGGTGTAAGTTTCACCCCTGGGGCGTAAGGACCACCCAAATTTCCCCATTAACTTATAATGGGGGAGGGAACATGCCCATATAAGGGAATAAAAGCGTCCCAGATGGAATATCTTCACTTTAGAGTGTCGTAGAGACATGGGGGTGGGCTCAATTTAGTCAGGCATCCAATCAGTCTCTCAGGATCGCCCCAAATCTATTAAGCCACGCCCCTAGCAACCATTTTTGGGCACCCTAGCAACATATCCCATAGACTGCCATTATAAAATGCCCAGATGGATATCTTTGCAGCACAGTGTCACAGAGACATGGGGGTGGGCTCATTTTACTCAGGCATCCAATCAGTCTCGGAGGATTCTTATTGAGGTATTAAGCCACGCCCCTAGCAACCAAATATGAGCACCCTAGCAACATAATAAACAAAGCCTTATATCTCTGGATCCGAACATCATAGAGACATGGGGGTTGGGTCTTTTGGTCATGTTAGCCTTATGCTAGCTCCATGCTAAGTCATACTAGCTTCATGCTAGTTTCGTGCTAGCTTTATGCTAATTTCATAATAAATCTTGCTAACTTCATGCTAATCATGTTAGCATCATGCTAGCTTCATACTAATTCATGTTAGCATCATGCTAGCTTTATGCTAATTCATGTTAGCTTCATGCTAGCTTCATGCTAATTCATGTTAGCATCGTGCTAGCTTGATGCTAATTCATGTTAGCATCGTGCTAGCTTGATGCTAATTCATGTTAGCATCGTGCTAGCTTCATGCTAATTCATGTTAGCATCGTGCTAGCTTCATGCTAATTCATGTTAGCGTCGTGCTAGCTTCATGCTTATTCATGTTAGCGTCGTGCTAGCTTCATGCTTATTCATGTTAGCGTCGTGCTAGCTTCATGCTAATTCATGTTAGCGTCGTGCTAGCTTCATGCTAATTCATGTTAGCGTCGTGCTAGCTTCATGCTAATTCATGTTAGCGTCGTGCTAGCTTCATGCTAATTCATGTTAGCGTCGTGCTAGCTTCATGCTAATTCATGTTAGCGTCGTGCTAGCTTCATGCTAATTCATGTTAGCGTCGTGCTAGCTTCATGCTAATTCATGTTAGCGTCGATCTAGCTTCATGCTAATTCATGTTAGCGTCGTGCTAGCTTCATGCTAATTCATGTTAGCATCGTGCTAGCTTCATGCTAATTCATGTTAGCATCGTGCTAGCTTCATGCTAATTCATGTTAACATCATGCTAGCTTCATGCTAATTCATGTTAGCATCATGTTAGCTTCATGCTAATTCATGTTAGCATCATGCTAATTCATGTTAGCATCATGCTAGCTTCATGTTAATTCATGTTAGCACAATGCTAATTCATGTTAGCATCATGCTAGCTTCATGCTAATTCATGTTAGCATCATGCTAGCTTCATGCTAATTCATGTTAGCATCATGCTAGCTTCATGCTAATTCATGTTAGCATCATGCTAGCTTCATGCTAATTCATGTTAGCATCATTCTAGCTTCATGCTAATTCATGTTAGCATCATGCTAGCTTCATGCTAATTCATGTTAGCATCATGCTAGCTTCATGCTAATTCATGTTAGCATCATGCTAGCTTCATGCTAATTCATGTAAGCATCATGCTAGCTTCATGCTAATTCATGTTAGCATCATGCTAGCTTCATGCTAATTCATGTTAGCATCATGCTAATTCATGTTAACATCATGCTAGCTTCATGCTAATTCATGTTAGCATCATGCTAATTCATGTTAGCATCATGCTAGCTTCATGCTAATTCATGTTAGCATCATGCTAGCTTCATGCTAATTCATGTTAGCATCATGCTAGCTTCATGCTAATTCATGTTAGCATCATGCTAATTCATGTTAGCTTCATGTTAATTCATGTTAGCATCATGCTAGCTTCATGCTAATTCATGTTAGCATCATGCTAGCTTCATGCTAATTCATGTTAGCATCATGCTAGCTTCATGCTAATTCATGTTAGCATCATGCTAACTTAGTGCTAAACATGCTAACATGGTAACTTTTGGTATCATGTTTACGGAAAGTTATAATACTAAACTAAACTTGTTTTAAATTTCTCTCAATCTGTTTTAAACGTTCAGGCTAGGCTTTGTCAAGCCAACATAAAGTTTGTCTTCAAACTTTTCTATCTAGTTATTATTATTCTTCTGTTCATACTTTTTACCAATTGTAACTCCTCCTAGAGCTTTCAAGCTACACCCACAAAACTTTACAAAACTTTTAAGACTGGTCCGTAGATTGGTGCTATGACTTTTCTAACTGATGGGACCTACCGAATTCCTAAACGGGGCGCTCAAACACCCCAAATTTTCCATTGACTTAACATTGCGACAAACTTTGACGGGTCATAGCTGCAAGCGAGAAATTTGTAGAAACTTGTGGGTTACCACATTTGAAGAAGCTGGCAGACTGTGTAAGAACATACATCACATTGGGGTGTAAGTTTCACCCCTGGGGCGTAAGGACCACCCAAATTTCCCCATTGACTTATAATGGGGGAGGGAACATGCCCATATAAGGGAATAAAAGCGTCCCAGATGGAATATCTTCACTTTAGAGTGTCTTAGAGACATGGGGGTGGGCTCAATTTAGTCAGGCATCCAATCAGTCTCTCAGGATCGCCCCATAGCTATTAAGCCACGCCCCTAGCAACCATTTTTGGGCACCCTAGCAACATATCCCATAGACTGCCATTATAAAATGCCCAGATGGATATCTTTGCAGCACAGTGTCACAGAGACATGGGGGTGGGCTCATTTTACTCAGGCATCCAATCAGTCTCGGAGGATTCTTATTAAGGTATTAAGCCACGCCCCTAGCAACCAAATATGAGCACCCTAGCAACATAATAAACAAAGCCTTATATCTCTGGATCCGAACATCATAGAGACATGGGGGTTGGGTCTTTTGGTCATGTTAGCCTTATGCTAGCTCCATGCTAAGTCATACTAGCTTCATGCTAGTTTCGTGCTAGCTTTATGCTAATTTCATAATAAATCATCCTAACATCATGCTAGCTTCATGCTAATTCATGTTAGCTTCGTGCTAGCTTCATGCTAATTCATGTTAGCATCGTGCTAGCTTCATGCTAATTCATGTTAGCATCGTGCTAGCTTCATGCTAATTCATGTTAGCATCGTGCTAGCTTCATGCTAATTCATGTTAACGTTGTGCTAGCTTCATGCTAATTCATGTTAGCGTCTTGCTAGCTTCATGCTAATTCATGTTAACGTCGTGCTAGCTTCATGCTAATTCATGTTAGCGTCGTGCTAGCTTCATGCTAATTCATGTTAATGTCGTGCTAGCTTCATGCTAATTCATGTTAGCGTCGTGCTAGCTTCATGATAATTCATGTTAGAGTCGTGCTAGCTTCATGCTAATTCAAGTTAGCGTCGTGTTAGCTTCATGCTAATTCATGTTAGCGTCGTGCTAGCTTCATGCTAATTCTTGTAGCGTTGTGCTAGCTTCATGCTAATGCATGTTAGCTTCATGCTAATCATGCTAACATCATGCTAGCTTCCTGCTAATCATGCTAGCATCATGCTAGCTTCATGCTAATCATGCTAGCATCATGCTAGCTTCATGCTAATTCATGTTAGCATCATGCTAGCTTCATGCTAATTCATGTTAGCACAATGCTTATTCATGCTAGCTTCATGCTAATTCATGTTAGCATCATGCTAGCTTCATGCTAATTCATGGTAGCATCATGCTAGCTTCATGCTAATTCATGTTAGCACAATGCTAATTCATGTTAACATCATGCTAGCTTCATGCTAATTCATGTTAGCATCATGCTAGCTTCATGCTAATTCATGTTAGCATCATGCTAGCTTCATGCTAACTCATGTTAGCATCATGCTAGCTTCATGCTAATTCATGTTATCATCATGCTAGCTTCATGATAATTCATGTTAGCATCATGCTAACTTCATGATAATTCATGTTAGCATCATGCTAGCTTCATGTTAATTCATGTTAGCATCATGCTAACTTCATGCTAATTCATGTTAGCATCATGCTAGCTTCATGCTAATTCATGTTAGCATCATGCTAGCTTCATGCTAATTCATGTTAGCATCATGCTAGCTTCATGCTAATTCATGTTAGCATCATGTTAGCTTCATGCCAATTCATGTTAGCTTCATGCTAATTCATGTTAGCATCATGCTAGCTTCATGCTAATTCATGTTAGCATCATGCTAACTTCATGCTAATTCATGTTAGCTTCATGCTAATTCATGTTAGCATCATGCTAGCTTCATGCTAATTCATGTTAGCATCATGCTAACTTCATGCTAATTCATGTTAGCATCATGCTAACTTAGTGCTAAACATGCTAACATGGTAACTTTTGGTATCATGTTTACGGAAAGTTATAATACTAAACTAAACTTGTTTTAAATTTCTCTTAATCTGTTTTAAACGTTTAGGCTAGGCTTTGTCAAGCCAACATAAAGTTTGTCTTCAAACTTTTCTATCTAGTTATTATGTTGGCTTGACAAAGCCAACATACTGTTCTTCGATCTAAGCTTATTATTATTATTATTATTATTATGTTGGCTTGAGAAAGCCAACATACTGTTGTTGCACTTAAACTTATTATTATTATTATTATTATTATTATTCTTTTTCTTCTGAGACTAAAATTTCTAACTCTAACTCGTCCTAGAGCTTTCAAGCTACAGCCATCAAACTTTGGACAGACTTTCGGTCTGATCTGACGAGGTGTGCTATATCTTTTCTAACTGATGGGACCTTCCGAATTCCTAAACGGGGCGCTGAAACACCCCAAAATTTCCATTGACTTAACATTGAGACAAACTTTGACGGGTCAAAGCTGCGAGTGAGAAACTTGTAGAAACTTGTGGCTTACCACATTTAAGGAGGCTGACAGGCTGTGTAAGAACATACCTCACAATGGGGTGTAAGCTGTACCCCTGGGGTGTAAGAGGCCCCCAAAATTTTCCATTGACTTATAATGGGGCAGGAAACATGCCCATAAAAGGGAATAAAAGCGTCCCAGATGGAATATCTTCACTTTAGAGGGTCTTAGAGACATGGGGGTGGGCTCATTTTACTCAAGCATCCAATCAGTCTCTTAGGATCACCCCAGAGCTATTAAGCCACGCCCCTAGCAACAATTTTGGGTACCCTAGCAACATCTCCCATAGACTACCATTATAAAAAGCCCAGATGGATATCTTTGCACCAGAGTGTCATAGAGACATAGGGGTGGGCTCATTTTACTCAGGCATCCAATCAGTCTCTTAGGATTCTTATTGAGGTATTAAGCCACGCCCCTAGCAACAAAATATGAAGACCCTAGCAACATAATAAACAAAGCCTTATATCTCTGGATCTGAACATCGTAGAGACACAGGGGTTGGACCGTTTTTCTTGTGGTTTGACGTGTAATCATTATGGGATGCCAATTTTCTCCCTAGCAACCAAACTTAGTACCCTAGCAACGGAATAAACAAAGCCTTATATCTCCGCTTCAGAACATCATAGAGACACGGGGGTTGGACCGTTTTACTTGTGGCTTGAAGTGTGATCATTATGGGATGCCAATTTTCTCCCTAGCAACCAAACTTAGTACCCTAGCAACGGAATAAACAAAGCCTTATATCTCCGCATCAGAACATTGTAGAGACACGGGGGTTGGACCGTTTTACTTGTGGCTTGAAGGGTGATCATTATGGGATGCCAATTTTCTCCCTAGCAACCAAACTTAGTACCCTAGCAACGGAATAAACAAAGCCTTATATCTCCGCATCAGAACATTGTAGAGACACGGGGGTTGGACCGTTTTACTTGTGGCTTGAAGGGTGATCATTATGGGATGCCAATTTTCTCCCTAGCAACCAAACTTAGTACCCTAGCAACGGACTAAACAAAGCCTTATATCTCCGCATCAGAACATTGTAGAGACACGGGGGTTGGACCGTTTTACTTGTGGCTTGAAGGGTGATCATTATGGGATGCCAATTTTCTCCCTAGCAACCAAACTTAGTACCCTAGCAACGGAATAAACAAAGCCTTATATCCCCGCATCAGAACATTGTAGAGACACGGGGGTTGGACCGTTTTACTTGTGGCTTGAAGGGTGATCATTATGGGATGCCAATTTTCTCCCTAGCAACCAAACTTAGTACCCTAGCAACGCAATAAATGTTAGCTTCATGCTAGCTTCCTGCTAATAATGCTAGCTTCATGCTAGCTTCATGCTAATCATGCTAACATCATGCTAGCTTCATGCTAATCATGCTAACTTCATGCTAGCTTCATGCTAATTATGCTAACTTCATGCTAGCTTCATGCTAATCATGCTAACATCATGCTAGCTTCATGCTTATCATGCTAGCATCATGCTAGCTTCATGCTAATCATGTTAGCATCATGCTAGCTTCATGCTAATCATGCTAGCTTCATGCTAGCTTCATGCTAATCATGCTAGCTTCATGCTAGCTTCATGCTAATCATGCTAACATCATGCTAGCTTCATGCTAATCATGCTAGCATCATGCTAGCTTCATGCTAATCAGGCTAGCATCATGCTAGCTTCATGCTAATCATGCTAGCATCATACTAGCTTCATGCTAATCATGCTAGCTTCATGCTAATCATGCTAGCATCATGCTAGCTTCATGCTAATCATGCTAGCATCATGCTAGCTTCATGCTAATCATGCTAGCATCATGCTAGCTTCATGCTAATCATGCTAACATCATGCTATCTTCATGGTAAATCATGCTAGCATCATGCTAGCTTCATGCTAATCATGCTAACATCATGCTAGCTTCATGGTAAATCATGCTACCTTCATACTTAAACATACTAACAGCCAGATAGCCTACTAAACTAAACTTATGTCAAACCGTTTTAAACGTTCAGGCTACGCTTTCTCAAGCCAACATAAAGTTTGTCTTCAAACTTTACTATCTAGTTATGTTGGCTTGAGAAAGCCAACATACTGTTGTTGCACTTAAACTTATTATTATTATTATTATTATTATTATTATTATTCTTTTTCTTCTGAGACTAAAATTTCTAACTCTAACTCGTCCTAGAGCTTTCAAGCTACAGCCATCAAACTTTGGACAGACTTTCGGTCTGATCTGACGAGGTGTGCTATATCTTTTCTAACTGATGGGACCTTCCGAATTCCTAAACGGGGCGCTGAACCACCCCAAAATTTCCATTGACTTAACATTGAGACAAACTTTGACGGGTCATAGCTGCGAGTGAGAAACTTGTAGAAACTTGTGGCTTACCACATTTAAGGAGGCTGACAGGCTGTGTAAGAACATACCTCACAATGGGGTGTAAGCTGTACCCCTGGGGTGTAAGAGGCCCCCAAAATTTCCCATTGACTTATAATGGGGCAGGAAACATGCCCATAAAAGGGAATAAAAGCGTCCCAGATGGAATATCTTCACTTTAGAGTGTCTTAGAGACATGGGGGTGGGCTCATTTTACTCAAGCATCCAATCAGTCTCTTAGGATCACCCCAGAGATATTAAGCCACGCCCCTAGCAACAATTTTGGGTACCCTAGCAACATCTCCCATAGACTACCATTATAAAAAGCCCAGATGGATATCTTTGCACCAGAGTGTCATAGAGACATAGGGGTGGGTATTAAGCCACGCCCCTAGCAACAGAAAATGAAGACCCTAGCAACATAATAAACAAAGCCTTATATCTCTGGATCTGAACATCGTAGAGACACAGGGGTTGGACCGTTTTACTTGTGGCTTGAAGTGTAATCATTATGGGATGCCAATTTTCTCCCTAGCAACCAAACTTAGTACCCTAGCAACGGAATAAACAAAGCCTTATATCTCCGCTTCAGAACATCATAGAGACACGGGGGTTGGACCGTTTTACTTGTGGCTTGAAGTGTGATCATTATGGGATGCCAATTTTCTCCCTAGCAACCAAACTTAGTACCCTAGCAACGGAATAAACAAAGCCTCATATCTCTGCATCAGAAAATTGTAGAGACACTGGGGTTGGACCGTTTTACTTGTGGCTTGAAGTGTGATCATTATGGGATGCCAATTTTCTCCCTAGCAACCAAACTTAGTACCCTAGTAACGGAATAAACAAAGCCTTATATCTCCGCATCAGAACATTGTAGAGACACGGGGGTTGGACCGTTTTACTTGTGGCTTGAAGGGTGATCATTATGGGATGCCAATTTTCTCCCTAGCAACCAAACTTAGTACCCTAGCAACGCAATACATGTTAGCTTCATGCTAGCTTCCTGCTAATCATGCTAGCTTCATGCTAGCTTCATGCTAATCATGCTAGATTCATGCTAATCATGCTAACTTCATGCTAGCTTCATGCTAATCATGCTAACTTCATGCTAGCTTCATGCTAATCATGCTAACATCATGCTAGCTTCATGCTAATCATGCTAGCATCATGCTAATCATGCTAGCATCATGCTAGCTTCATGCTAACTTCATGCTAATCATGCTAGCTTCATGCTAGCTTCATGCTAATCATGCTAGCATCATGCTAGCTTCATGCTAATCATGCTAGCATCATGCTAGCTTCATGCTAATCATGCTAGCATCATGCTAGCTTCATGCTAATCATGCTAGCATCATGTTAGCTTCATGCTAATCATGCTAACATCATGCTAGCTTCATGCTAATCATGCTAGCATCATGTTAGCTTCATGCTAATCATGTTAGCATTATGCTAGCTTCATGCTAATCATGCTAGCATCATGCTAGCTTCATGCTAGCTTCATGCTAATCATGCTAGCATCATGCTAGCTTCATGCTAATCATGCTAGCATCATGCTAGCTTCATGCTAATCATGCTAGCATCATGCTAGCTTCATGCTAATCATGCTAGCATCATGCTAGCTTCATGCTAATCATGCTAACTTCATGCTAATCATGCTAGCTTCATGCTAATCATGCTAACTTCATGCTAATCATGCTAACATCATGCTAGCTTCATGGTAAATCATGCTACCTTCATACTTAAACATACTAACAGCCAGATGGCCTACTAAACTAAACTTATGTCAAACCGTTTTAAACGTTCAGGCTACGCTTTCTCAAGCCAACATAAAGTTTGTCTTCAAACTTTACTATCTAGTTATGTTGGCTTGACAAAGCCAACATACTGTTCTTCGATCTAAGCTTATTATTATTATTATTCTTCTGTTCACACTTTTTTCTAACAGTAACTCCTCCTAGAGCTTTCAAGCTACACCCACAAAACTTTACAAAACTTTTAAGACTGGTACGTAGATTTATGCTATATCTTTTCTAACTGATGGGACCTTCCGAATTCCTAAACGGGGCGCTCAAACACCCCAAATTTTCCATTGACTTAACATTACGACAAACTTTGACGGGTCATAGCTGCAAGCGAGAAATTTGTAGAAACTTGTGGGTTACCACATTTGAAGAGGCTGTCAGACTGTGTAAGAACATACATCACGTTGGGGGGTAAGTTTCACCCCTGGGGCGTAAGGACCACCCAATTTTCCCCATTGACTTATAATGGGGCAGGGAACATGCCCATATAAGGGAATAAAAGCGTCCCAGATGGAATATCTTCACTTTAGAGTGTCGTAGAGACATGGGGGTGGGCTCATTTTACTCAGGCATCCAATCAGTCTCTCAGGATCGCCCCATAGCTATTAAGCCACGCCCCTAGCAACCATTTTTGGGCACCCTAGCAACATATCCCATAGACTGCCATTATAAAATGCCCAGATGGATATCTTTGCAGCACAGTGTCACAGAGACATGGGGGTGGGCTCATTTTACTCAGGCATCCAATCAGTCTCGGAGGATTCTTATTGAGGTATTAAGCCACGCCCCTAGCAACCAAATATGAGCACCCTAGCAACATAATGAACAAAGCCTTATATCTCTGGATCCGAACATCATAGAGATGGGGGTTGGGTCTTTTGGTCATGTTCGCCTTATGCTAGCTCCATGCTAAGTCATACTAGCTTCATGCTAGTTTTGTGCTAGCTTTATGCTAATTTCATAATAAATCTTGCTAACTTCATGCTAATCATGTTAGCATCATGCTAGCTTCATGCTAATTCATGTTAGCTTCATGCTAGCTTCATGCTAATTCATGTTAGCATCGTGCTAGCTTCATGCTAATTCATGTTTGCATCATGCTAGCTTCATGCTAATTCATGTTAGCATCGTGCTAGCGTCATGCTAATTCATGTTAGCATCGTGCTAGCTTCATGCTAATTCATGTTAGCATCGTGCTAGCTTCATGCTAATTCATGTTAGCATCGTGTTAGCTTCATGCTAATTCATGTTAGCATCGTGTTAACTTCATGCTATTTCATGTTAGCATCGTGCTAGCTTCATGCTAATTCATGTTAGCATCGTGCCAGCTTCATGCTAATTCATGTTAGCATCGTGCTAGCTTCATGCTAATTCATGTTAGCATCGTGCTAGCTTCATGCTAATTCATATTAGCATCGTGCTAGCTTCATGCTAATTCATGTTAACGTCGTGCTAGCTTCATGCTTATTCATGTTAGCGTCGTGCTAGCTTCATGCTAATTCATGTTAGCTTCATGCTAGCTTCCTGCTAATCATGCTAGCATCATGTTAGCTTCATGCTAATTCATGTTAGCATTATGCTAGCTTCATGCTAATTCATGTTAGCATTATGCTAGCTTCATGCTAATTCATGTTAGCATTATGCTAGCTTCATGCTAATTCATATTAGCATCATGCTAGCTTCATGCTAATTCATGTTAGCATCATCCTAGCTTCATGCTTATTCATGTTAGCATCATGCTAGCTTCATGCTAATTCATGTTAACATCATGCTAGCTTCATGCTAATTCATGTTAGCACAATGCTAATTCATGTTAGCATCATGCTAGCTTCATGCTAATTCATGTTAGCATCATGCTAGCTTCATGCTAATTCATGTTAGCATCATGCTAGCTTCATGCTAATTCATGTTAGCATCATGCTAGCTTCATGCTAATTCATGTTAGCATCATGTTAGCTTCATGCTAATTCATGTTAGCATCATGCTAGCTTCATGCTAATTCATGTTAGCATCATGCTAGCTTCATGCTAATTCATGTTAGCACAATGCTAATTCATGTTAGCATCATGCTAGCTTAATGCTAATTCATGTTAGCATCATGCTAGCTTCATGCTAATTTATGTTAGCATCATGCTAGCTTCATGCTAATTCATGTTAGCATCATGCTAGCTTCATGCTAATTCATGTTAGCATCATGTTAGCTTCATGCTAATTCATGTTAGCATCATGCTAGCTTCATGCTAATTCATGTTAGCATCATGTTAGCTTCATGCTAATTCATGTTAGCATCATGCTAACTTACTGCTAAACATGCTAACATGGTAACTTTTGGTATCATGTTTACGGAAAGTTATAATACTAAACTAAACTTGTTTTAAATTTCTCTCAATCTGTTTTAAACGTTCAGGCTAGGCTTTGTCAAGCCAACATAAAGTTTGTCTTCAAACTTTTCTATCTAGTTATTATTATTCTTCTGGTCCACACTTTTTCTAACTGTAACTCCTCCTAGAGCTTTCAAGCTACACCCACAAAACTTTACAAAACTTTTAAGACTGGTACGTAGATTTATGCTATATCTTTTCTAACTGATGGGACCTACCGAATTCCTAAACGGGGCGCTCAAACACCCCAAAATTTCCATTGACTTAACATTGAGACAAACTTTGACGAGTCATAGCTACGAGTGAGAAACTTGTAGAAACTTGTGGCTTACCACATTTAAGGAGGCTGACAGGCTCTGTAAGAACCTACATCACAATGGGGTGTAAGCTGTACCCCTGGGGTGTAAGAGGCCCCCAAAATTTCCCATTGACTTATAATGGGGCAGGAAACATGCCCATATAAGGGAATAAAAGCGTCCCAGATGGAATATCTTCACTTTAGAGTGTCGTAAAGACATGGGGGTTGGACCGTTTTACTTGTGGCTTGAAGGTTGATCATTATGGGATGCCATTTTTCTCCCTAGCAACCAAACTTAGTACCCTAGCAACGGAATAAACAAAGCCTTATTTCTCCGCTTCAGAACATCTTAGAGACACGGGGGTTGAACCGTTTTACTTGTGGCTTGAAGGTTGATCATTATGGGATGCCAATCTTCTCCGAAGCAACCAAACTTAGTACCCTAGCAACAGAGTAAACAAAGCCTTATTTCTCAGCATCAGAACATTGTAGAGACACGGGGGTTGGACCGTTTTACTTGTGGCTTTAAGTGTGATCATTATGGGATGCCATTTTTCTCCCTAGCAACCAAACTTAGTACCCTAGCAACGGAATAAACAAAGCCTTATATCTCAGCATCAGAACATTGTAGAGACACGGGGGTTGGACCGTTTTACTTGTGGCTTTAAGTGTGATCATTATGGGATGCCATTTTTCACCCTAGCAACCAAACTTAGTACCCTAGCAACGGAATAAACAAAGCCTTATATCTCCGCTTCAGAACATCATAGAGACACGGGGGTTGGACCGTTTTACTTGTGGCTTGAAGGTTGGTTATTATGGGATGCCAATTTCCTCCCTAGCAACCAAACTTAGTACCCTAGCAACGGAATAAACAAAGCCTTATTTCTCCGCTTCAGAACATCTTAGAGACACGGGGGTTGAACCGTTTTACTTGTGGCTTGAAGGTTGATCATTATGGGATGCCAATCTTCTCCCTAGCAACCAAACTTAGTACCCTAGCAACAGAGTAAACAAAGCCTTATTTCTCAGCATCAGAACATTGTAGAGACACGGGGGTTGGACCGTTTTACTTGTGGCTTTAAGTGTGATCATTATGGGATGCCATTTTTCTCCCTAGCAACCAAACTTAGTACCCTAGCAACGGAATAAACAAAGCCTTATATCTCAGCATCAGAACATTGTAGAGACACGGGGGTTGGACCGTTTTACTTGTGGCTTTAAGTGTGATCATTATGGGATGCCATTTTTCACCCTAGCAACCAAACTTAGTACCCTAGCAACGGAATAAACAAAGCCTTATATCTCCGCTTCAGAACATCATAGAGACACGGGGGTTGGACCGTTTTACTTGTGGCTTGAAGGTTGGTTATTATGGGATGCCAATTTCCTCCCTAGCAACCAAACTTAGTACCCTAGCAACGGAATAAACAAAGCCTTATATCTCAGCATCAGAACATTGTAGAGACACGGGGGTTGGACCGTTTTACTTGTGGCTTTAAGTGTGATCATTATGGGATGCCATTTTTCTCCCTAGCAACCAAACTTAGTACCCTAGCAACGGAATAAACAAAGCCTTATATCTCCGCTTCAGAACATCATAGAGACACGGGGGTTGGACCGTTTTACTTGTGGCATGAAGGTTGATCATTATGGGATGCCAATTTTCTCCCTAGCAACCAAACTTAGTACCCTAGCAACGGAATAAACAAAGCCTTATATCTTCGCTTCAGAACATCTTAGAGACACGGGGTTGGACCGTATCACTTGTGGCTTGAAGTGTGATCATTATGGGATGCCAATTTTCTCCCTAGCAACCAAACTTAGTACCCTAGCAACTGAACAAACAAAGCCTTATATCTCCACAACAGAACATCATAGAGACACGGGGGTTGGACCGTTTTACTTGTGGCTTGAAGTGTGATCATTATGGGATGCCAATTTTCTCCCTAGCAACCAAACTTAGTACCCTAGCAACGGAATAAACAAAGCCTTATATCTCCGCTTCAGAACATCATAGAGACTCGAGGGTTGGACCGTTTTACTTGTGGCTTGAAGTGTAATCATTATGGGATGCCAATTTTCTGCCTAGCAACCAAACTTAGTACCCTAGCAACGGAATAAACAAAGCCTTATATCTCCGCTTCAGAACATCATAGAGACACGGGGGTTGGACCGTTTGACTTGTGGCTTGAAGTGTAATCATTATGGGATGCCAATTTTCTCCCTAGCAACCAAACTTAGTACCCTAGCAACGGAATAAATGTTAGCTTCATGCTAGCATCATGCTAAATGATGCTAGCTTCAAACTTAAACATACTAACAGCCAGATAGCCTACTAAAATAAACTTCTGTCAAACCGTTTTAAATGTTCCGGCTACGCTTTTTCAAGCCAACATAAAGTTTGTCCTCAAACTTTAATATCTAGTTATTATGTTGGCTTGACAATGCCAACATACTGTTCTTCGATCTAAGCTTATTATTATTAGTGGTGCTTGCATTTATGCAAGGCATCACTATTACTATTGCTCATACTTATTATTTATAATTATTATTCTTCTTTTTCTGGACACTTTTTCGGCGCGTAACTCGTCCCGCACGGTTTAACGTAGTCCCACGAAAGAGGGCTCAAATCGACCGGATTATTGAGGAGAGGTGTGCTATGACTTTTATAAGGGATCGGGTGCAGGATTTCTGAAAGGGGGGCAAAAAACCACCCGAAAAATCCCATTGACTTAACATTGCGCCCAACTTTGACAGGTCATAGCTCCGCTAGAGGATTTTATAGAAACATGTGGGTTACAACATTTGAAGAGGGTGGTAGGCTCTGTAAGAACATGGATCACAATGGGGTGTAAGTTGTACCCCTGGGGTGTAAGAGGCACCCAAAAATTCCCATTGACTTATAATGGGGCAGGAAACATGCCCATATAAGGAAATAAAAAAGTTCCAGCTGGGATATCTTCGCTTTACAATGTCCTACAGACAAGTGGGTGGGCTCATTTCACTCCGGCATCCAATCAGTCTCTCAGGATCATCTCAGAGCTATTAAGCCACGCCCCTAGCAACAATTTTGGCCACCCTAGCAACATCTCCCATAGACTGCCATTATAAAATGCCCAGATGGATATCTTTGCACCTGAGTGTCATAGAGACATGGGGGTGGGCTCATTTTACTCAGGCATCCAATCAGTTTCTCAGGATCCTTAAAGACTTACTAAGCCACGCCCCTAGCAACCACTTTTCAGCACCCTAGCAACATAAAATTCAAACAGTTATATCTCAGCATCCGAACATCGTAGAGACACGGGGGTTGGACCGTTTGACTCGTGACTCAGAGTGTAATCATTATGGGATGCCAATTTTTTTCCCTAGCAACCAAATACAGTACCCTAGCAACAGAGTAAACAAAGCCTTATATCTCCGCATCAGAACATCGTAGAGACATGGGGGTTGGACCGTTTGACTTGTGACTCGGAGTGTAATCATTATGGGATGCCAATTTTTTCCCTAGCAACCAAATACAGTACCCTAGCAACAGAGTAAACAAAGCCTTATATCTCCGCATCAGAACATCGTAGAGACATGGGGGTTGGACCGTTTGACTCGTGACTCAGAGTGTAATCATTATGGGATGCCAATTTTTTCCCTAGCAACCAAATACAGTACCCTAGCAACAGAGTAAACAAAGCCTTATATCTCCGCATCAGAACATCGTAGAGACACGGGGGTTGGACCGTTTGACTCTTGACTCTGAGTGTAATCATTATGGGATGCCAATTTTTTCCCTAGCAACCAAATACAGTACCCTAGCAACAGAGTAAACAAAGCCTTATATCTCCGCATCAGAACATCGTAGAGACATGGGGGTTGGACCGTTTGACTCGTGACTCAGAGTGTAATCATTATGGGATGCCAATTTTTTCCCTAGCAACCAAATACAGTACCCTAGCAACAGAGTAAACAAAGCCTTATATCTCCGCATCAGAACATCGTAGAGACACGGGGGTTGGACCGTTTGACTCGTGACTCAGAGTGTAATCATTATGGGATGCCAATTTTTTCCCTAGCAACCAAATACAGTACCCTAGCAACAGAGTAAACAAAGCCTTATATCTCCGCATCAGAACATCGTAGAGACATGGGGGTTGGACCGTTTGACTTGAGACTCAGAGTGTAATCATTATGGGATGCCAATTTTTTCCCTAGCAACCAAATACAGTACCCTAGCAACAGAGTAAACAAAGCCTTATATCTCCGCATCAGAACATCGTAGAGACACGGGGGTTGGACCGTTTGACTCGTGACTCAGCGGGTAATCACTAGTGGATGCCATTTTTTCCCTAGCAACCAAATACAGTACCCTAGCAACAGAGTAAACAAAGCCTTATAACTCCGCATCAGAACATCGTAGAGACACGGGGGTTGGACCGTTTGACTCGTGACTCAGCGGGTAATCACTAGTGGATGCCATTTTTTCCCCTAGCAACCAAATACAGTACCCTAGCAACAGAGTAAACAAATCCTTATATCTCTGCTTCAGAACATCGTAGAGACACGGGGGTTGGACCATTTTACTTTTGGCTTGGAGTATAATCATAAATTGTCCCCTGAAATTTGCCACGGCAAGCACCACTCACATTTTCTTCAGGAAATGTACCTATCTAGTTATTATTATTCTTCTGTTCATACTTTTTACCAATTGTAACTCCTCCTAGAGCTTTCAAGCTACACCCACAAAACTTTACAAAACTTTTAAGACTGGTCCGTAGATTGGTGCTATGACTTTTCTAACTGATGGGACCTACCGAATTCCTAAACGGGGCGCTCAAACACCCCAAATTTTCCATTGACTTAACATTGCGACAAACTTTGACGGGTCATAGCTGCAAGCGAGAAATTTGTAGAAACTTGTGGGTTACCACATTTGAAAAGGCTGGGAGACTGTGTAAGAACATACATCACATTGGGGTGTAAGTTTCACACCTGGGGCGTAAGGACCACCCAAATTTCCCCATTGACTTATAATGGAGGAGGGAACATGCCCATATAAGGGAATAAAAGCGTCCCAGATGGAATATCTTCACTTTAGAGTGTCGTAGAGACATGGGGGTTGGCTCAATTTAGTCAGGCATCCAATCAGTCTCTCAGGATCGCCCCATAGCTATTAAGCCACGCCCCTAGCAACCATTTTTGGGCACCCTAGCAACATATCCCATAGACTGCCATTATAAATTGCCCAGATGGATATCTTTGCAGCACAGTGTCACAGAGACATGGGGGTGGGCTCATTTTACTCAGGCATCCAATCAGTCTCGGAGGATTCTTATTGAGGTATTAAGCCACGCCCCTAGCAACCAAATATGAGCACCCTAGCAACATAATAAACAAAGCCTTATATCTCTGGATCCGAACATCATAGAGACATGGGGGTTGGGTCTTTTGGTTATGTTAGCCTTATGCTAGCTCCATGCTAAGTCATACTAGCTTCATGCTAGTTTCGTGCTAGCTTTATGCTAATTTCATAATAAATCATGCTAACTTCATGTTAATTCATGTTAGCATCATGCTAGCTTCATGCTAATTCATGGTAGCTTCATGCTAGCTTCATGCTAATTCATGTTAGCATCGTGCTAGCTTCATGCTAATTCATGTTAACATCGTGCTAGCTTCATGCTAATTCATGTTAGCATCGTGCTAGCTTCATGCTAATTCATGTTAGCATCGTGCTAGCCTCATGCTAATTCATGTTAGCATCAAGCTAGCTTCATGCTAATTCATGTTAGCATCGTGCTAGCTTCATGCTAATTCATGTTAGCATCGTGCTAGCTTCATGCTAATTCATGTTAGCATCGTGCTAGCTTCATGCTAATTCATGTTAACATCGTGCTAGCTTCATGCTAATTCATGTTAGCATCGTGCTAGCTTCATGCTAATTCATGTTAGCATCGTGCTAGCTTCATGCTAATTCATGTTAACATCGTGCTAGCTTCATGCTAATTCATGTTAGCATCGTGCTAGCTTCATGCTAATTCATGTTAGCATCGTGCTAGCTTCATGCTAATTCATGTTAGCATCGTGCTAGCTTCATGCTAATTCATGTTAGCATCGTGCTAGCTTCATGCTAATTCATGTTAGCGTCGTGCTAGCTTCATGCTAATTCATGTTAGCGTCGTGCTAGCTTCATGCTAATTCATGTTAGCGTCGTGCTAGCTTCATGCTAATTCATGTTAGCGTCGTGCTAGCTTCATGCTAATTCATGTTAGCGTCGTGCTAGCTTCATGCTAATTCATGTTAGCTTCATGCTAATCATGTTAACATCATGCTAGCTTCCTGCTGATCATGCTAGCATCATGCTAGCTTCATGCTGATCATGCTAGCATCATGCTAGCTTCATGCTAATTCATGTTAGCATCATGCTAGCTTCATGCTAATTCATGTTAGCATCATGCTAGCATCATGCTAATTCATGTTAGCATCATGCTAGCTTCATGCTAATTCATGTTAGCATCATGCTAACTTCATGCTTATTCATGTTAGCATCATGCTAGCTTCATGCTAATTCATGTTAGCATCATGCTAGCTTCATGCTAATAGACTTTTCTATCTAGTTATTATTCTTCTGTTCATACTTTTTACCAATTGTAACTCCTCCTAGAGCTTTCAAGCTACACCCACAAAACTTTACAAAACTTTTAAGACTGGTCCGTAGATTGGTGCTATGACTTTTCTAACTGATGGGACCTACCGAATTCCTAAATGGGGCGCTCAAACACCCCAAATTTTCCATTGACTTAACATTGCGACAAACTTTGACGGGTCATAGCTGCAAGCGAGAAATTTGTAGAAACTTGTGGGTTACCACATTTGAAGAGGCTGGCAGACTGTGTAAGAACATACATCACATTGGGGTGTAAGTTTCACCCCTGGGGCGTAAGGACCACCCAAATTTCCCCATTGACTTATAATGGGGGAGGGAACATGCCCATATAAGGGAATAAAAGCGTCCCAGATGGAATATCTTCACTTTAGAGTGTCGTAGAGACATGGGGGTGGGCTCAATTTAGTCAGGCATCCAATCAGTCTCTCAGGATCGCCCCATAGCTATTAAGCCACGCCCCTAGCAACCATTTTTGGGCACCCTAGCAACATATCCCATAGACTGCCATTATAAAATGCCCAGATGGATATCTTTGCAGCACAGTGTCACAGAGACATGGGGGTGGGCTCATTTTACTCAGGCATCCAATCAGTCTCAGAGGATTCTTATTGACGTATTAAGCCACGCCCCTAGCAACCAAATATGAGCACCCTAGCAACATAATAAACAAAGCCTTATATCTCTGGATCCGAACATCATAGAGACATGGGGGTTGGGTCTTTTGGTCATGTTAGCCTTATGCTAGCTCCATGCTAAGTCATACTAGCTTCATGCTAGTTTCGTGCTAGCTTTATGCTAATTTCATAATAAATCTTGCTAACTTCATGCTAATCATGTTAGCATCATGCTAACTTCATGTTAATTCATGTTAGCATCATGCTAGCTTCATGCTAATTCATGTTAGCTTCGTGCTAGCTTCATGCTAATTCATGTTAGCTTCGTGCTAGCTTCATGCTAATTCATATTAGCTTCGTGCTAGCTTCATGCTAATTCATGTTAGCATCGTGCAAGCTTCATGCTAATTCATGTTAGCATCGTGCTAGCTTCATGCTAATTCATGTTAGCATCGTGCTAGCTTCATGCTAATTCATGTTAGCATCGTGCTAGCTTCATGCTAATTCATGTTAGCATCGTGCTAGCTTCATGCTAATTCATGTTAGCATCGTGCTAGCTTCATGCTAATTCATGTTAGCATCGTGCTAGCTTCATGCTAATTCATGTTAGCATTGTGCTAGCTTCATGCTAATGCATGTTAGCATCGTGCTAGCTTCATGCTAATTCATGTTAACGTCGTGCTAGCTTCATGCTAATTCATGTTAGCATCGTGCTAGCTTCATGCTAATTCATGTTAGCATCGTGCTAGCTTCATGCTAATTCATGTTAGCATCGTGCTAGCTTCATGCTAATTCATGTTAGCGTCGTGCTAGCTTCATGCTAATTCATGTTAGCGTCATGCTAGCTTCCTGCTAATCATGCTAGCTTCATGCTAATTCATGCTAGCTTCATGCTAATTCATGTTACCATCATGCTAGCTTCATGCTAGCATCATTTTATGTTAGCATCATGCTAGCTTCATGCTAATTCATGTTAGCATCATGCTAGCTTCATGCTAATTCATGTTAGCATCATGCTAGCTTCATGCTATTTCATGCTAGCTTCATGCTAATTCATGTTAGCATCATGCTAACTTCATGCTAATTCATGTTAGCATCATGCTAGCTTCATGCTAATTCATGTTAGCATCAGGCTAGCTTCATGATAATTCATGTTAGCATCATGCTAGCTTCATGCTAATTCATGTTAGCATCATGCTAGCTTCATGCTAATTCATGTTAACACAATGCTTATTCATGCTTATTCATGTTAGCATCATGCTAGCTTCATGCTAATTCATGTTAGCATCATGCTAGCTTCATGCTAATTCATGTTAGCATCATGCTAGCTTCATGCTAATTTATGTTAGCATCATGCTAACTTCATGCTAATTCATGTTAGCATCATGCTAGCTTCATGCTAATTCATGTTAGCATCATGTTAGCTTCATGCTAATTCATGTTAGCATCATGCTAGCTTCATGCTATTTCATGCTAGCTTCATGCTAATTCATGTTAGCATCATGCTAACTTCATGCTAATTCATGTTAGCATCATGCTAACTTCATGCTAATTCATGTTAGCATCATGCTAGCTTCATGCTAATTCATGTTAGCATCATGCTAGCTTCATGATAATTCATGTTAGCATCATGCTAGCTTCATGCTAATTCATGTTAGCATCATGTTAGCTTCATGCTAATTCATGTTAGCATCATGCTAGCTTCATGCTAATTCATGTTAGCATCATGCTAGCTTCATGGTAATTCATGTTAGCATCATGCTAGCTTCATGCTAATTCATGTTAGCATCATGCTAGCTTCATGCTAATTCATGTTAGCATCATGCTAACTTAGTGCTAAACATGCTAACATGGTAACTTTTGGTATCATGTTTACGGAAAGTTATAATACTAAACTAAACTTGTTTTAAATTTCTCTCAATCTGTTTTAAACGTTCAGGCTAGGCTTTGTCAAGCCAACATAAAGTTTGTCTTCAAACTTTTCTATCTAGTTAGTGGTGCTTGCATTTATGCAAAGCATCACTATTATTATTCCTCAAAGATATTATTATTAGTGGTGCTTGCATTTATGCAAAGCATCACTATTATTATTGCTCATACTTATTAGTGGTGCTTGCATTTATGCAAGGCATCACTATTATTATTGCTCATACTTATTATTATTATTATTATTATATCTTATTATTCTTATGTCTGCACACTTTTTCGGCGCGTAACTCGTCCCACACGGTTTGTCGTAGACCCATAAATTAGGGCTCAAATCGACCGGCTTATTGAGGAGAGGTGTGCTATGACTTTTATAAGCGATCGGGTGCAGGATTTCCGAAAGGGGGGCGAAAAACCACCCAAAAAATCCCATTGACTTAACATTGCGCCCAACTTTGACGAGTCATAGCTCCGCTCGAGGATTTTGTAGAAACATGTGGGTTACAACATTTGAAGAGGGTGGTAGGCTCTGTAAGAACATGGATCACAATGGGGTGTAAGTTGTACCCCTGGGGTGTAAGAGGTGCCCAAAAGTGCCCCAATGAAAAGTCAATGGGGCAACATCCCATAGACTTACCATTGCAAAAATTTTGACGGGTCATAGGTCCGAGCCAGGATTTCATAGAAACATGTGGGTTACTAAATTTGAAGAGGGTGCTAGACTCTGTCAGGACGTCCCCCACAATGGGGTGTAAGGTTACCATAGCAACCATTTTGGGCACCCTAGCAACCTATACCATAGACTGCCATTATAAAATGCCCGGATGGATATCTTTGCACCACAGTGTCATAGAGACATGGGGGTGGGCTCATTTTACTCAGGCATCCAATCAGTCTCTCAGGATTCTTACAGACTTACTAAGCCACGCCCCTAGCAACCACTTTTGAGCACCCTAGCAACATAAAATACAAACAGTTATATCTCGGCATCAGAACATCGTAGAGACACGGGGGTTGGACCGTTTTACTTGTGACTAGGGGTGTAACAATTGGGCACATCATTGGCCACTCCCAAGCCACGCCCCTAGCAACCAAATTTGAGCACCCTAGCAACCGAATAAACAAAGCCTTATATCTCCGCATCAGAACATCGTAGAGACACGGGGTTGGACCGTTTTACTTGTGACTCGGAGTGTAATCACTGGGCACATCATTGGCCACTCCCAAGCCACGCCCCTAGCAACCAAATACAGTACCCTAGCAACAGAGTAAACAAAGCCTTATATCTCCGCATCAGAACATCGTAGAGACACGGGGGTTGGACCGTTTTACTTGTGACTCGGAGTGTAATCACTGGGCACATAATTGGCCACTCCCAAGCCACGCCCCTAGCAACCAAATACAGTACCCTAGCAACAGAGTAAACAAAGCCTTATATCTCCGCATCAGAACATCGTAGAGACACGGGGGTTGGACCGTTTTACTTGTGACTCTGAGTGTAATCACTGGGCACATCATTGGCCACTCCCAAGCCACGCCCCTAGCAACCAAATACAGTACCCTAGCAACAGAGTAAACAAAGCCTTATATCTCCACATCAGAACATCGTAGAGACATGGGGGTTGGACCGTTTGACTCATGACTCGGAGGGTAATCACTAGTGGATGCCAATTTTTTCCCTAGCAACCAAATACAGTACCCTAGCAACAGAGTAAACAAAGCCTTATATCTCCGCATCAGAACATCGTAGAGACACGGGGGTTTGACCGTTTGACTCGTGACTCGGAGTGTAATCACTAGTAGATGCCAATTTTCTCCCTAGCAACCAAATACAGTACCCTAGCAACCGAATAAACAAAGCCTTATATCTTCGCATCAGAATATCGTAGAGACATGTGGGTTGAATTGCTTTACTTTTGGCTTGTTATATCTTATTATTCTTATGTCTGCACACTTTTTCGGCGCGTAACTCGTCCCGCACGGTTTGCCACAGTCCCATGAAAGAGGGCTCAAATCGACCGGATTATTAAGGAGAGGTGTGCTATGACTTTTATAAGCGATCGGGTGAAGGATTTTCGAAAGGGGGGCGAAAAACCACCCGAAAAATCCCATTGACTTAACATTGGGCCGAACTTTGACGGGTCATAGCTCCGCTTGAGGATTTTGTAGAAACATGTAGGTTACAACATTTGAAGAGGGTGATAGACTCTGTAAGAACATACATCACATAGGGGTGTAAGCTGTACCCCTGGGGTGTAAGAGGCACCCGAAAATGCCCATTGACTTATAATGGGGCAGGAAACATGCCCATATAAGGGAATAAAAAAGTTCCAGATGGGATATCTTCGCTTTACAATGTCGTAGAGACACGGGGGTTGGACCGTTTTACTCATGACTCAGAGTGTAATCATTATGGGATGCCAATTTTTTCCCTAGCAACCAAATACAGTACCCTAGCAACAGAGTAAACAAAGCCTTATATCTCCGCACCAGAACATCGTAGAGACACGGGGGTTGGACCTTTTGACTTGTGACTCAGAGTGTAATCATTATGGGATGCCAATTTTTTCCCTAGCAACCAAATACAGTACCCTAGCAACAGAGTAAACAAAGCCTTATATCTCCGCACCAGAACATCGTAGAGACACGGGGGTTGGACCTTTTGACTTGTGACTCGGAGTGTAATCATTATGGGATGCCAATTTTTTCCCTAGCAACCAAATACAGTACCCTAGCAACAGAGTAAACAAAGCCTTATATCTCCGCACCAGAACATCGTAGAGACACGGGGGTTGGACCTTTTGACTTGTGACTCGGAGTGTAATCATTATGGGATGCCAATTTTTTCCCTAGCAACCAAATACAGTACCTTAGCAACAGAGTAAACAAAGCCTTATATCTCCGCACCAGAACATCGTAGAGACACGGGGGTTGGACCGTTTGACTAGTGACTCAGAGTGTAATCATTATGGGATGCCAATTTTTTCCCTAGCAACCAAATACAGTACCCTAGCAACAGAGTAAACAAAGCCTTATATCTCCGCATCAGAACATCGTAGAGACACGGGGGTTGGACCGTTTGACTCGTGACTCGGAGTGTAATCATTATGGGATGCCAATTTTTTCCCTAGCAACCAAATACAGTACCCTAGCAACAGAGTAAACAAAACCTTATATCTCCGCATCAGAACATCGTAGAGACACGGGGGTTGGACCGTTTGACTCGTGACTCAGAGTGTAATCATTATGGGATGCCAATTTTTTCCCTAGCAACCAAATACAGTACCCTAGCAACAGAGTAAACAAAGCCTTATATCTCCGCATCAGAACATCGTAGAGACACGGGGGTTGGACCGTTTGACTCGTGACTCAGAGTGTAATCATTATGGGATGCCAATTTTTTCCCTAGCAACCAAATACAGTACCCTAGCAACAGAGTAAACAAAGCCTTATATCTCCGCATCAGAACATCGTAGAGACACGGGGGTTGGACCGTTTGACTCGTGACTCAGAGTGTAATCATTATGGGATGCCAATTTTTTCCCTAGCAACCAAATACAGTACCCTAGCAACAGAGTAAACAAAGCCTTATATCTCCGCATCAGAACATCGTAGAGACACGGGGGTTGGACCGTTTGACTCGTGACTCAGAGTGTAATCATTATGGGATGCCATTTTTTTCCCTAGCAACCAAATACAGTACCCTAGCAACAGAGTAAACAAAGCCTTATATCTCCGCATCAGAACATCGTAGAGACACGGGGGTTGGACCGTTTGACTCGTGAATCAGAGTGTAATCACTAGTGGATGCCAATTTTTTCCCTAGCAACCAAATACAGTACCCTAGCAACAGTGTAAACAAAGCCTTATATCTCCGCATCAGAACATCGTAGAGACACGGGGGTTGGACCGTTTTACCCGTGAATCGGCATGTAATCACTAGTGGATGCCAATTTTTTCCCTAGCAACCAAATACAGTACCCTAGCAACAGTGTAAACAAAGCCTTATAACTCAGCATCAGAACATCGTAGAGACACGGGGGTTGGACCGTTTTACTCGTGACTCGGCATGTAATCACTAGTGGATGCCAATTTTTTCCCTAGCAACCAAATACAGTACCCTAGCAACAGTGTAAACAAACCCTTATATCTCCGCATCAGAACATCGTAGAGACACGGGGGTTGGACCGTTTGACTTGTGACTTAGAGTGTAATCACCAGTGGATACCAATTTTTTCCCTAGCAACCAAATACAGTACCCTAGCAACAGTGTAAACAAAGCCTTATATCTCCGCATCAGAACATCGTAGAGACACGGGGGTTGGACCGTTTTACCCGTGACTCGGCATGTAATCACTAGTGGATGCCAATTTTTTCCCTAGCAACCAAATGCAGTACCCTAGCAACAGTGTAAACAAAGCCTTATAACTCAGCATCAGAACATCGTAGAGACACGGGGGTTGGACCGTTTTACTCGTGACTCGGCATGTAATCACTAGTGGATGCCAATTTTTTTCCCTAGCAACCAAATACAGTACCCTAGCAACAGTGTAAACAAAGCCTTATATCTCTGCATCAGAACATCGTAGAGACACGGGGGTTGGACCGTTTTACTCGTGACTCGGCATGTAATCACTAGTGGATGCCAATTTTTTCCCTAGCAACCAAATACAGTACCCTAGCAACAGTGTAAACAAACCCTTATATCTCCGCATCAGAACATCGTAGAGACACGGGGGTTGGACCGTTTGACTTGTGACTCTGAGTGTAATCACTAGTGGATAGTGGGTTGGAACGTTTTACTTTTGGGTTGGAGTATAATCATATATTGTCCCGAGAATTTTGCCACGGCAAGCACCACTTCACATTTTCTTCAGGAAATGTACCTATCTAGTTATTATTATTATTAGTGGTGCTTGCATTTATGCAAAGCATCACTATTATTATTGCTCATACTTATTATATCTTATTATTCTTATGTCTGCACACTTTTTCGGCGCGTAACTCGTCCCGCACGGTTTGCCACAGTCCCATGAAAGAGGGCTCAAATCGACCGGATTATTAAGGAGAGGTGTGCTATGACTTTTATAAGCGATCGGGTGAAGGATTTTCGAAAGGGGGGCGAAAAACCACCCGAAAAATCCCATTGACTTAACATTGGGCCGAACTTTGACGGGTCATAGCTCCGCTTGAGGATTTTGTAGAAACATGTAGGTTACAACATTTGAAGAGGGTGATAGACTCTGTAAGAACATACATCACATAGGGGTGTAAGCTGTACCCCTGGGGTGTAAGAGGCACCCGAAAATGCCCATTGACTTATAATGGGGCAGGAAACATGCCCATATAAGGGAATAAAAAAGTTCCAGATGGGATATCTTCGCTTTACAATGTCGTAGAGACACGGGGGTTGGACCGTTTTACTCATGACTCAGAGTGTAATCATTATGGGATGCCAATTTTTTCCCTAGCAACCAAATACAGTACCCTAGCAACAGAGTAAACAAAGCCTTATATCTCCGCACCAGAACATCGTAGAGACACGGGGGTTGGACCTTTTGACTTGTGACTCAGAGTGTAATCATTATGGGATGCCAATTTTTTCCCTAGCAACCAAATACAGTACCCTAGCAACAGAGTAAACAAAGCCTTATATCTCCGCACCAGAACATCGTAGAGACACGGGGGTTGGACCTTTTGACTTGTGACTCGGAGTGTAATCATTATGGGATGCCAATTTTTTCCCTAGCAACCAAATACAGTACCCTAGCAACAGAGTAAACAAAGCCTTATATCTCCGCACCAGAACATCGTAGAGACACGGGGGTTGGACCTTTTGACTTGTGACTCGGAGTGTAATCATTATGGGATGCCAATTTTTTCCCTAGCAACCAAATACAGTACCTTAGCAACAGAGTAAACAAAGCCTTATATCTCCGCACCAGAACATCGTAGAGACACGGGGGTTGGACCGTTTGACTAGTGACTCAGAGTGTAATCATTATGGGATGCCAATTTTTTCCCTAGCAACCAAATACAGTACCCTAGCAACAGAGTAAACAAAGCCTTATATCTCCGCATCAGAACATCGTAGAGACACGGGGGTTGGACCGTTTGACTCGTGACTCGGAGTGTAATCATTATGGGATGCCAATTTTTTCCCTAGCAACCAAATACAGTACCCTAGCAACAGAGTAAACAAAACCTTATATCTCCGCATCAGAACATCGTAGAGACACGGGGGTTGGACCGTTTGACTCGTGACTCAGAGTGTAATCATTATGGGATGCCAATTTTTTCCCTAGCAACCAAATACAGTACCCTAGCAACAGAGTAAACAAAGCCTTATATCTCCGCATCAGAACATCGTAGAGACACGGGGGTTGGACCGTTTGACTCGTGACTCAGAGTGTAATCATTATGGGATGCCAATTTTTTCCCTAGCAACCAAATACAGTACCCTAGCAACAGAGTAAACAAAGCCTTATATCTCCGCATCAGAACATCGTAGAGACACGGGGGTTGGACCGTTTGACTCGTGACTCAGAGTGTAATCATTATGGGATGCCAATTTTTTCCCTAGCAACCAAATACAGTACCCTAGCAACAGAGTAAACAAAGCCTTATATCTCCGCATCAGAACATCGTAGAGACACGGGGGTTGGACCGTTTGACTCGTGACTCAGAGTGTAATCATTATGGGATGCCATTTTTTTCCCTAGCAACCAAATACAGTACCCTAGCAACAGAGTAAACAAAGCCTTATATCTCCGCATCAGAACATCGTAGAGACACGGGGGTTGGACCGTTTGACTCGTGAATCAGAGTGTAATCACTAGTGGATGCCAATTTTTTCCCTAGCAACCAAATACAGTACCCTAGCAACAGTGTAAACAAAGCCTTATATCTCCGCATCAGAACATCGTAGAGACACGGGGGTTGGACCGTTTTACCCGTGAATCGGCATGTAATCACTAGTGGATGCCAATTTTTTCCCTAGCAACCAAATACAGTACCCTAGCAACAGTGTAAACAAAGCCTTATAACTCAGCATCAGAACATCGTAGAGACACGGGGGTTGGACCGTTTTACTCGTGACTCGGCATGTAATCACTAGTGGATGCCAATTTTTTCCCTAGCAACCAAATACAGTACCCTAGCAACAGTGTAAACAAACCCTTATATCTCCGCATCAGAACATCGTAGAGACACGGGGGTTGGACCGTTTGACTTGTGACTTAGAGTGTAATCACCAGTGGATACCAATTTTTTCCCTAGCAACCAAATACAGTACCCTAGCAACAGTGTAAACAAAGCCTTATATCTCCGCATCAGAACATCGTAGAGACACGGGGGTTGGACCGTTTTACCCGTGACTCGGCATGTAATCACTAGTGGATGCCAATTTTTTCCCTAGCAACCAAATGCAGTACCCTAGCAACAGTGTAAACAAAGCCTTATAACTCAGCATCAGAACATCGTAGAGACACGGGGGTTGGACCGTTTTACTCGTGACTCGGCATGTAATCACTAGTGGATGCCAATTTTTTTCCCTAGCAACCAAATACAGTACCCTAGCAACAGTGTAAACAAAGCCTTATATCTCTGCATCAGAACATCGTAGAGACACGGGGGTTGGACCGTTTTACTCGTGACTCGGCATGTAATCACTAGTGGATGCCAATTTTTTCCCTAGCAACCAAATACAGTACCCTAGC
The DNA here is from genome assembly GCF_030506205.2 of Paramisgurnus dabryanus. NCBI lineage: Eukaryota > Metazoa > Chordata > Actinopteri > Cypriniformes > Cobitidae > Paramisgurnus > Paramisgurnus dabryanus. Next base: position 76,007,919 of record NC_133337.1, on the reverse strand, counting down.
AACAGTGTAAACAAACCCTTATATCTCCGCATCAGAACATCGTAGAGACACGGGGGTTGGACCGTTTGACTTGTGACTCTGAGTGTAATCACTAGTGGATAGTGGGTTGGAACGTTTTACTTTTGGGTTGGAGTATAATCATATATTGTCCCGAGAATTTTGCCACGGCAAGCACCACTTCACATTTTCTTCAGGAAATGTACCTATCTAGTTATTATTATTCTTTTTCTGGACACTTTTTCGGCGCGTAACTCGTCCCGCACGCTTTGTCGTAGACCCATAAATTAGGGCTCAAATCGACCGGCTTATTGAGGAGAGGTGTGCTATGACTTTTATAAGCGATCGGGTGCAGGATTTCCGAAAGGGGGGCGAAAAACCACCCAAAAAATCCCATTGACTTAACATTGCGCCCAACTTTGACGAGTCATAGCTCCGCTCGAGGATTTTGAAGAAACATGTGGGTTACAACATTTGAAGAGGGTGGTAGGCTCTGTAAGAACATGGATCACAATGGGGTGTAAGTTGTACCCCTGGGGTGTAAGAGGTGCCCAAAAGTGCCCCAATGAAAAGTCAATGGGGCAAAATCCCATAGACTTACCATTGCAAAAATTTTGACGGGTCATAGGTCCGAGCCAGGATTTCATAGAAACATGGGGGTTACTAAATTTGAAGAGGGTGCTAGACTCTGTCAGGACGTCCCCCACAATGGGGTGTAAGGTTACCATAGCAACCATTTTGGGCACCCTAGCAACCTATACCATAGACTACCATTATAAAATGCCCGGATGGATATCTTTGCACCACAGTGTCATAGAGACATGGGGGTGGGCTCATTTTACTCAGGCATCCAATCAGTCTCTCAGGATCCTTACAGACTTACTAAGCCACGCCCCTAGCAACCACTTTTGAGCACCCTAGCAACATAAAATACAAACAGTTATATCTCGGCATCAGAACATCGTAGAGACACGGGGGTTGGACCGTTTTACTTGTGACTAGGGGTGTAACAATTGGGCACATCATTGGCCACTCCCAAGCCACGCCCCTAGCAACCAAATTTGAGCACCCTAGCAACCGAATAAACAAAGCCTTATATCTCCGCATCAGAACATCGTAGAGACACGGGGTTTGGACCGTTTTACTTGTGACTCGGAGTGTAATCACTGGGCACATCATTGGCCACTCCCAAGCCACGCCCCTAGCAACCAAATACAGTACCCTAGCAACAGAGTAAACAAAGCCTTATATCTCCGCATCAGAACATCGTAGAGACACAGGGGTTGGACCGTTTTACTTGTGACTCGGAGTGTAATCACTGGGCACATAATTGGCCACTCCCAAGCCACGCCCCTAGCAACCAAATACAGTACCCTAGCAACAGAGTAAACAAAACCTTATATCTCCGCATCAGAACATCGTAGAGACACGGGGGTTGGACCGTTTTACTTGTGACTCGGAGTGTAATCACTGGGCACATCATTGGCCACTCCCAAGCCACGCCCCTAGCAACCAAATACAGTACCCTAGCAACAGAGTAAACAAAGCCTTATATCTCCACATCAGAACATCGTAGAGACATGGGGGTTGGACCGTTTGACTCATGACTCGGAGGGTAATCACTAGTGGATGCCATTTTTTTCCCTAGCAACCAAATACAGTACCCTAGCAACAGAGTAAACAAAGCCTTATATCTCCGCATCAGAACATCGTAGAGACATGGGGTTTGGACCGTTTGACTCGTGACTCGGAGGGTAATCACTAGTGGATGCAATTTTTTTCCCTAGCAACCAAATACAGTACCCTAGCAACAGAGTAAACAAAGCCTTATATCTCCGCATCAGAACATCGTAGAGACATGGGGTTTGGACCGTTTGACTCGTGACTCGGAGGGTAATCACTAGTGGATGCCATTTTTTTCCCTAGCAACCAAATACAGTACCCTAGCAACAGAGTAAACAAAGCCTTATATCTCCGCATCAGAACATCGTAGAGACACGGGGGTTGGATCGTTTGACTCGTGACTCGGAGGGTAATCACTAGTGGATGCCATTTTTTTCCTTAGCAACCAAATACAGTACCCTAGCAACAGAGTAAACAAAGCCTTATATCTCCGCATCAGAACATCGTAGAGACACGGGGGTTGGACCGTTTGACTCATGACTCGGAGGGTAATCACTAGTGGATGCCATTTTTTCCCTAGCAACCAAATACAGTACCCTAGCAACAGAGTAAACAAACCCTTATATCTCCGCATCAGAACATCGTAGAGACACGGGGTTTTGACCGTTTGACTCGTGACTCGGAGTGTAATCACTAGTGGATGCCAATTTTCTCCCTAGCAACCAAATACATTACCCTAGCAACAGAGTAAACAAAGCCTTTTATCTCCACATCAGAACATCGCAGAGACACGGGGGTTGGACCGTTTGACTCGTATCTCGGAGTGTAATCACTAGTGGATGCCAATTTTTTCCCTAGCAACCAAATACAGTACCCTAGCAACAGAGTAAACAAAGCCTTATATCTCTGCATCAGAACATCGTAGAGACACGGGGGTTGGACCGTTTTACTTTTGTCTTGGAGTATAATCATAAATTGTCCCCTGAAATTTGCCACGGCAAGCACCACTCACATTTTCTTCAGGAAATGTACCTATCTAGTTATTATTATTCTTCTGTTCATACTTTTTACCAATTGTAACTCCTCCTAGAGCTTTCAAGCTACACCCACAAAACTTTACAAAACTTTTAAGACTGGTCCGTAGATTGGTGCTATGACTTTTCTAACTGATGGGACCTACCGAATTCCTAAATGGGGCGCTCAAACACCCCAAATTTTCCATTGACTTAACATTGCGACAAACTTTGACGGGTCATAGCTGCAAGCGAGAAATTTGTAGAAACTTGTGGGTTACCACATTTGAAGAGGCTGGCAGACTGTGTAAGAACATACATCACATTGGGGTGTAAGTTTCACCCCTGGGGCGTAAGGACCACCCAAATTTCCCCATTAACTTATAATGGGGGAGGGAACATGCCCATATAAGGGAATAAAAGCGTCCCAGATGGAATATCTTCACTTTAGAGTGTCGTAGAGACATGGGGGTGGGCTCAATTTAGTCAGGCATCCAATCAGTCTCTCAGGATCGCCCCAAATCTATTAAGCCACGCCCCTAGCAACCATTTTTGGGCACCCTAGCAACATATCCCATAGACTGCCATTATAAAATGCCCAGATGGATATCTTTGCAGCACAGTGTCACAGAGACATGGGGGTGGGCTCATTTTACTCAGGCATCCAATCAGTCTCGGAGGATTCTTATTGAGGTATTAAGCCACGCCCCTAGCAACCAAATATGAGCACCCTAGCAACATAATAAACAAAGCCTTATATCTCTGGATCCGAACATCATAGAGACATGGGGGTTGGGTCTTTTGGTCATGTTAGCCTTATGCTAGCTCCATGCTAAGTCATACTAGCTTCATGCTAGTTTCGTGCTAGCTTTATGCTAATTTCATAATAAATCTTGCTAACTTCATGCTAATCATGTTAGCATCATGCTAGCTTCATACTAATTCATGTTAGCATCATGCTAGCTTTATGCTAATTCATGTTAGCTTCATGCTAGCTTCATGCTAATTCATGTTAGCATCGTGCTAGCTTCATGTTAATTCATGTTAGCATCGTGCTAGCTTCATGCTAATTCATGTTAGCATTGTGCTAGCTTCATGCTAATTCATGTTAACGTTGTGCTAGCTTCATGCTAATTCATGTTAGCGTCTTGCTAGCTTCATGCTAATTCATGTTAACGTCGTGCTAGCTTCATGCTAATTCATGTTAGCGTCGTGCTAGCTTCATGCTAATTCATGTTAACGTCGTGCTAGCTTCATGCTAATTCATATTAGCATCATGCTAGCTTCATGCTAATTCATGTTAGCATCATGCTAGCTTCATGCTAATTCATGTTAGCATCATGCTAGCTTCATGCTAATTCATGTTAACATCATGCTAGCTTCATGCTAATTCATGTTAGCATAATGCTAATTCATGTTAGCATAATGCTAATTCATGTTAGCATCCTGCTAATTCATGTTAGCGTCATGCTAACTTCATGCTAATTCATGTTAGCACAATGCTAATTCATGTTAGCATCATGCTAGCTTCATGCTAATTCATGTTAGCATCATGCTAGCTTCATGCTAATTCATGTTACCATCATGCTAGCTTCATGCTAATTCATGTTAGCATCATGCTAGCTTCATGGTAATTCATGTTAGCATCATGCTAGCTTCATGCTAATTCATGTTAGCGTCGTGCTAGCTTCATGCTAATTCATGTTAGCGTCGTGCTAGCTTCATGCTAATTCATGTAAGCGTCGTGCTAGCTTCATGCTAATTCATGTTAGCGTCGTGCTAGCTTCATGCTAATTCATGTTAGCGTCGTGCTAGCTTCATGCTAATTCATGTTAGCGTCGTGCTAGCTTCATGCTAATTTAAGTTAGCGTCGTGTTAGCTTCATGCTAATTCATGTTAGCGTCGTGCTAGCTTCATGCTAATTCATGTTAATGTCGTGCTAGCTTCATGCTAATTCATGTTAACGTCGTGCTAGCTTCATGCTAATTCATGTTAGAGTCGTGCTAGCTTCATGCTAATTCAAGTTAGCGTCGTGTTAGCTTCATGCTAATTCATGTTAGCGTCGTGCTAGCTTCATGCTAATTCTTGTAGCGTTGTGCTAGCTTCATGCTAATGCATGTTAGCTTCATGCTAATCATGCTAACATCATGCTAGCTTCCTGCTAATCATGCTAGCATCATGCTAGCATCATGCTAATCATGCTAGCATCATGCTAGCTTCATGCTAATTCATGTTAGCATCATGCTAGCTTCATGCTAATTCATGTTAGCACAATGCTTATTCATGCTAGCTTCATGCTAATTCATGTTAGCATCATGCTATCTTCATGCTAATTCATGTTAGCATCATGCTAGCTTCATGCTAATTCATGTTAGCACAATGCTAATTCATGTTAACATCATGCTAGCTTCATGCTAATTCATGTTAGCATCATGCTAGCTTCATGCTAATTCATGTTAGCATCATGCTAGCTTCATGCTAATTCATGTTAGCACAATGCTAATTCATGTTAACATCATGCTAGCTTCATGCTAATTCATGTTAGCATCATGCTAGCTTCATGCTAATTCATGTTAGCATCATGCTAGCTTCATGATAATTCATGTTAGCATCATGCTAACTTCATGATAATTCATGTTAGCATCATGCTAGCTTCATGTTAATTCATGTTAGCATCATGCTAACTTCATGCTAATTCATGTTAGCATCATGCTAGCTTCATGCTAATTCATGTTAACATCATGCTAGCTTCATGCTAATTCATGTTAGCATCATGCTAGCTTCATGCTAATTCATGTTAGCATCATGTTAGCTTCATGCTAATTCATGTTAGCTTCATGCTAATTCATGTTAGCATCATGCTAGCTTCATGCTAATTCATGTTAGCATCATGCTAACTTCATGCTAATTCATGTTAGCATCATGCTAACTTAGTGCTAAACATGCTAACATGGTAACTTTTGGTATCATGTTTACGGAAAGTTATAATACTAAACTAAACTTGTTTTAAATTTCTCTTAATCTGTTTTAAACGTTTAGGCTAGGCTTTGTCAAGCCAACATAAAGTTTGTCTTCAAACTTTTCTATCTAGTTATTATTATTATTCTTCTGTTCATACTTTTTACCAATTGTAACTCCTCCTAGAGCTTTCAAGCTACACCCACAAAACTTTACAAAACTTTTAAGACTGGTCCGTAGATTGGTGCTATGACTTTTCTAACTGATGGGACCTACCGAATTCCTAAATGGGGCGCTCAAACACCCCAAATTTTCCATTGACTTAACATTGCGACAAACTTTGACGGGTCATAGCTGCAAGCGAGAAATTTGTAGAAACTTGTGGGTTACCACATTTGAAGAAGCTGGCAGACTGTGTAAGAACATACATCACATTGGGGTGTAAGTTTCACCCCTGGGGCGTAAGGACCACCCAAATTTCCCCATTGACTTATAATGGGGGAGGGAACATGCCCATATAAGGGAATAAAAGCGTCCCAGATGGAATATCTTCACTTTAGAGTGTCGTAGAGACATGGGGGTGGGCTCAATTTAGTCAGGCATCCAATCAGTCTCTCAGGATCGCCCCAAATCTATTAAGCCACGCCCCTAGCAACCATTTTTGGGCACCCTAGCAACATATCCCATAGACTGCCATTATAAAATGCCCAGATGGATATCTTTGCAGCACAGTGTCACAGAGACATGGGGGTGGGCTCATTTTACTCAGGCATCCAATCAGTCTCGGAGGATTCTTATTGAGGTATTAAGCCACGCCCCTAGCAACCAAATATGAGCACCCTAGCAACATAATAAACAAAGCCTTATATCTCTGGATCCGAACATCATAGAGACATGGGGGTTGGGTCTTTTGGTCATGTTAGCCTTATGCTAGCTCCATGCTAAGTCATACTAGCTTCATGCTAGTTTCGTGCTAGCTTTATGCTAATTTCATAATAAATCTTGCTAACTTCATGCTAATCATGTTAGCATCATGCTAGCTTCATACTAATTCATGTTAGCATCATGCTAGCTTTATGCTAATTCATGTTAGCTTCATGCTAGCTTCATGCTAATTCATGTTAGCATCGTGCTAGCTTGATGCTAATTCATGTTAGCATCGTGCTAGCTTGATGCTAATTCATGTTAGCATCGTGCTAGCTTCATGCTAATTCATGTTAGCGTCGTGCTAGCTTCATGCTAATTCATGTTAGCGTCGTGCTAGCTTCATGCTTATTCATGTTAGCGTCGTGCTAGCTTCATGCTAATTCATGTTAGCGTCGTGCTAGCTTCATGCTAATTCATGTTAGCGTCGTGCTAGCTTCATGCTAATTCATGTTAGCGTCGTGCTAGCTTCATGCTAATTCATGTTAGCGTCGTGCTAGCTTCATGCTAATTCATGTTAGCGTCGTGCTAGCTTCATGCTAATTCATGTTAGCGTCGTGCTAGCTTCATGCTAATTCATGTTAGCGTCGTGCTAGCTTCATGCTAATTCATGTTAGCATCGTGCTAGCTTCATGCTAATTCATGTTAGCATCGTGCTAGCTTCATGCTAATTCATGTTAACATCATGCTAGCTTCATGCTAATTCATGTTAGCATCGTGCTAGCTTGATGCTAATTCATGTTAGCATCATGCTAATTCATGTTAGCATCATGCTAGCTTCATGTTAATTCATGTTAGCACAATGCTAATTCATG